>NC_069780.1:189568709-189871739 GCF_027406575.1 Nycticebus coucang
TATGTTTGAAAAGAGTCTGAAAGAAGGAGCACCCAGTGCACAAGACACGGGGTAGAAAGTGGACTGTGGTCCTGAGCCCTACCCGTGACAATCAGGCCAGTGTGCAGTTCCCTCCCTCTGCTGTTCAAAGTGGTAACATGTCCCTCAGGCCAACTCGTAAAAGCCATTGTAGCTTTGCCTTTGTATTTTGAATTATTCACCCTGAGCGTGAGCAGCATGCCATAAAGTCACTCTAGTGTCCATGTGAAGAAGCCCACATTGAGGAAAACTGGGTCTCCTGGCCATCGGCGGGCACCAATTTGCCATCCACACAAGACAGTCCTTTGCATTTAGGCTTTGAAATAACTGAAACTCCAGGCCACATACAACAACAGTCTCATAGGAGACCCTGAAACTGAACTGTCCCATAGGAAACTAATGTAAGAAACGGTCAAGGATGAAATCTGTCTGTGAATGTCATCTGGGGAGGGGATTACCACTACGGCCCACACCTGCAACCCTTGAAGGTAGACGCTGATGTCCTCTACGAAAACTTCTCCCTCACGTGGTTCAGCGGACAGTGACCATCAGGACCATGCTCTCAGTGACAAGGAGTTCACTGTGATGCAGCCGGACCTGTTCAGTATGTGGCCCTCTATAATTTTAGTGAATGGAATTATGTTGTCAGAATCCATAAGAATAAATCTGATTCTGGGGCAGTGCTTGTGGCTCAAAGGAGTAGGGCGCCAGACCCATATGCCGAAGGTGGTGGGTTCAAACCCAGCCACAGCCATAAACTGCAAAAAAATAAAAAGTAAAGAATAAATATGATTCTTCTGCATATTTAAATAAGTCAACTGCAATGGTGTATCAGAGAGAGTTCAACTCCAGGAAAATATGTATAAATATACCACATATTTATAAACCATATAAACATATAAACCATACATTTGAACATATACTTATGAAATCACTGGATTTTTCTGCTTTGTTTTATGTCAGCAATGACCCTTAGCACTGCATTTTGTGTTATCAAAGTTAAATACATGAGACAGTTCCCTTAAAATCAGGGGGTCCCATTTACCTGTTCAATCTATTTTGCGTGCACTTTTCCAGGCTGAATTAATGATATTCTCTGAAATTCCTAAGAGATGTCGGCCTGTAGAAACTTGTGGAAGCAAAAGGTATATGTTAAGTAAAGGCGATATATGTATGTTTGTTTTGTCATATTTGGAAGACGTTGCTTTAATAGTGTAAATGTTCTGCTCTCTATGGCACAGTCTGGGAGAAATCAAGCAAGGCATTTGAGTGTGCGGTTTAAGCCCGTCCTTCTCTGCTTGTTTTCAGTGCGGAACGACCCAGTCTCTGAGCATCGCTGGGGAGAACATGCAGATTACCCAGCAGTGAGCCTTCCTGGTGATGAACGCAATGCTAGCGTGGGCATGATGATAGGAATGCTTAATTGAATTTGAGTCTCAGGCAGACAATATCCGTCAAAAATTAATATGTTCCTGGGTCAATAAGATAGCTGGATTGTGATCAATATTACATTGCAAGAAACTAATTTCTTAGCATTTCAATATCACTTAAAAAATCCAAAATTGATTTTGATATTTTATTTCCCTAAGGAGCCAAATCAGTGTTTTGCTGAAGGGATGAAGTCGTACATGAAAATTCTTAGTGTTTAGCTTAGGATCAGAGAGAAAATTAATTGCAAAACTGGGAATTAAACCCTCATCTCCTGAAGCACAGCTCTGCAGTCAGTACGCAGAGTCACATCTTTCCAGTTCAGTTAAATACATGACTCTTACCAGTTTATGTCTGGCTTGGGGGAGGCTGACAAAGATGACTTACAAAAAGTGATGAAAACACAAGAAAGAAGGGAGCTGCCTATGGACCTGAATGGCCGTGGCTTCTGCCATCACTTGAAATTCTGAGACCTTTCCTTCACAAATAAAATTCTTGGCAATTTCATCTGGTCCTGATATTTTCAAGTATTCAGACACCAGGTTAGAAAGAGCTTCCATCCTTACTCTCACAGAGCTTATTATGGTACACAGGCAAGACGGATAATGAAACATGTAATTACACAATGCATCTAACCAAAATCACAGCAAAGCGTGCAAAAAGAGGAATAGTAAATTTTACAGAATGAACAATGACCTGGGAGAATTTCTGCGTAAGAAAATGAAGGCAGGGCCTGTTGAGGCAGGGAGGATGAGCGGTAGGTAGGTAGAGTGCGGCAGAGGAGCAAAGCAGGCACAGAGCGGATATGAAGGTACTGACAGATGGAAGGTGATGGTAGATTTTCAGGAAATAGAAGAAAAGGGAGGAGCCTGGCGCGTACTCAGCACACCACTGAGTGGTGGAAGCTAATGCTCAAGTAATAGATAAATGCTGCTAATGGGCCAGTTTTCTCATGGAAGTGATTTTGAGTTTTACTTTCAGAAGAAGCCATGTAACAGACATAATTAAGATAAGGACTCATCAGGTGGATGAGTTGCTTGATGTTGGTTTGTTGATGTTGTTGTTGTTTTGCTTGTTAATGGTATTTCTGTAGTCGTACAAAATATGACTTGGAGAGTAACCATTATGGAAACAGGACAAACAGTTAAAAGGAAATTGCACTAATCTATGGTGGTTTGGACCAGGGTGATGCTAGAGGTGCTGGAAAGGAGGGAAAACGCAGGAAGAAATTCCGGGAGCTGGATAATTTGTGAATCAAAGAGGTTTTTTGGCTCATGGTCCTGTGGGCTCTACAGGAAGCATGGAGGTTGCAGAATGTGAAAGGCAGCCAGGTGTGCAGAAATCATTGTTGAGTGGAAGCAGGAGAGAGGACAGGTGCCAGGCTCTTTTAACAGTGAGCTCCCATAAGAACCGACAGAGCAAGAACTCACTCATTTCTGTGAGGACCGCCACGCTGTTCATGAGGGATCTACTCCCACGACCCAAACGTCCCCCACTAGGCTTCATCTCCAACACTGGGGGTCAAATTTCAACACATGAGGTTTGAAGGTGCTAGTATCCAAACTATAGCAATAGGACAAAGAGTCTCCATATGCCCCCACCCAATTTTTCCTACTATTAATATCTTATTATCGCAATTAATAATCTACTACTGATATATTTTTGTTAACTAAAATCTCTATATTATTTGAATTTACTTGGTTTTTACCTACTGTCCTTTTTCTAATGAAAGACCCCATTCAGAATACCACATTCGATTTAAATATCACTTCTTACAGGCTCCTCTTTGCTGTGACTGTGTCTCAGTAATTTTCGCCACATCACACGCAGAGCACATGTTACCACCATGGCCTGCCACTGTCGTCCATCGTGATCCTCTGCTGAGGAGGTGTTTGCCAGGTTCCCTTGCTGTAAAGTGGCCTCCTCCTCCCCTTTCCCATATAATATTCGTTAGAAGGAATTTACTATACACAGTCTACAAGCAAGAGTGCGAGCTTATGCCCTATACCATTGAGATTGAAGTATCAACATAAATGATTTGGAATTTTCCTCCAAAGAAAGTGTTTACATTCTACAATTCTGTTTAATTATAAAATCATTAATTCATATCAGTGTACATGCAAGATATTTAATTTACATTTTGGGTTATAATACTTCCTTATTAAATTTGTGTTTCAACTACTCCAGCTTTCGTTATTGGGAGCTTTTTTAGTTGTTTCCTGTGCCTCTTGCACGTGCCTCTTTCATGTACCCTAATGATTGTGAACTTTTTCAAGTATTTCTTCACTCTCTGGTACTATAAAAAGTTCTATGATCATCTCCCATATTTTCTTCCCCAGTCTTTCCTAGAATCGGCCAGTTTTTTAATGTGATAATGAAATTATAAGACAAGGTCTGAGTAATGGGTGTGCTTTTTTCTACTGAGGAGTTATTGCCTTTGTTTCTTGGCCCTGTCAGCTGATAGCGCCAAAAAAAAAAAAAAATGTGTGCACTCTAACCTACCTGAAGGTAAAGGTGAGTTCATGTTGATATCTCCCAGTCTAACCCAGCTCCGCATGGCCCTCTCGAGCCTACCACTTTGCTTGTCTGCATTCTTCCATCTCACCAGTTAGAGACCTGCTTCCCGCTATCTGCCATCTATTTATTTAATTACTGCATTGCGGTATGTGCATATAATGGTTTCACAACATTACCCTGTGGAAAGCAACCTTATCAGCTGGAGCACAGTGCTGTGTGCAGTTGGCTTTGTGTTCGGCCTTACAGCTCCCACTCATTCCCAGTGTTACTCGGGTCAACATTTGTCCTCCCTCTTTTATCAGTGAGGTTGTTCCACATGTTTGTACTCAGGAAGATTCTTCTGTCACACTCTGCACTTCATCCTGGGAATTCTTGACTCCCAAGTGATTTTAAAAGCAAAAAACTTTCCTATATACATGAAGGTTACTCTTTGTGCTGTAAAGTACTATGTAGGACACATGTATAGAGTCATAAATTCACTGTTAAAATATAACACAAAAAGTTTTGCTGCATTAACAATGCCCTGGGCTTCACCTGTTCAACCTGCCTCAGCCTCAAACTCCTGGTAGCCACTCATCTACTTACCATTTCTATAGTTTTTCCTTTTCCAGAGTGCCATAGAAATGGAGTTACATAGTAAGTGGCCTTTTCAATTTGCTGCATTTAATTTATAATACATATTTAAGATGCATCCATTATTTCACACGTTGAGAGTGCATTCTTTTTATTACTGGATAATATTCAATTGTTTGTTTGTACCACACTATTGACCTGATGAAAAACATCCTTCTCACTTCCAATTTGAGGCAATTATGAATAAATGTCCTATAAATATTCCAGTTGATTTTTACGTGGACATAAATTGTCAAGCATGTTATAAAGATTCTATCAGCATAATTTCTAGACAACATTAAGTGGCAACATTAAGTTTTGCAAAAAACTAGAAAACTGTCTTTAAAGGGGGTTGCACTATTTTCACATTTTTGTAAACTATCCTTTGCAGTAATTTACATCTCAACAATTCCACATGCTATTTACTTTTTCCGTTTCTTCTCCAAACCCTAAGTGGGTATGTGGGCAGTGTGAATTTTTATAGGGAATAGAGCTCAACTCCTTTGGAGAAGGGCTACAGTTTCACCCACACTCACAAACTGTGGCATTTTTTAATCAGCCCATAAGGAAGGGAATGGGAAAACACACATTTTGGCAAGAATAGGACTTTCCGCGGATTCATGTCTCAGATCTTGAGGTCTCCTCTTGGGCGTGTTTTGGCTTGTGCAATTGGGGCCTCCATTCCCCATTATAAAGCAGATTCCCCATAGGTCCTGAGGCTTAGGAAGCCAAACTGTGAAGGAATTTTTATTTATTGGTTTATAATTCATCGTTCTTATTTTCCTACTTTGGCATGTAGTCTCCTAGACAGAAATTTTCTTTTGTTATTTACTAGCCCTCCAGTAGGGAAAGGATGTGATAACTTATCAATTTCTAATCACTAACATACATCTTACCCACTTATGTTACTTGTCTATTTTACATTAGCAACTCTTTTAAATAACACTTGTTAGTGTAAAATATATGGAAAGCAAGCTCAAATGGTAATTTATTCCATTTATGTGACAACGAGCTGAAAACAGTAATTTATTCTAAGAGCAATAGTTGAGAAAACAGTAAGGTTTTTAATGACAGTTTACAACAGTAACTACTACAATATAAGCTTTCAAAGGCAGGGGCTATTTTTGATTAATTTTTTCTTGCTCCAGCCTTTTATGTGGTAAATGCCTAATAAGTATGTGTTGAATTAAATAGCATATGGGGGTCATGCCCATTTTTCCACTTTGATGCTGTAAAACCAGAAAGCTTCTTTGAAGCTGGTCTCTTCCATAAATTAGACAATACAGTGCAGAGAGAACAAGTGACCTATAACAGATGTTTCAGGACCCAGGAATCTGACTTGCTGGGTTCCAGCAACAGTGAGAGGCTAGAGTTTTTAACAGCTTTACTATTGATCTAACTCAGGATTCAGCAATATTTGTCTAGGCTTCATTTTGAAAATGTGCTTGAAAAAAAGAATAATTCAAATATTATTTGTGACAAGATCTAGGTGTTCCCACAAGTATCACCATTAAGATGGCTTAATCTTTAGCAGTGTGGAAATATTTAAAATAGCTGATGAGACTAAAACTAGTATACATTTACCTTTCCATAAATTAAAATACCTTTTATCAATAGATTTTATTTGCTCAATTCTTACAATTTTAAATGATTTATGATAGAAAAAAAGATATCCACTTGGTGTCTGCAAGTTTGCATTGGAAAATGGCATGGTATCCTTGTTACTAACAGCATCACGAAGTTTCTGTTTTCTTGGTGGAACAGGGATGACAGCTGAAAGGGGACAATATTGGTACTGAATATTCTAATGACTACTGAAGTATAAGCAAAGTAACAAAATACATCAATGCATTGGTTAAGGTGTTTGGTAGGAATAAAAAAATTATAAAAGCAACTGTCACTGAAAAGTAATTTATAAAAGATTTTTCAAAAACGTAATAATTTTAATTTTTACTATCATGATATCAAGCTAGATTTTGTTCCCAGAAAGCTCTGAACTCCCAGTTAATCTCTAAATCAAACTGTATTCAAGTAAGAACTTCCACCTCACCAAATGAGAACAAGATTTGAGAACTGTTTCACTCTGGGTCTGAACCAAACTTTCTGTTAGAGTCATTATTTAAGATTCAAAGTTTTATTATCAAGGTAAATGTAGGAAGAAATACCAGAAGGCAAAGAATTTATTCTCTTTTTTCTCTCGAGGGAGAGATAATTATTTCTAATCTGAGAAGATCCCTGTGTGGGTCAGAATATAGAGGAGGATTGCAGTTTTGTTTGGGTCCTTAGAACTTATAAAAAGATGTAGTTCTTAAAGTTTTAACTGTGTGTGTAGGACATATTGTATGTCAAGAGCTCCTATGGGTGAATAACAAAAAAAATCTAATAAATATACTACCAAAGCAAAAGTTTTCAATACTAGCAATAGTTTATAACCCTGTAACCCCTAGAGAGCTCTTTGAATGTGCTGAAATTTGAACAAGTTGAAAGGCTGACTACATAATATTTGGCCTTTTGGAAAATGGTAAAATTCCTTAAGAGGTAGGTTTCTCCAGGAATATGAATTTAGAAAGATCACAACAATCTTCTATTTTGAAGGCTGCATCTGGTAGCAATTAACTCAAAATTAATTTTTCCATCCGTAGGTAATGTCTACTAATTATATCTTACTATGTCCCTCAGTGATATTGAGTACTTTACAAATATTATCTCATTCATTATCACAACACTCGTGTAAGTTATTATTTTACATAGAATAATAATGGAAAATAATAACTCATAATTTGAAAATTATAATTCTTAAGATAATAATAAAAAATGTATTTTCTCCTTTTTACTGTTGGAGAGATTGAAGCTAAAAAAGGATAAGAGCCTTGCAAACGCTTTACACTCTTGGCAAATGACCTATAATAATTTCTGTTCTTGCTTGTACCTTTGTTTTTTATTAAAACCATTAAATCTATCAGGCCTGGTGGCTTGTGCCTGTAATCATAGCACTCTGGGAGGACTTTCCTATCAAGTGGATTGCTTGAGACCAACCTGAGGGAAAGTGAGACGTCATCTCCACTAAAAATAGAAAAAATAGCTGGACATCATGGCAGGAAGCTCTAGTCCCAGCTACTTGGGACTACAGGCTGAGGCAAGAGGATGGCTTGAGCCCAAGAGTTTGAGCTTGCTGTGAGGTATGAGGATGCCACAGCACTCTATACAGGGTGATAGAGGTGAGAACCTGTCTCAAAAAAAAAAGTTAGAAAATAAATGTAAAAGCATCATTAAATAAAAATAATGTAATTGTCATTAATCATTGTAATTAACAAAAATAATGTAATATCATTAATCATTGACATTATGTGTGTGGCTACATAAAGATTGTGTGATTTTCAAGTCTCATCATAGCCTGAAAAGAAATGAAGCATTCAATTCTACTACTTTCCATTCTGATTCCAGTTCACAAGTGCTCTTCTCATTTTGGGATGGTCCCATTCATGTAGGTAGCCCTCATCCTTCATCTGAAAATGCCATTATAGTACTTAATATAGAGAGTATTGCTTTCCTGTTCAAACAATATTTGTATGGAAATGTGGGTAAATTTACAATGAATGTTGCTTTTCTTATTTTAAAGGAAGCCAAATATAATAACCTTGCAGTTTCCCCAACAAAGATTCCAAACATTTGGTGCTAAGCATGTAGAATAGTTCCTCACACATGGAAGGAAAGTAATACACAGTGGTGCTTATTATTATACCATCTCTGAGACTATGTTGCATCATCATTATTTATGAGGGCTGACGATTAAGTTTGTGAACTTCCACCCTGTGCTTACTTTGGCAGTACTGTACAAACAACTCATTAAGGGTTCCTAAACCTTGGCATATCTGCATCTCAAGCTGTGCTCATGTTGACGTCTGGTGGAATCTTACTTAGTGGCGTTCATTATTGTTGTATGCTGTTGTGTGCTTTAAAGTAGATTGACAAACAAACATTAAATTTCTTTTTTTTTATTAAATCATAGCTGTGTACATTAATGTGATCATGGAGCACCATACACTAGTTTTATAGACTGTTTGACATATTTTCATCACACTGGTTAACATAGCTTTCCTGGCATTTTCTTAGTTATTATGCTAAGACATTTACATTCCACATTTAGTAAGTTTCAAATTTCTTGTTAAACTTGGAAAACACGAAAGTGAAATCAGACATGTTAGTTCAAATTTATGGGAAGAACATCATGAAGAAAATAGCAGTGTACCAATGGATTAAATGTTTTTCTGAGGGCAAAGTAGAGAAGTCAAGGTGGCCAGTAAGGAGCAAAAATTCATCAAATTGTGCATCAAAATCATTGGTTGACTGTGAGAAGCACAGCAGACAAAGTAAACATCAATAGAGAAACAGTTGGGAAAATCTTAACTGCAAATCTCAACATGTGTGCATGAAAAATGTGTGCAAAAATGGTCCTGAAGGAGCTGATCAATGAACAAAAAACAAAGGGGAGCCGAAATTTGCCATGACCTTTTGGAGAGGCAAGATGTTTGGGACCATTTCACTGGTGATGAAATGTGGTTGTACCAATACAACCCTGAAACAAAGCATCAAAGTGCACAGTGGAAGTCATCCAATTTCCCATGACCAAAAACGTTCCATCAGTTCAAATCAAGAGTCAAAACAATGTTGCTAACCTTTACTAATATCAGCAGGATTGTACCCAATAAGCAGTTAAACAAGTTTACTATTTGGAAGTGCTAAAAAAGAGGCATGAAAAAGTTAGACAAAAATGACCTGAACTTTTTGCCAACAACTCATGGCTCTGTCATCATGACAATGCACCAGCCCACATGGCCCAGTCTGTGTGGGAGTGTTTAGCCAGTAAGCAAATAACTGTATTGGAACACCCTCCCTACTCACCTGATTTGGCCCAATGACTTTTTTTCTTTTCTTGAAGATAAAGGACATATTAAAGGGAAGACATTTTGATGACATTCAGGACATCAAGGGTAATATGATGAAAGCTCTGATAGTCATTCCAGAAAATGTGCTCCAAAATTGCTTTGAAGGTTGGACTAGGCCTGGTGTTGGTGCACAGCTTCCCCAGGGAGCACTTTGATGCTTCCTGTAGTGATATTCAGCAATGAGGTAGGTGGCACTTTTTCTAGAATGAGTTCACAAACTTCACTGACCTCTCATCTGTGTATCTTCTGTTGTTTATGAAGAATTGAAACTGGTGAGAATATGACAGAGACACAAGCAATAATGAGGTTTAACACATATTCATTATTTAATGAATTAATCATCAGGAATGGAGGCTAAAGGAGACAAGTCACCAGAGAAGATTTTTAGCTTAAGCTTCACTCTTTATTCCACCTAATAAATTCTTCTGTCTGTCCCAGGTTGACACTTGCGTCTTCTTGAATGTGGCATAATGCTTGTTGATTGGGAAAGCCTCTGCCAGACAAGAGCAGAATATTATCTAACCCACAGTGCTTTAGCAACCTTCAAAGACATAAAACAGAGCCTATGTTCAGATGATTACCTCAAGGAATGCAACGTTTCCTTCTCATGGTAAGCACTGAGAGATTGAATTAAAACTACACCCCCAAGTGCAACCTATTTTGGGGACTGGGGCACTTGGGATTAGGGTTACAAAAGAGAGTAGAAGGGGAAATTCATGCACAGCAAGACAGCAGGACCCAAAACGCTCACAAATTCCAAAGACAGAGAGATCTACTGTGGGCAGCAGCAACGTGGAAAAGTAGCCCCATTTCCACAGTGAACAATCCAACCAAGGCCATCAGGACCCACCAGGCGGGTCCTCTGGGGTAGAGGGAGAGAGACCTTCG
This sequence comes from Nycticebus coucang, assembly GCF_027406575.1. NCBI lineage: Eukaryota > Metazoa > Chordata > Mammalia > Primates > Lorisidae > Nycticebus > Nycticebus coucang. Next base: position 189,579,119 of record NC_069780.1, read on the forward strand.
TCTTCCACAGGGTCTGCCTCTATGGCAAATGTCTTCCTTTAATTCATTCGTGTGCAAATTGTTACATGTTGAAAGATATTTTCACTAAGCCCGTTTGCAGAGGTCATTCCCATAACAGAAGAACATGGGTGCTGGATCAGTATTGACAGAACAACCATGAAGATCATCTTAAAGTCCAAGGGGGGTCCTGAAGATACAGCAGTGGTGAAGAAGAACTCCAGGGACCACCTCCCCACGAGCTGCACAATGAATGAACTTTGTGTGAGTCTCTAAAACAGTAGATCTCCCCAGTTGGTGTTGGTCAAGCCTAGAAGGATTATCTCCACTTAACTTTCACGATGGAGAGGGAGAAGAATGGCAATTTAGTCATCTAAAAGGGGTTACAACTGGCAGGTAGTATTACTAATTTTTTCAGAATATGCTCTTATGATGGGAATGTTCACTATGGAAACCAAAATGTACCTCACAAGGTGTACAAGAAAGAGTAAGCGTAGAAGGAAGTGACTTCTGACTGTCTACTCCCATTAATCTCGGAGTATTTATCTGCCCATATCATGAGTAAAATGTTTCTAGAATCAAATCCGCATTTCTCTGCAATGGCCTGGGTTAATTTAAGACCTTTAATTCCCCTTTACTAAAATCTGTTTCAATGTCACATATAAAATTATAGTGAATATTGTAAACTATTAAAAATGTGGCAGACACCCTCTAAAATGACCCTCAAGGATCCATGGCCTTGGATAATCTCTGTCCCTTGACTGGGGCAGAACCCGTGACTTGGTTCTAACCAATAGAACATCACAAATGGGATGGGATGGTGTTTCTTTAAGTGCTTTACATTATGTGGCAAAATGGACAGATTTCATTTCCTTTATTAAGTTACATTTTAAGCCTAAAGTTGTGGAATTTTATAGGTAACTAATATTGCAAATTAGCTAATTTTTTGAGTCAGGCAAAAGAAATATTATCTTGAGTAGATCAAAATTAATTAGATGAAAAACCGTATGAGAATTGGGACCTTTTATGAAGAAATTAAAGTTTTCATCCCAGCCTGAAAAAAGGAAACTGCCATGTCATGACCTCCTGTGTGTCAGAGATCTGAGAGTGACCGCTAGGACCTGGGGGAGCCTCTAGCTCACAACCAGGGGGAACGGGGTCCTCAGTCATGCTGTCCAAGGAGGTGACTTCTGCCAACCTGAGTGAGACTGACAGGAATCCTTCTCCATTCAAGCCTCCAGACGAGAATGAAGCCAGAAGGCCTCAAGATTATTGTCTGGAGAGACTCTGAAGAGAGGACCCAGGTAAGCCATGATAAATTCACAGTAATGGAGAAATCAGTGCATTTCAGTAGGAAACTAATAAAAGATTACACTAGATTTTTTTTAAACATACCTTGTGTTCCTAATTGAATCAAAAAACGCCACAGTTTGATTAACAAAAGTGAAAATGACTCCTAAGAGAAGTCTTTTTCTACCATTGATTGGGTGATCTCCTTTAGGAACTGCAGATTTCTGCTTATTTTAGTTTCACAGGTGAGTTTTTCCCCACCTAGAATTCCCCAAAATCTAGGAGCACATTTTGAATGCCCTATGGATGGTAAATACAGAATAAATTTACCAGAAAATGTACCCACTACATTTTCAGAGTGAAAACAATGTAACAACACAGCAAGTGATTCATTGATTAGGGCATCACTGCCAAAGACTGCTCTAAAAGTTGTAGAAAGCTTATCTCACAAACCATCTTTTTGTAAGGTCATTGTTTTTTTTATTTCTTTTCAGTTTTCTTCCCATTTGAAACATTATCACCTATTTTGCATTTAAATGAATCTTGGACTGCTTCTAAAATGCTAGTGTAAAAAAAAGCAATAATGACAGTCTGTAAGTAGCTGAGCAGCTGTCTGATGGGAAGGTGCATGAGTCCCCACACTCACTTGAACCTAGTAATTACGAGTCCACAAGTGGAAAACCCTTCACTGTGGACTTTTTCCAGAATCGATGAAAGCAGGAAGGACCCAGAGGCAAGACTTCAGGGACTTGGCATAACTGAATTGAACAGAAAGAATCACTATTCCATGCTTCATCTTCAAATATTAACTAGCCTTAAATCATCCTTAAGGGTTTCTTAGAATGCATAAAATTATACCTCCCATGTAAATAATCATGAAAAAGCTAAGCAATTTGAAATTAAATTTATCTTGAAATTAATCTTGATCCACACTGTCTGTACAGAAAGAGGCATATTAACAGTAACTGCCCAAATTCTACTGCCACCACTTGATGTAAGTTACAGGGAGGATGGAGGGGTGAGAAGGCCTATAAGATAATGTGGCAACTAGGGAAGTACCAGGCCAATCACGAAGCGTGGTCAGGAAGGTAGGTGAATGGTGCTGGACATAGTGCTGGGGAGGATGGAGTGGGCCCTGGAGGAAAACAGGGGGATTTGGCTGGGGCTGCCATTATGCTGGGAATCACCGAGGAAGGGTTAGAACCATGGAAGGGTTCAGGCCTTTCTAGGAACCAGAGGAGTTGAGAAGGTGGGGCTGCTGCCGGACACCCTCCCTGAGGCAGAGACAGGAGAAATCCTGGTGCACCATTTCCTGTATGCTGCAGTCTCCAGCCAGCACCTCCCCCGGTCACACTGGATGGGGAAGCAAGGTGATAAGGGAACCTGGAGACAGAGCTGAGCAGGAGAAGGATAAATACCTGAAAACAAAACTGGACACAGGGCACGGCCCACAGGCATTTTTGAGCATGCCTACCGAGGCGCAGCACAGGTGGTCCCGGGTTACAGATGAGATGTTCCTGAGAACGTCTTTGAGTCAGTTTGGTATGTAATTTGGATCTCTGATGAACAGTGCATACCCGGTACTAATATGATGATGTGACTGTGCTACGTCAGCTCATATGTGGTCACAGTGATAATAGGCAATGCTGTGATAATCGTCATTCCCCTGTAGTCACTGTTGTGTTTGCTTTTAATTCAAACAAACAGAACAAAAAACAAACTCATGCAAAAACTTTAGACAGAAGATAGGAGACATTTCAAAAATGAATATTAAAGGCTAACACCCACCTAATTGCATCAATTTCTTACTCTCTGGAAGGGCATTTTTGAGGTGAGAAGTTTGCTGATATTAACCAGATGATGACGATGGAGAGGGTGCCAGAGAGGAGAGGGATGTCGGAGATGTTGATTCCATCCTGGAGGAGTGGAGCTCACCACTGAAGCTGGTTTCTTGAAAAAGGTCTCTGGGATTCTTCTCACAGCCTTTCCCTTTTCTTTTCTTTTTTTTTTTTTTGTGTCATAAACAGCCTTGTAGCAGCTGACACTCTCACTAGCTGCACAGCAAACCTTTGTAATCCACTCAATGTGAGGGTCTTGCTCCTCCAGCTTAGCAAATCTCGTATGAATGAGCCCAAAGCCTTTAGCTCATTCTTTTGTCAGAAACTCACCTGGCTCTAGATCTTCTGATTCTTCATGTCCCATGCGGTTGTGTTCGCATGCATGGAAGAAACTAATTCCCGAAATATTCATTTAATTATTTCATTATAAATTATCCTACAGGGAGATTTGAGAGACTGTTCTTAAGTACAGAACACTGTAAGACAGGTCGTCTGTGAGTTGGAGACTGCTGTATACTAAGGCTTATGAACCAGCCTCCTCCTCTGGCGCTAACAGAGAATGACGAAGACAGGTCTGTTGCAAAGTGAAAAAGTATCCTTCCCTTACACATTTAAGGTATTTTGAGAAAAAAGATTCTGTAAGGGCTGAGTTATTTCTCTCTCCCTTTATATTTTGAAGTCCTAACCCCTGGTAACCCAGAATGTGGTGGCATATGGAGGTAATCAAGTGAAAATGAGGTGTGGGCTGGAACCCCATATGACTTGTGATCTTGTATGGGGAGAACTTGGACAGGGACATGCACAGAGGCGAGGCCGCAGGAAAATGACAGCCATGCAGAGCAGGGAGTGAGGCCCCAGAAGCAACCAACCCTGCCAACACCTCGTTCTTGGACTTCCAGCCTCCAGAACTGGGCAGAAATAAACTCGGTTGTGTAAACTACCCACTCTCTGATGCTTTGTGTGGCAGCCCTAGCAGACTACACCAGACTCCTTTTTTTTTTTTTTTTTTTTTTTTTTGCTTCCAACTTGGTTTTTGTTTCCTGCAGCGTATTCCTTTTCATGGGAATACAACTGCTGTAATCACTGAGTTCACAGACGATCTGAGTAGCAGATGTCATATTCCTTCCTTGGGATAATCAAAGCCTTGTTCCTCAATAGCCATCAGTGTCACTTCTGACAAAGTGCCCAGAACATCTGAAATTCAGATGAAAGCTGCTAATCCCACTGTGCGAGCTGAAGCAGGGGAGTGTCATGCCAGACATGGGAAATCTTGGTGACTGCAGTTACAGACTGTTAATCAGGTAACTGGAGAGAGGGCAATTTCCAAGGTCAATCTGTTTATTCTTTAATCTTCCCTGTGCCTCATTTCCCAACACCTTGTATCCTCCTGGGCTGTCCTCTTCAGAATTTTCCTCCTCCACTCAGTTTCAAAGAGTGTTCCATAAGATCCACCCTTCCTGTCCAGTTTTATAAAACTTTTTCAATCTGATTGCAAGGGTGTGACTACCCTGTGCTAACTAGGAAAATGAGAGCTGGATAAAGATGGATAAAATGTGGAGCAACCTCTTTACATGAGTAATTTCATAACATTCGATAAGGAAGTTTCTATATTCAGGCTTTACAAACCTAGGAAAGACCCTAAAATGAATAAGAAACTTGCTGGGAGAAAACTCTGTAAACCTTTGCTCTCTTAACTGCAGTCATTAAAATGTGCCTCGTGGTGGTGGGTTATCGATGTCTATGCTCGGCTCCCACAGGCAGCAATCACGAAGCCCATAAATACAGTCGGTCAATAAGGAGAGCTTCTCACACAATTAAGCCCGCAGGTCTGAAGTCTCTCGGGATATTGAGATCTTTAAGAGCACATAATTTCATTGTTGGCTGAAAGCAGGTAGGAGAAATAGAAAAAGTTATAATTCTGAAAAATAAAAATATGAAAAACAATGGATTCAGTGACCTTATTAAGCTAGACTGAGTTGATTAAAGGGATTTATGTCTGAGCCTATTTACTGTTTTGGTGGGAAAATTACATCTGTATAAAGAATTGGATAGCACTCATATTTCCAAGATTTTATAATAAAAGTTTTCAAGAACACAGCAAATTAAAAGGATTCCAAAATATCTACCACTTAGATTTTACCGTTACCATTCCATTACTTGAGTACCTATGCACCTACTATCATTTACCCCATTTTTAGAAGTCCTTTAAGATTCATTGCAGATACCAGGACACAGCCCTTTAAATGCTTACGCATGGATACCATTAACTAGATTTCAGTATTTATTTGCACATTTTTACGTAAAATTTAAATATACAATGAAATGCATAATGAGTATGTGCTTTCCAGATGTGTATACTCTGACCCAATCCCTATCAAAATGTAGAATATCACTCTCATCACAGAAAGTTTCTTCACGTCCCTCCCAGGACTCAACTCACTTCACCCAAGCTGACGACCATCCTGCAGATTCTCTTCTTCCCACAGAGATCAGCTTTGCATGTTTAAAATGTCATGTACATATACCACAATTTATTAATCCATTTTTGTGGACATATGTTTTTATTTCTCTTTGGTAGTAGAGAATTAGAATGAAACCATAGAGTGTTATGGTAAGTTTATGAATAAATACTTAAGATACTGTCAAAGTATTTTCCAAAGTGTGCTTTTCACCAATGATCAATGAGTTTCTGTCTGTTGATTTTAGTCATTTTAGTGTGTATGTTGTAGTATTTCGTTGTGGTTTTAATTTGCATTTCCTAATGAATAATAATGATGAACATCTTTATCTTCTTTGATAACATGTATATTTAATTGTTTTGCTCATTTTAATATTAGATTGTTTTTCTTCTCATTGAGTTGTTATTTATGTCTTCTTGTTGTAAGTTCTATGTCAGATATGTGTTTCACAAATGAATTCATCCACTTTGAAAAAATAAATAAATAAATTTCATGTACGCCGAATGGAACCACATGCACAAGGCTTTTTTGCTCACCTTGACTTGTTAATGCCTCCATGTTCTTGCATTCTTTAAACATTTGTTCCTTTGTAGAAATATTCCCAAATTTGTTTATCATTCACTATTGATACCGGGGATGTTGTCCAGTTTTTAATTGTTGTAAATAAAGCCAGGATGAATATTCTTGGGATCTTTTTGCAAACATGTTTTATTTCCCCGAGTAAAAAATTATAAGTTGAATTGCTGCATCTTAGGAAAGACTTTAGGCCTTGACTTTAAGAGAAACTACTGTAATATGTTACTTATGGATGAATGTATGGGTGTTATAGCTAAATTTGTCCAGCTTTGCCGTTAAGACCTCTTTACTTGGCACCCATACCCTTCCACACACAAGAGATTTTTACTTGTGGATTTTGTAGATGTTCTTTATTGGTGTGAGGAAGTATTCTTTTTTTGTGTGGGTTATTGGTATATTTTTATTAAGATAGATATTGCATTTTGTTCAATGTTTTTCTTTGTCAATCAACATAATCACATAATTTCTTTAGTATATTAATATGGAAAGTTGTATTATTTGCTTTTGTTTGTGGACTAGTTTTATTTCTCTCTCTCTCTCTCTCTCTCTCTTTTAACAATTTTTTATTAATAATCCTTGGGCTAAACCCCCACTTGCTGGCAGTATGCATTTTATGTATATTTGTGCATTTATACAACTAGTTTTGGTTTTTTAATACGTAGTGGAGGATTTGGTATTTATGTTCATGAGGAAAATTAGTCTATAATTTTCTTTTTTTTATAAGTAATGTTTTTGCTTGGCTTCTGTTTCTATGTTTTTCTTGGAAAATACTGGACTCAAATATAATTTTGAAGTATTTCTTCTATTTTTAGAAGAAAACTATAGATTAGTTAATTCTTCTCTAAAATTTTAATGAAACCACTTAAGCTCAACACTTCATTTTTAGGAGGTTTTAATTAGCAATTAAATTTCCTTTATAGTTATAGGACGATTCAGACTATCTGTTCTGTCTTTGGTGTGTTTTGGAAGTTTGTGCTGTTCAAAGAATTTTCCCATTTTATTGAAGTTGTTGAATTTATGTGCTTAGAGATGTTTGTGGGATTCTCTTATATACTTAATGTCTGTGGAATCAATAGTGATATCCATTCTATATTCTTTTTTAAAATTAATATAACAAATTTTTGTAAAGGAGTAGTTGTAGCTTGTTAATTTTTATCTATTTTCCTGTTTCATTGAATTTTGTTTACATATTTTTATTTGCTTTCTTTTTGATCCTATTTCATTTTACTTTTATTCTTTTCTAGTAAGTTAAATGATTGAGTTCAGGCAATTTTCTTTACCTCTAAATGCTCTGACTCTTCCTTCAGTACAATTTATTTGCATTCTCCATATTGTGACATGTACCTTCATTTCTATTCAGTTCAATATATTTTTTCCCTATCCTTTGAGACTTCCTCTTTGACCCATGGATTAGTAGACATATGTTGCTGTTTAATTTCCAAGTATTTAATGGAAAACTAGAATGCCATTTTTCTATTACTAATTTCAAATTAATTTACATTATGGTAAGACAGTATACTTTTATGATTTCTAATATTTTAAACATGTTTAAGGGTTTTTTTGTGTGTGAACTGATAAAATCTGTCTTGGTGAATAGCTTTTTGATACTTGGGAAGACTGTGTTTTGTGCTGTTGTTGACTGAAGGATTCTATGTATATTAACTAGGTCCCATTTGTTGGCTGTGTTGGTCAGTTCTCCTGTGCAATTTTGGGTTCTGGCCGAGTCATTATATCAGTTACAGAGAGGAAGGTCATTAATGAGTCTAGCTATATTGTAAATTTATGTATTTCCTCTTTCATTTTTTTATTTTTTTATTTTTTTTTTTTTATTGTTGGGGATTCATTGAGGGTACAATAAGCCAGGTTACACTGATCTCAATTGTTAGGTAAAGTCCCTCTTGCAATCATGTCTTGCCCCCAGAAAGTGTGACACACACCAAGGCCCCACCCCCCTATTATTTTTTTTCTTTTGTCTATTTTGACAAGTTATGATCATACATAATTATGGGATATACAGTGATGTCATGATTATATATATACACACACGATGGAATGCTGCTAATTAACCCGTCCATCTCCTTAAATACTTACCATTTACTCTTCCTGACTAACTGTAACTTTGTACCCCTTGGCCAACATTTCCCCATTTTCCGCTCCCCTGTTACCACCAACAGCCTTTGGTAACCACTTTATACTCTTTCATTCTTTTAAGTTTGAACAGTTGAAGTCATAGAAGCAGAGAGTTTTTAATTCTTATATCTTAAGACTGTTTCTTTGCATGTACATATGAATGTAAAATTGTTATTTTTCTTGGTTTCTTTATCGTTCTTGGAATACTTTTTCTCTGAAGTCTGATATTATAACAATATAACAACTTCATTTTTTATTTGATTAGTGTTTTCATGGCCCATCTTTTTTTCATTCTGTTTTTACTGACATGTATCTTTATATTGGAAAAGAGTTTCTAATAAATAGCATAAAGTTGATTTGTTAAGTTTATTCTGACAAACTCTATGTGCTTAAACCATTTACATTTAATGTAATTATTGATATCCTAGCATTTAGGTCTGTATTTTTAATCTGTGTACATCATTGGATTTTAATTACATTTAGTTAAAATATCTAGAGGCTATCATACTAGAATTAAAGTGTTTGAAATAGTGAAAGAATATCTTCTTTTGTAAGTTCTGAAATACATATTTTGGAAGTAGAACAATTGCCTGCAGTAATGACTAAAAGTTTTATTGAAATATTACAAGAACATTGTATACTACTACTAAGTAAAGGGTTTCTTTGGGGGTGATAAATATTCTTAAATCATTAAAACCAATGAATTGTGTATTAGAAATAAGTAAATGGTAGTGTACGTGAATTGTATCTCAATAATGCTAAATGTTAAAATTCAAAGGTAAGACAAATTTATAAATCAATGAGGTGGCCACGTTTGACTAGTTTTAATATTGAAAATTGACTCCTTCAAAAGCCTTACTCTGGATATAAAAACAAACACAAGATCTTTAATAAAATGACAAATTTCCTTCCAATTTTTACAAATTAATTCCATAGTGATAGCTCCAAGAAGCATTCAGGCTCAATAAAATCATAATAGTTGATCGTCAGCTTTTGGATATTTTTATAACATTACCACTTGAATTTCTCCTCTATGTTCATAAAAGTGAATGAATCAAAAAAAATTGACAATATAGAGCGATTAAGGGTGTAAGAAATATACAAATATTCCTGAGCTGAAGTGCATTGGATTCCTCCTCCCCTGAAATATTTCACAGGCAACTTAGACTGACACTGTCCAAATGTCATATCTCAAAGCAATGGCAACTTCTACTACTATTCTCTCCTTCTTCTCTGTTGGCGGTTCCCACTTGCTCAAGGTGCAACCAGGCATTATCCCTGCATCCTTTCTCTCTCCCTCTCCCCAGCCGTGGAATCTGTTCCTGAATTGTCTCTGAGGCACTCCCTTCTCTGTCATACCCCAAGTTCATGATAACTTCACTTAGCCCCTGACTCTGAGTGTTCTCTAGCTGGTGCACAGGGCTATTTGCAAAGCCTTTTCTCCTGCACACTGAGCCTCATCACACCACTTCTGCACTTCCAAGCCATGACCTGCAATCTCTTAATCACACCAGTTGTTTCCCACCAACAGCAGTTTGCTCTTTGAATATTTGCCTATCTTTCTGACAAATTGTATTCATCTTTATAAGCACAGATAAAAACTCATCTTCTCTCTGAAGCTCTATTTCGCCAGTTCTGTGTCTGGTGCTTGTCTAACAACATTATATGGCAATAACCTTAGCTATATTTAAACAATTTTCTCATCTTTTCCATAAAACAGTGAGGTTGTTGAGGGCATGTCTTGTCCATCTCTGAATCCCTACTGTTTTGCTCACATTCTGGCAATTGCTGGCCATAGTGAGTAGGTGTCAAATTGGAGTTAATTTGATCCTGTATCCATAAATTCTTCTTAATGATGAAATACTTGAGGAATTTTTCCTAAACATTTTTAATCTCCAAGATTGAGATACAAAACCTGATATGCAACCATTCTTAAAGTATCTTTAATGTATAATTTGATAAATAAAAATTTTTAAAGTGTCTAACAGTCAGAGGAGCATTAAGTCAGTGGAGAAGCACCAGGATCTGTGTGCCATGACTGTAACTGTACGTTTTTGTTTTGGGAGGAGTTTGTTTCTTTTTTTTTTTTTTGAGACAGAGTCTCAAGCTGTCACCCTGGTTAGAGTGCTGTGGCATCATGGCTCACAGCAACCTCAAACTCTTGGGCTTAAGTGATTTTCTTGCCTTAGCCTCCCAAGTAGCTGGGACTACAGGCGCCCACCACAACACCTGGCTATTTTTTTGTAGTTGTCATTGTTGTCTGGCAGGCCCAGGTTGGAGTCAAACCCACAAGCTCCAGTGTATGTGGCTGGCGCCCTAGCCACTGAGCTACAGGTGCTGAGCCATGACTGTAAGTTTTTTAAATAGTTACTTTTTCTCTTAAGCAATTATACTACATGCTAGGTGTATGGATACTAGATTCCAATTGCAAGGGCTAAAATTCTAGCTCTTCTCTATCACAGCCATGTTGCCTTAGAAAGCAGCTAATACAATAGACATTGCCACAGTTTGCTTGGGGCACTGCACACCCAAGACCACAACGCTCAGCCTGCATGCAGTTACCCCAGGACATAATGCTGCTTTTGGCCAAAGGAATGCACATGGCTATGTGTGTCTTGGTGCAGGACACTCCAGCTCTCTCCCTGACACAGTGACAAGAAAGGCACGGAGAAATTCACACAAGTCACACATGTGCAGGTCTTTGAACTATCACAAAATAAACCCAATTGTCTGCCACCACCTAGCCACAGATAAAAAGATACTATCAGAGGGGCTATCCAAAAAAAACCCAACTCACTTCAACTATCCATCATTATTCCTCGTCTGAGCCCCGTGTTAATTGTTGTCTCAGTTTCTAACACCAGGGATTTTTTCCTCCTTTCTTTTCTGAAGAGCCGGTGTGCACCCTTTCACACGTGCCTTTTTCCCTCTGCCTTGTATTTGGGAGGTGCAGCTGTATTTTTCTATGCACCAGCAATTCACTCATCTTCACTGAAGCAGGATATGTTGCTGTGTAAAACATTCACATTTATATATCTATGTAATCATTGGTGGGCATTTTTCATATTTCTAATTGAAGAGACGTAGCTGTCATCCTAAATTATTACTCCTTCATGTTCTTGATGTGCTTAGGTCAGAGGGCATCCTCCGTCCCTTGTCAGGCTGTCCTACTCACTGGGACAAGCGTGAAAGCAGAGTCAGAGAGAGGGTGTCATCAAGACAGAAGTCGCAGCCTCTTATAACCCGATTCTAGAATGACATCCCAGCCTTTTGCAGTGTGCTGTGTACAAGGCCCATGTCCACTCTCACTTCAGGAGAGCAGATTGGACAGCGTGTGGCTCCCAGGAGCTCGGGATCATGCCAGAGGCACCCGCCGCATCATCTTCCACTGTAGGTACAAGACTGGAAGAAGCTTTTTAGTATGAGCGACGCTACCACCATATGCCCCACTAAGAAGGAAAAGCCACCACCAACTGCATGTTCAGAAACAGCTAACTGCAAGTCCACGCCTACTTTTAAAGTTAAAATGTGAAGAACATTTGTCTTTTAGATTCAGTAAAATACAGCTCTTGGGTCTTTCAGTGACCATTGTAAAGGTCCTTAGGAAGCAGATGTTTAATTTCTTTGCCCCATTAATGGTGATGCTTTAATGATGTAAATCATATGTGTTAATCTGAAATTTCTATTTTGTGCTGGCAAGTTCAAATTATTATTTACTAAGACACTATCCCATGAAACTGGACATCGGTATCAATACTAATGTGAGAAAAATGACTATGTAGGGACCTAAGCTGGGTCAGCACTTTCCTGATTGATCACAGAATTCACCAAAATGTCCCAAGGTCTCTAATTTTCTATAGCACCAAACTTGACTCCATTCACTGAGGTATCAGTCTACCAGGTGACATGGAAAATGTTTCTGGGCACACAGGTGTGCATGTGTGTGCAGCTTTTAGTAAATAAAGCATAAAGTTATTGTAATAAGTGTAGAATGGGAAATAAAAGTGATACTCAGATGATACAGGAAAAAATAAGAGTGAAAACATACTCCTGGTAGGCATTCACCAGGGACCTTTAATATTCTTATGTTAAATAGTTTTTAATAAAGAATGAGAGTATAATTTGTGTCTTTACTTTATACTTCTGAAAATGCTCATACAAATAAAATTTTCTATATCTCTATAACAAAGTACTTTGCATTCATTTAAAATATTGCTGTAAATTAATGTTTGATGATTTAAGAAATGTTTACCATGAGATATTGAGTGAAAAAATTGTTCAAAATTGTACAAAATATTCACATTTAAAATATACAACTCTATAAATACATAAGGGAGTTTTTAGTATAAAATAATACTGATTATTTCTAGTTTGGATGTAATGATTAATTTTTCTTCTCTCTATATTGAATATATAAAAACATTAAAAACATTTAACAAGTATTTTGTTTATAACCTAAAAAAATGAACTAGCTTACTAACAAAATATATCATCAATGATCCATAAATGATGAAAACACAGATAATAATATTAATATGTAAAAAGTAAGATAGTTTTTATGGCTCATTTACAATTTTAATTTTTAAAAGGAGAGGACTCTATTTGAAATAATGAAGTGATACAAAAATTATAAATAAATTTTATTTAAATGTATCCCTCAAATCTAGATGTTTCCTTATTAATTGTGGAATCTTATTATCCATAAATCCTGTGTAAAATACATGCTTTGTTTTTATATTTTGAGGTATGCATTTTATCACACCAAGAAATTCAATTTATCTTAGAATTATGGTTGCAGTTCAGCCGGGGCCGGGTTTGAACCCTCCACCCTCGGTATATGGGGCTGGCGCCTTACCAACTGAGCCACAGGTGCCGCCCTATCTTAGAATTATGAACAAATTATATGAATAGGCAATCCATATAAGTGGGAACATTCATGCCCAATTAACACATGCAAATATCTCCAACTATTACAGACATGCCAATTCAATTGAGAAACAATTTCTCACCCATCACTTTGTCAACATTTTAAAGGTCTGATGACATGCTGCATTGATGAGGTTGCAGAGAAGTGCTGATGAAAGTTTAAATTGGTGCTACCACTAAGGTAAACACAGAATACAGAAAAAGCATGTTTTCTGGATTCTGCAGAAAATGATTTACACTTTAGAATTCTGCGGCAAGTCCAATCGTAAATCAAATCCAAGAGTAGGAAAAAAAAAAGAAAAAAACAGAACATTTCAGTTAGGTGACTTCTAAAAAAGTTTACATTCTTTGCACCCTGTCCCCAGAAGCTGCCAGAAAACATGATCAACAAAATCCCAGAGGTGATCCAACAAAAAAGAAGTAAAGGACAAGGAAATCCAGGAAATGGAGAATCGGCCATTAGAGAGAGAGACGGGTCGATTCCACAGGATGAAAGTGAAGACGAAGTCCTGAGACAGGTGGCTGGTAGCAGGTGTAGGGAGGAAGCCAACCAGGAGGGCAGAGCGATCAGAGGCAGGGGCCTCCCCACAGGCAGATGGCAACATTGAGTTAGGATTTATGGAACGGGAAAAGGGTCTGGGGTGAAATAGTGTCAAAGAATTACCAAATCATATGTAAGGAAGAAAAGCATCATAATACGATAGAAGTTATAATATGATCTTAAAAAAGCATAAATTTTTAAATTCAATTTAAAAATATAATATTCTAAAAATATAAACATATGAAGAACACATGTAATAATAATAATGGAAAATTAAATATAGAGCTAAATAAAATCATGATGCAATTATACTGGATTCAGAAAATTAAAAGAAGAGGGAAAAGAGGTCAGGGTAAAAGGATGTATACAAGAAAGCTAGGTTTCCACTTTTCATAGTAGGGAACCAACAGATTATGATTGAAACTGAAAAATCAAGGAGCATCCATGTAGCTCTCAGTGTTGGGGAAATAAATACCCAAATAATCAGCTAAAAGGGTTGGATATATTTGCCTTTAAGGAGAATGGAATGGGGTATATGTTGCAGTGGGCAACTCCCAGATTTTATAAGAAACCTCTTAAGAATTACTGGAATCTTTCAATGGTGGACAGCATAATGATTTTTTAACCATGAAAAATAAATTTTAATAAACATACATGAAATGATAAGACTTGAAATATTGGAATACATTCTAAATGAATTCAAATAAAATAAAGGTAAAAGTTTTTTACATGCATTTTACTTATGGAAAATAAATCCCCAGGGCAACCTGGCCTATAAGGCTCCCGCACACATGCACACACCCCAGTGTGGCTGGTGGCAGGTGCTACTGGAAGAGCCTAGAGCAGGAATAAAGGGGGACACCCCAACTGCACGTGCACCAGGGCCCTGGGCAGGAAGGGGGCATTGGGGAGGGTACATTCTATGTCATTCCCAAATGAGCAATTTTAAACCATTTTCTAACCCAGGCCCTTGATCAGACAGTGGACAAATCACAGCAGGTGGAAGGCATCTCGGGGCACCCTAAGCAGCCTGTGCCTGCCAATGTGGAGTCTGTGGTCGGGGAGGGTCTAGGGCTGCCTGTAGGACACAGAAGATTGATCACTTTCCTACCAAAATCTGGCATCTTGCACACTCACCTTCCCTTCAAAGACACATGGTGGGCCTTGAGTCATATCCATGTGGAGTTCAACAGTCTCTGAATACATTTAGAATAGTTCTCTTTAGCCATAATGGCCTGAGCAGGACCTTCAGCCTCCACCCTCATGGCCACCCTCGCAGCCCACAGAGATGTTTATTGCCCATCTTCTCTTGCCATTCTAACAGGAAGAATGTCCCAGGTACCCCTTTTCCTTAACCTGTTGCCTCACCCAAACTCCAACGTGAACTGCATGTGAAAGCCTGTCCCCAACATGCTTGTGAATGCCTGTCAGCAAGTGCCATTACTCTTATAAACAGCAGTATGGTGTGTGTAGCCAAAATAGCAAAGTTATAGAAATCTTAATTATTATACTAGACTTGGTTAATTGCCACAGTCACCCAAAATGACCATCCTTTCCCAGATCCTTTGCAGAACATCATCCAGCCATCACAGGTGCATTGAAGCCAAATAATTACATTTTACAGATTTAAATTTCTTGGAATTTCTCATCAGCGTTGGTATGTCTACAAGCCAAGCCCCATATCAACACCATCCTTAATATTCAAACCTCCCAACTCTTTATTTTGGATGTTAGCATGAGTGATGTGGCTAAGGCATTCTCTTTGCAAACTGATGCTCTTTCCAGAAAACATCATTACTATGAGTAATATCTCTTTTCATACCCTCTAAGGCATGTGTAGCATCAAAATTCTCAACAGTTGACCCACATTTGAGGAAGGTGGTTTGATGTGGTTTAAAGGGTCACCACACAATAATCTCCTTCACTGGATGAGATTAGCATTAAGGAAAATTCAGCCGTAGGGTAAAACAGTTGCTTGGAAGAAGAGAGCACAGAAAAAAACTTATGTGTCCTTAGACTGCTCAAGCCATATGGATAAACAGATTCATTTCCCAGACGACTGCTCTCCTGCTTTCCAGGTAGGCAGGTAGCTATTTATATAAATGGTGCAGAATGGTTCACGGTGGTCAGATAAGTTGTAGCGAGGCCCTTGCTCACCTGGCCAGGTGATACGTCTGCTGCCTAAAAGCCATACCTGGGAGAAGAGAGTCTCAGGCGTCCATGGTTCATTGGAAGTAGACCTCTGGGTAGCAAGGAGCATGCAGGGATTGTGGATAATAAATCTCTGCTAAACTAGGACCACCTGTATTTCCTCATTTACTGACCACCAGCAAGTGATTAATCAGCAGGTGGCCTCAGAAACAGCTGACCCGGACTGAATCAAGCTGATCACCTGCAAGGCTGGCATCCACTCTCCCAACTCTGGGGCCAGCTGGAATCTTTAAATACTATTTCTTTTTTTTTCTGAAAGCACAAATTAAACTCCAAATGGGCATATTACTTTGTTACTAAAATTTGAGCAAGGAAAACTTACTTTCGGAACATTTATTACCTTGATATTTTTATAAACTTTTTGAATTTCAAAGTCAGGTAAAAAAAAAAAAAAGAAAGAAAGAAAGCAACTTGTAAAGTTTCTAAATATAAAGTAAAGCCAATTCATATATAAGTATACAAGAAAATAAATTTCATAAACTCAAAGATTTTTATCTCTACACACACACACACACAGGCATATACACGCATATACACAAACACCCCTCCCATAATTTTAAAAAGCAAATAAAAAATTTTTTTAAAGTCGAACCACTTAGAGTAATAATATTTTTTATTGAGAAAATATATTTCACCAAAAAATGGTGGACTTATGGTATACGCACCTCAACTCTGTTTTAGCTCTGACTGACGTCAGAAATAAACACCTAGAAGATTATATATTTTTTCTTATAGTCAAATAACACTATCCTAGTTTACCTACCGAAATTACCCTACTAATACCAATAAACTAATTTTTGATCATAAAATAACATAAGAGAATTTAAAATGTAATTGGAATGAGATAAAACACAAGTAGTTCTTGTCAATTAATGAGAAAGCATATTAAAAGCAATGTTATTCAACAAATGTTGAAAAAAAACACCCATACCAGGATCCATATTAACAGATTTATATGATTTACCAAGCCAGAGAAGTTTAATTAAATTAAAGATCAAAGTCATGAGATGGCTGCATACTTTTTATGTTCTGTTTTTATTGCAGCCTATTAAGAAAACATATGGACAATTCAAATGTAGAATATGAATTTTTTAATTTTATAATAAGGTTGCAAATCAAAATGATGTATTTAACAAAATTTCCTATTAAATTTTTAGTTTTCAAAGGGTTCCTTTCATAATGCATCTATTTTCAGTTAATAAAACCTTATCAGAAAATCAAAACAACTTTTTTCATGATTAATGTTAAAATGCTATGATGTCACAGTAGATCTTACAGAGATTCAGTGTCTATTAAATATGCAACACAGGCACCTTCCTGAACTGGGTGGACCCTGAGTCCATGCACGTCGGAGTGTTTCTGATGTCTAATACACAGAAATTTCTAAAATGCCTTTAGCTTTCATGTATGTATTCAAAGGACATCTGAGATTAACTTGTTAGCAGTTGTGGACCGTAAAAGTATTTTCTTCTTTGTTAAAATTTAGTGGATTTTTAAATGTAAGAAATGAAAACCCCAACATAAATCCAACATGGTAAAAAACAACACAAAATAGTACAAAATAAATTTTCCCGCACTGTTCATTCTGCAGACCACGGCTCTTAGACTGGCCCTGTAAAAAATCCACTTAGTCCCAATACAAACATATCCTGTAGAAACCATGCAGACATTCTGAATCACTTGGTATGCCAAGAAGACTGATTATTAGGGTACTTTGATAGTGGATTGATACCAGGGGTCCTTTGACGCGCATGACAACTCCCACAGCACTACAACTAATGACTGATGGTGCTACTGAAATGCTATCTAGCATTTCACCTGTCCTGTAAAATTTCTTCCCTTATCATTGGCAGATTTTATCATACCAATTAGCAACAGTCCCTGTGAGAGCACTGCAGGTATAGGAAGGCCTTTCGCACACATCACTGAGGAGTTTGCATATATTTAAACTGGCTCCATGTGGCCACCAGCTACTTCCTGCCCCATGCTTAAACTCACTTCCTGTTTCATAGGATTCGGTGCAGTGTCTAAAGCTAGAGAGTGAATTGCAGCTGATTGTATTTGGGAATCCTCACCTATTCAGACTAATAAAGGATTATATTCAAACTGCCAAGTGCTATTCCAACAGCAGTAGCCTTGCAAAAAACAAATCTAATGTTAAAAAAAGACAGAAGAAAAAACTGTCAGTGTTAGTGTAGACCAAAGAACTATATCTCAGATGAAGCTGGAGGCTATAGTGGATACGATGATTCTACCTCAGTGATAAATGAAAGTTCAAGGATTTTAAGACAACTGCAAAAACATTGTGAATAAGACCACAGCTACTGTTTTAATCTGCCATAAAGCTAAAGGTTAAAATATGATTCAGTATCATTGACTTCCAGTAGCTATCTTTCAACCTATTAAGTTAATCATATTCATTTATGAAGAAAATGTATAATAATGACACTTTGACACTTTTATATTTAAATCTAATATTGCCTGAGCTCGAATCCTTAAAATTTGCAAACTAGAACATTCTTTCATCTGAGATTTGACAATTTGAAAAGGATGTTAATAAAGACTTATCTATATACCAGATTGTATTTAAATTATGTTTTTCTTTCTTGTGTGCTCAAAAAATATTTGAGAACTAAAAGTTAACAGAGCAACTTTTCCATTGAAATGAAAATTGGGCTTTTATACTGAATATTTTGGTTCTGTAGATTGAGAGGGAAAATGTAGATCCATCATTATTCCCTTTATTAATAAATAATATGCTAATCATTCATGATGGAGAAATCAATCAACAGAAACAGGGAGGTAAAGCAGAGGGAGCCACAGGCTATGCTTGCATTTCCAGGGTGTGATGCTGAAGCTCCACACTGCCTGCTCCTTGGGCACCCTACACAGGAGACCAGAGTCATCACTCTCCACCACCAGGACAGGACTGGGAGTACAGCCGGGGCCCTCTATCACTGTGAGTATATGAATGAGTGCAGAAATAAATGATACAACATGAATCATAATTCATGGATAGCCAAGGAATTCATTTCCATCTCCTCTCCTGGAGCAAAAATCACATAATAACATGCATCTTTAAACAGAACTTTGATCAATCGATCACAAATAGAACTTTAATAAATTATGTTAGGGGTAGGTTCAGGGTCAGGATTCAACTATGACGGGGTATTGGATTTTAAAAGACTGAGTCTCTCCTTCATTCTTTACCTCTCTTACCAACTTCGAAAAGCAGTAAGTGGCTATTTTCCTTAACCTGGCTATCATCTAGAAAATGACAGCCACTGTTGTCATGCCCAGACACCTTTGAAATTCTCTTCTGTTTTGAGGTAGAATAACTCAGGTTCCATGACTTAGCAATTATGAATTGGGCTGCAATAAACATTCTGGTACAAATATCTTTGTTATAATGTGATTTTTGGTCTTCTAGGTATATACCTAGTAGAGGAATTATAGGATTGAAGGGCAGATCTATTTTTAGACCTCTAAGTGTTCTCCCAACATCTTTCCAAAAGGAATGTATTAATTTGCATTCCCACCAGCAGTGTAGAAGTGTTCCCTTTTCTCCACATCCATGCCAACATCTCTGGTCTTGGGATTTTGTGATATGGGCTAATCTTACTGGAGTTAGATGATATCTCAAAGTAATTTTGATTTGCATTTCTCTGATGATTAAAGATGATGAGCATTTTTTCGTATGTCTGTAGGCCCTGCGTCTGTCTTCTTCAGAGAAGTTTCTCTTCAAGTCCCTTGCCCAGCCTGCGATGTGATCCCTTTTCTTGCTTATACGTTTGAGTTCTCTGTGGATTCTGGTTATTAAACCTTTGTCAGAGACATAACCTGCAAATATCTTCTCCCATTCTGAGGGCTGTCTCCTTGCTTTACTTACTGTGTTCTTGGCTGTGCAGAAGTTTTTAGTTTGATCAGGTCCCAGTAGTGTATTTTTGAAGCTGCTTCAATTGCCCGGGGGGGTCCTCCCCATAAAATACTCCCCCAGACCGATTTCTTCAAGGGTTTTCCCCACACTTTCTTCTAGTATTTTTATAGTTTCATGTCTTAAGTTTAAATCTTTAATCCAGTGAGAGTCTGTCTTAGTTAATGGTGAAAGGTGCGGGTCCAGTTTCAGTCTTTTACAGGTTGCCAGCCACTTCACCCAGCACCATTTGTTAAATAGGGAATCTTATCCCCACTGAATGTTTTTAATTGGCTTGTCAAAGATCAAATAATGGTAAGTAGCTGGATTTATCTCTTGGTTCTCTATTCTGTTCCAGACATCTCTGTTTTTGTGCTAATACCATGCTGTTTTGATCACTATCGATTTATAGTATAGTCTGAGGTCTGGTAGCATGATTCCTCCTACTTTGTTTTTATTTCTGAGTAATGTCTTGGCTATTCAAGGCTTTTTCTGATTCCATATAAAACAAAGCGGCACCTGTGGCTCAGTCGGTAAGGTGCCGGCCCCATATACCGAGGGTGGTGGGTTCAAACCCGGCCCTGGCCAAACTGCAACCAAAAAATGGCCGGACGTTGTGGCGGGCGCCTGTAGTCCCAGCTACTCGGGAGGCCGAGGCAAGAGAATCTCTTAAGCCCAGGAGCTGGAGGTTGCTGTGAGCTGTGTGAGGCCATAGCACTCTACCCAGGGCCATAAAGTGAGACTCTGTCTCTACAAAAAAAAAAAAAAAAAAAAAAAACAAAGTATTATTTTTTCATGATCTTTAAAGTATGACAGTGGAGCTTTAATAGGGATTGCATTAAAATTGTATATTGCTTTGGGTAGTAAGGACATTTTAACGATATTGATTCTTCCCAGCTCATGGAAAAACAAATGGAAAAACCATGCTCATGGCTGGGAAGAATCAGACTGAAACCGGACTCATGAGCATGGTTTTTCCATTTGTTAACATTTTCAGCTATTTCTTAGCTATTTTCTTAGAGTTTCGTAGTTCTCTTTATAGAGATCTTTCACATCCTTTGTTATATAAACTCCCAAATATTTCATCTTCTTTGGCACTACTTTGCCAAAAGAGTCCTTAACTGTTTTTTTTTTTTTGGCTTGCTTATTGTTGGTATATATAAAGGCTACAGATTTATGGATGTTGATTTCGTAGCCTGAGACATTGCTGTATTACTTGATCACTTCTAAAAGTTTTGTAGTAGAATCCCTAGTGTTTTCCAGATATACGATCACATCATCTGCGAAGAGTGAAAGTTTGATCTCTTCTGACCCTATGTGGATACCCTTGATCGCCTTTTCTTCCCCAATTGCAATGGCTAAAACTTCCATTGCAATGTTAAAGAGCAATTGAGACAATGGGTAACCTTGCCTGATTCCTAATCTAAGTGGAAATGATTTCAATTTAACTCCATTTAATACGATATTGGCTGTGGGTTTGCTGTAGATGGCCACTATTAGTTTAAGAAATGGCCCTTCTATACCAATTCTATACCAATTTTCTTAAGTGTTCTGATCATGAAGGGATGCTGGATATTATCAAATCTTCTTCTGCAACAATTGAAAGAATCATATGGTCCTTATTTTTTTGTTTGTTTATGTGCTGAATTACATTTATAGATTTACGTATATTGAACCAGCCTTGAGAGTCTGGGATAAATCCCACTTGGTCATGGTGTCTAATTTGTTTGATGTGTTGTTGGATTCTGTCTGTTAGGATCTTATTGAGTATTTTAGCATCACTATTCATTAGTGATATTGGTCTATAATTTTCTTTTCTTGTTGGGTCTTTCCCTGGTTTGGGGATCAAGGTGATATTTGCTTTATAGAATGTGTTGGGTAATATTCCTTCTTTTTCTATATTTTGGAAGAGGTTTAGTAACATAGGTACTAGTTCTTCTTTAAAGATTTGGTAGAATTCTGACATGAAGACATCTGGTCCTGGGCTTTTCTTTTTAGGAAGATTTTGTATAGTTGGTGCTATTTCAGAACTTGACATAGGCCTGTTCAACATTTCCACTTCATTCTGGCTAAATCTTGGTAGGTGGTGTACTTCCAGGTATTGGTCGATTTCTTTCAGATTTTCATATTTCTGAGAGTAGAGTTTCTTGTAGGATTTGTAAAGGATTTTTTGAATTTCTGAGGGGTCTGTTGTTATTTCATCATTATCATTTCTGATTGATGAAATTAGAGATTTTACTCTTTTTTTCCTGGTTAGGTTGGCCAAAGGTTTATCTATTTTATTGACCTTTTCAAAAAACCAACTTTCGGATTTATTGATCTGTTGTATAATTCTTTTGTTCTCAATTTAATTTATTTCTGCTCTGATTTTGGTTATTTCTTTTCTTCTGCTGGGTTTGGGATTGGAGTGTTCTTCCTTCTCTAGTTGCTTGAGATGTCCTATTAAGTTATTAACTTCCTCTCTTTCCGTTTTCTCAAGGAAGGCTTGTAGTGCTATAAATTTCCCTCCTAGGACTGCCTTTGCAGTATCCTAGAGGTTCTGGTAATTCATGTCTTGATGGTTGTTTTGTTCCAAAAAATTGGTGATTTCCTTCTTAATCTCATCTATAACACATCTATCCTTGAGCATAAGGTTGTTTAGCTTCCATGTTTTTGTATGGGTGTGCAGGTTCCTATTGTTATTGAGTTCAACTCTCATTCCATGATGGTCTGAGAAGATGCAAGGAATAATTTCTATTTTTTTAAATTTGCTGAGGTTAGATTTGTGGCCTAGGATGTGGTCGATTTTGGAGTATGTTCTGTGGGCTGATGAGAAGAATGTGTATTCAGTTTTGTTGGGATGAAATGTTCTGTAGATGTCTGTTAAGTCCAGATGTTGAATGGTTAAGTTTAAATCTAAAATTTCTTTGCTTGGCTTCTTTTTAGAGGATTTATCCAGCACTGCTAAAGGGGTGTTAAAATCTCAAACTACTATGGAACTGGAGGAAATCAAGTTGCTCATGTCTGTTAGAGTTTCTTTTATAAATTGAGGTATGTTCTAGTTGGGTGCATAAATATTAATAATTGAAATCTTATCATATTGAGTATTACCTTTAACAAATATGAAGTGTCCAACCTTATCTTTCCTTATTTTAGTTGTTTTAAAGCCTATTGCTTGTGTGAATAGTATTTTAACACCTGCTTTTTTCTCCTTTCCATTTGCCTGGAGTATAGATGACCATCCCTTCACCTTGAGTCTATATTTGTCTTTTAATGTAAGATGCGATTCTTGTATGCAGCAGATATCTGGCTTGAGTTTTTGTATCCAGTCAGGCAACCTGTGCCTCTTTAGAGAACAATTTAAACCATCCACATTAATTAGAATATTGATAAGCCTTTTGAGGGTCCAGTAGACATTTTTAATCCTTTTGAGACTGTGGAAGTTGGAGTTTGATCAAAATTTTCTGGGTGGGTTTACTTTTGTGGTGGAGGATTACGCTGGTCTTTATGGAGGATAGGTCTGAGAATATCCTGGAGAGCTGGTTTAGTTAGGGCAAATTTCTTCAACATGTGAATGTCATTGAAGTATTTAATTTTTCTGTCATAAATAAAACTCAGTTTAGCTGGGTACAGGTTCCTGGGTTGAAAGTTATTTTGTTTTAGGAGATTAAAAGTCAATGACCATCCTCTTCTAGCTTGAAAGGTTTCAGCAGAGAGATCTGCAGTTATTCTAATATTCTTGCCCTTGTAGCTGATGGTTTTCTTTTGTCTAGCTGCTTTCAGAATTTTCTCCTTCATATTAACTTTAGTGAAATTGATTATGATGTGTCTGGGGGATGACACATTGGGGTTGAGTCATACTGGCGTTCTGAAACTCTCTGCTATCTGAATTTCAGAATCTCTTGGCAAGGTTGGAAAGTTCTCCTTCATAATCTCATGGAGAAGAAACTCTGTGCCTTGTGAAGCCACTTCATCACTTTCAGGGATCCCTATAAGATGAATATTGGTTTTCTTTGAATTATCCCCGAGCTCTCTGAGTGATCTGTTTTTGCCCTCCATTTCTCTTCCTCTTTGAAAGTTTAGGAGCATTTGAAAGCTTAGTCTTTAATGTCAGAAATCCTTTCTTCTGCTTGCTCCATTCTGTTACTGAGGGATTCTACTGTGTTTCTCAGATCTTTGAGGGCTGCAACTTCTTGTCTCAATGTGTCAAAATCTTTGGTCATTTGGTCTTTGAATTCGTTGAATTCTTGAGATATCTTTTGGGTTACTGCTTGGAATTCTAATTCGATCTTATTTGCTATCCAGCCTCTGAATTTGATTTCTGACATCTCAGCTGTTTGTTTGTGCATGGGATGTTGTACTGTGTCTGCCCCATTGATCCTTGGGGGAGTTGATCTACTCTGATTATTCATATTGCCAGAGTTTTTCTGTTGATTTTGCCTTGTCATTGTTTTTCACCGAGCCTCTGGCTGTCCTCAGAGTTGGGGAGGTGTCTCTCCAAGATTAGACCCCAGCAGGATCACTCCATTGTTGCTGGATCTTTGTAGGGAGTAACCCTGTGTAGTTCCTTTGGGGCTGCCTCAGCCAGGAAGTTCTGGTTGTGGAAGCAGCTATGGAGTGTGACACACCCGGATCCAGCAACAGGGAGGGAGATGGTGTGCACAGTTCTGGGAGTACCTGGCACCCAGTGACTTTGGCACAGAGAGCCCAAGGCTCCAGCAGTCTCTGGCCAGGAGACAGCCTCTGCGCAGAGGCAGGGAGGACTCCGGAGGACATGTGGCTACCAGAGTCCCTGGCCAGATAAGCAGGCCGGTGTGGAGGCTGGGATAGTACAGGAGGTAGGACGCAGTGTTGCATGGCTCCCGGAGTTCCTGGTCAGGACATGCAGAGGCCTGGCTGACATGGGTGGCGGGTCAGGCATCAGGGGTTGCGGTGCAGCTCTTATGGAGGTCCATGCAGCGCCAAGCCCAGGAGTTTGAGGTTGCTGTGAGCTGTGATGCCACAGCACTCTACCCAGGGCAACAGCCTAAGGCTCCAGTGTGCCAAAACTTGTCTCACTCTGACCCTGAGGGTTAAGGCTGTAAGTCAGCTCAGTCCCACCTTTAGGCTGCTCAGTCACTAGGTTACTAGCTTCCACCCAATCTTTGCTCTGCAACCCCGAGGGCGGAGTTAGCTGGGGCAGTTCTCTCACAATGGCTCCCTGCACCCCACAGCTGAACAGTATTAGCTCCATCCGGCTCAGTGGCTCTGTCTGGGGCCTTATACAATGCCCAAAGTTCTCCGCACTCCTGCTCAAGCTCTCCCCAAGGCAGTACAACTGAGTGTCAAGTCTAAAAACACTGAAACAGTTCACAGGTAAGGCCTTTCCAGTTTGCAGTCTCACTCTCACTGCTGCTTGTACTTATGGCTGCCGGCAGGATTAGGTTGATTGAACACACGCAACCACTTGCCAGTTTTCCACTGTTTTTGTCCTCCCCTTGGGGTCCAGAAGTCCCTTGCTGACTCCCTGTGCCCTCAAAGGAATGATTATAGGCAGATCTCACCAGCCAGAGATGCCTGGAGTCTTATCTCCCCAGACTCACCGTGCCCTGTTGCAGGGAAGCTGTTACTTGGCCGCCATCTTGGATTGTTCTTAAAAGTTAGTCCTTAATTTGACTTTGACTTGGGTCGACTTGTCTGATTTGCTGTTTAAGACTGATTTCACTTTGCTAATTCTCCAGGATCAAAACTATTTTGTTTCATCCATTGGAATAAAGAGCAAAACTAGAAAGAACTAGATTTTCCCCAGAGGAGAGCAGCCCTGGGACAGTGAAAAGGCAGGTGAACCTAAGTTTTCAGATTCAGGACAGTTGAGGCAGGTCCCAGTGTGCATACAAGAGGTGAAACACATAACCCTCTTTAAACAAGGATTGACAACAACACCTCTGCCCCCTTCCTCTTGCCTCCCATCTGGATCTCATGGCTAGAAATCAGTAGTCATCTAGGGCTAAGGAAATGGCAGTTTTGTGCTTAAGGTATAAAAGGAAAATGATGGAGGTGGCTTGAATCCCCAGTGATCCTGCAGATGCTGAACCAGACCTGGATGTATATTTGTTGATTGCATTTTTTATAGTCACCTTTTAAAGTTGAGGACTCCTGAGAGAGAATTTACAAAGTCTCTCTATTTTTTCTTTTTATACTAATTTATTATTTCCTCTTTTGGGAGTTGGATATGTGTTAATTGAATATACTCATATAAATTATAAAGATCAAATCAGTGTAATTGGTATATCCATCTCCTTAAACATTTGTCTTTTCTTTATGCTAGACACATTAGAATTATTTTCTTCTAACTATTTTGAAATCTATGTGTATAACATACAAATATTGTATTTTGGTCAGTCAAAAACAGAGACCCGAGGTGGACAATGAGATAGTAAATGTGAGGAAAGGGGCACTACAGATAAAGGAGGAAGAGGTGAAAGTAAGAAAAGCTTTCCACGTTGTGATTCATCAATATGTTAATTATGCATATTTTAATTTATAAAACTTGGAAGGAGGTCAACAGAATTAAAACCATTAATTGAATGAATATAAAGGTATGATTGAAGAGTTTTCATTTATAATATTTTTAATAAATTAATAATATAAGTTGTACTTTTTGTAAAGAAAAAGTCTCAATTCTTTATTATTACAATTTACTTTAAATTGCTTTCAGACAAGAGAGAGAAACAAATCAGATTTACTCTTAAACAACTGAAGAAACTGGACAAAATATATTAAAAAGTGTTTAATAACATTGAATTTCAAGTTAAACAAACAAACAAAGAAACAAAAAAAAAAACAGTGATCTCCGAGAAATGGAAAATGTAGGATAATATTTAGAAATAAGCATATCCTACATCAAGCACACAAAGTGAACTCAGTGTGAGTTTAAAATGGCTTGCTATTCTTACAGAGGCTTAAGGGACCTGGGCCCCCCGAGGCACGCGCAGAGTTAACTTGCCTGGAGTTAAAATTCCACAAGCCAATTCTCTGAAGTTGTGCACCCTGTTAAGCCTGAGGCCAAAGTGCATGCCGCCCTTCCTCAGAGATACGAGCCAGAGGGTTGACATATGTTAAAAACATATTGTCATAGGTCTATAGGTACTGTACCCTGAGGAGAAACACAGTCGTTACTTCATGCTGAGTAAACTGAGTGAATCCTTGAAGGTACTCTTCCATTAACTCTGTTCCCCTGTGGCTGCTTTCTTCTTTGTGATCTTTATTTAGATACCTGCCCAAGAGATTAGTCAGTATCTAGAAAAGAATGTTTACTGCAGAAGTGATTGTGTTGATGTGGTAACAGGATATTTCCTTACAAGTTAATTTCAGATACGTAAAATTAGGTAATGGTGAAACTAACAGATAATAGATTAAGTGTGTACGTGACTAGAAGTGTATAAAATCAGACCCCCAAATAAAGAACTTTGCTACACACCATCCCATGCTATGTAGTCTGTTTCTTGCAGGAATGAGCTTATCCCTGAAGGCTGCAAGGCTGTCTTTCTGCAGCATTGGCATTCACACCAACAGAAAACCAGCAAGAAAATCTCTGATTACCTCCGTTTTCACTTAAGAGGGTCTCCAGAACACAGCACCAGGACAGGAATGAGGGTGGAGTCCAGTGGAATGCAGAGTTTAGAGGATAAAGCTGAGAGTCTGGACAGAATAGATGTTTGAGGTCCGAAGGACAGAGTTGTGGAAAGGGAAGAGGTGAGCGGAGACCCAAATGTCTGCAGAAGATCCTTCTCAAGACTTGAGTTAGATAAGAATCAGTACATGCGAGTAAGGAAACTGTCTGAGACTGGGGAGGGCAAAACAAAGTTATAACTACAAAAACAAGAGAAGGAAAAAAGTGAAATTACAAAAAGTACTCAATTTGTCACAGCTATGACATGTGAAGACTTTGGAAGTTGTCACTCCTACCCTATAATAAGAAAACGCTGAACTTAAAATAAAATGACTTTTATTGGATCTATTACAAAACTGAGGATGCAAAGCAAACAGCCATCCTGAAATCTGAATAGACAGGAGAACACAAAGAGTCAGAGCTGAGCTCTGCTTACCTGGAGAGCCATACGCTGTTTTGCTCTGCGAGAAATGTTAAAAGTTCTTTAGGATAAATGAAGTGATATATAGGGCAGAAAATCATATCCACATAAACAATGTAAAAGCATCAGAGAAGAAATAAAAGCCTGACCTGTGGGTTTGGTTTTCTTGGACTTGGGCACTCGATTGAACTGCTGGTGTGTGCAGACGACTTTGGGCATTGTCTGGGGCCCCTGGTCTGAGCCACTGAGCCAGAAAGGAGCTAATGTGGTTCAGCTGTGGCCTGCCTTTACAGCTGCTGTGGGAGAGCTGCCCCTGTGTGTTGCAGCATGGAGATCAGCCGGGAGAACTTGGGCAAGCAGTCTAGTGACTGAGCTGCCCAAAGGTAAGTACTGAGATGCTGGAGAAGTGCAAGAGAGGCAGATTAACAGCATTGGCCCTCAGAGGCATAGTGGGAGACTGGACTTGGTGCACTGGATAAGCAGAGACCAAGGAGAGACCCCAGGGGTAAGTGCTTTCCTTGGAAAGCTTCTGCTTGGCCAAGGTTCATAGTTTGGAGTGTCTTTTAAGTGGGCTGAGGAGACTTTTGGGCTCCCAAGCCTGTGGGGTCTGAGAGATCAGCAGAGGCCTCCAGTCTCCATTTCATACAGCCGTATCAACATTGTGATTAACATCTCATACCTCAGAAGATCACCTGTTGCCCGGACCTTATTCAGCAATATATTTATATACAGTTTGGTTCTTTAGTTTTGGGGTTTTTGTGTTTTGGGGTCTTTTTTTTTTATTTCAACATTTTTCCTTGGCATTTTTCTTTTTTTTTTCTTTTTCTTTTTTTCCCTCTTTTTTTAAATATCCTAGTTTAATACAATTTTCCATTTTTTCCTTCTTTAACAATTAGAATTTCATTTTTGCCAGTGTTTCTCCCTATTATTTCCCCCTCCCAATGTTATCCCATAAGGGTTTTTGCTTGTTTTGATTTGATTTATAGTATTTTTGACTTTCTTCTTTTCCTGGTGGAGGTAGGGTACTGTATCTGATCCAACTGGCAAGGACCTGTTGACCTCAAGGGAATCACCCAACCCAGCACCCCCATAGGTTGGGGGTCTTCAAGGTTGGGTTATAGTATCCTACTATACACCTGTATTACTCCTGTTTCTTTCTTTTGGTGCCTTTCTTCTTTTTGTCAATATTTCCCTTTACTCACCCTCTCTTCTTTCTGTTTTTTCTTTTTTCTTAAAATCTTTTTACCCTTCTTGCTCTTCAATTTTCTCATCTTTCTGGTTCCATACCAAAAGAAATCATTAAATCTTTAGGCCAGCGGCACAGTAACTTAAAGAGCAAGAAGTGAAAGGATAATCAGGATAAGGAAACAGATATAAGAAAGCACTCATGAAGAAAAATCAGCAGAAAAATCCTGGTAACATGAAATACCAGTCCAGAGTAAGCCCTTCTAGGTATCACGAGGTAGCTGCAGCAGAGGATACCTCCTATAAAGAAATGTTAGAAATAACAGGAGGGGAATTTAAAATACAGATGATGAAAACAATGAAGGAAATTGCTGAGCAAGTGGAAAATAACCAAAAGGAAATCCAAAAACAGAATCAAATAAGAGATGAATGATACAAAGAATATAGAAAGGATATAGCAGAGGTGAAGGAAGTGAAGCAGTCAATTAGGGAACTTAAGAATGCAATAGAAAGTATCAACAACAGATTAGATCATGCAGAAAAAAGAATCTCAGAGGTAGAGGATAAAGCTCTGGAGATAATTCAGATGGTTAACGAGGCAGAAAAGAAGAGAGAGAAAGGACAACGTTCACTGAAAGAATTATGGGACTCTATGAAGTGTTCAAACATACCAGTTACAGGTATCCCAGAAGGGGAAGAAGAATGCCCCAGGGGAATGGAAGCCATAGTAAAGAATATTATAAATGAAAATTTCCCAAATATCACCAAAGATTCTGACATGCTCCTTTCAGAGGGATATGGGTCCCAAAGTCGCCTCAATTCAAATAGAGCCTCTCCAAGGCACATTGTGATGAATCTATCTAAAGTGAAGACAAAAGTAAAGATTTTGCAAGCTGCCAGGAATAAGCACCAACTGACCTACAGGGGTGAAAGTAAAATAAAATTTTGATGTCTCTTATTCTTTTTGTTTCATGTTAACCTTTTAAAAAATTTCCAAACAGTAAGGAGATGCAAATGTTTTGTGACATGGATCCCTGTGTAATGCTTATGTCACAGCTTTCAGTGTCCTGTCAGCAGAACAGGGATTACTGTGCCAAGTAAGTCTGTAGCCCTCAACCTCCTTCCACGTTGCTCCTTTCTTGGTTTCAAACGTCCTTCACGTCTCTTTTTGTCCATGTGCATCTGCCCTTTAACTCCCAGTTATTAGTAAGTACATGTGGTGATTTTTGTCCATTCCTGAGGTACTTTACTGAGGATAATGGTCTCCAGTTCCATCCAAGCTGATGCAAAAGATGTTATTTCATTCCTTTTTATGACTGAGTATCATTCCTTTATCTATATGTGTGGATACACATACACACATACACACTCCCCACATTTTCTTTAACTACTTATGAATTGGGCACTTAGATTGATTCCACATCAACTGTGAATTGAGGTGTCATAAACATTTGGGTGCAAGTGTCTTTTCTGTAAAATGACTTCTTTTCTTTTTCCAATATGTAGAGGAACTGCTGGGTCGAATTGTAAGCCCACTTTTATTTCCTTGAGGAATACACATTCTGTTTTCCACAGAAGTCACACCAAGTGACACCCACCAAAAGTACCTAAGCTGTCCCATCTCTCTATATCCATGACAGCGTCTATTGTTTTTAAACATTTTAATAATGACAATTTTGACAGGAATAATGTGGTGTTTCATTGTGGTTTTACTTTGCATTTTGGGGGTAATTAGTGATGTTGAACAATTTTTCATGTTTTTTCCATTTGTTTATTTTCTTTTTTAATTTTTTTATTATGTCATATATACATAGATCATGAATACATTTATTTTTTCTTTTGAAAAAAATCTGTTCATGTCTTTGGCTCACTTTCTAATGGGGCTATTTGGGTATTTTTACTTTCTTATTTGTTTATGTTCTTTGTAGATTCTGGTTTTTAGCCCTTTATAAGGTATATAGCTGGCAAATATTTTCTCCAATTCTGTAGGCTGTCTATTTACCCTGCTTATTATTTTCTTTGTTGTGCAGAAAGCTTTTTAATTTAATCAAGTCCCACTTACTTATTCTCGTTATTGCTATATTTGTCTTTGGGGTCTTAGTCATAAATTCTTTGCATAGGCTGATGATGTCTATAACAGTTTTTCCTGCATTTTCTTCTAGAATTTTTATGATTTCATATCTTACACTAAAATCTTTTAAACATTTTGAATTAATTTTTGTGTGTGGCAGGAGGTAGGGATCCTGTTTCATTCTTCTGCCTTATTCTTCGTTGATGAAAAAAATAAATATTTATTTCTAGTATAAAACAATGAATCACAGTGTATGAATCATGCAAGGGCAGCAATACAGCTAGAAGAAGAATGAACATTATCTGTGAATGAATACAAAAATTTTAACCTCTTCTAGGACAAATTTGTAGTTGGGGTACAAGTTAGGCAGAAGGATGAGTTTCCTGGTGTCTTTATTGAGTAAGGCTGGTTAAAGGAGAAGTGTATGGGTGCCAAGTTGACAAGGAATGTACTGCAATGGATTTATAATATGTCCGTTTAGTTAGGCTGAACTCCATTGCTCAGAATTCACTTCCTTGTATGTTTCTAGTTAGGGTAATGGTAGGAATGCTCTCAGGAGAATTGGAGGAAGAAGAGGGCTGGTGGTCAATTTGTAGCTCACCTTCCCTGTTGATCTGGTGGTCTTTCCCTGCTGATGGGAAGCAGAAGCTGGGCCTGGCATTGTTCCATATTCCCCCGGATCCTGCTCTAGTTTCTCCAACTCCTGCCTGGGGTGCATGTGTGTGTTCGGCTTTGTGATGAAAGTTTCCAAATTCTTTAGGATACCCTGGTCACATGGACATAGGTAACACCATTTTCAATTCATTCTTATAGGGTTCCAGCTTGCACGTGTAAGTCCCAGCCCACTTGCACACCTTACTTCCTGGCTACGTGCCCTGTGAACTTCCAGTGCCATTAGTAGGTGAACAGATAACAGCTCCACAGACTGATGAACAAATAGCCTCTCACTTTTGTTGTCCACTCTTCTATAACAAATCCTTTTGCGTATCTCCTACTGATTCTGCTACTTTGGCTGAGCAATGACCAAAACTGAACTGGTACACAACACAAATGTCCATCATAAAATAATGAACAAATCAACTGTGTTATATTAATACAAAATGCCACTCAGCAAAACAAGAAGGAACACATTCTTGGTGCACACAACAATATGGGTGACTCTCACATTCACACCCAGTAGACGAGTTCAGGTTCAAGAATGGTATATACTTATAACCAGCATTCATACAAAATCAGTGAACAGAAAAAATTAGTCAATGGCAGAGAAAAATAAGCATATCGGTTGAGTCTTGGGCAGAGGATTCACCAGGAAATGGCACAGGGGATCTTTCTGCAGGAATGAAAACATTCTGTATCTTGATACCAGCATACTTCAAACAGGTGTCTGCATTTTTTGAAACTCATCATATTGCACACTAAGAATTTCTCATCTCATTCAGCTTAAATTTTCACCTAAAAGTAAGTAAATATTTTACTGTATTCATTAGGTTTGCTTATTATAATAATAGTTGTCAACAATGCTAAAACTAATTATAGAAAAACATCAGACATACTGAAATTAAAGAGTATTTAACAAATATAACAAGGTTAAGAAAGTCACAGAATTGCCAAGACATTGTTCAATATTGAAAGAGACTAGCAACAATTTATTCATTTTGAATTGCATCCTAGATTAGGAAAAAAATACATAAATGCTATTATTCAGACATTTGAAAAATTTAAATAGGGGTTATACGAATCTCATCTTATCTTTGTCAGAACTACACTTTCTGATTTCAATCATTGCACTGTGGTTATATCAAAAAACACCCAATGAAGTATTTAGGGGTGAAGGGCCATTGTGTCTTCAAATTGCTTTCAGATTGTTCCAAAAATAATAAATACAAATATCAAATGTATGTATTCACATGAGAGGGAGAGAAAGAAATAAAGCAAATAGGGAAAAACAAACAATTCCTGAACTTGGGTAAAGTGTATATGGAAGTTCCTTGTACTAATCTTGAAATCTGTGCATAGATTTCAAATTATAGCCAGATAAAAAGTTACAAAAATTAAATTATAATATCAGTAGTTTTAATGGAAGAAAAAAGGAGTTTGGGAGCAATTCAGACTCACAGAAACAAAGTAGTTTTCTGTGGGAAATTACTTGATAATGTTTTTTAGCAGCTATAGATGTATAACCATAAAAGCTATTACTGTGCACACGCAGTTTTTTATTAAATCCAGCCTGGACTGGATGCAATATTTGTTATGGCCACTCTCCCTTAATTACTGCAGAACTGTTATTTCTGGTCACATCTTTCAGTTTACACATTATCCTTTTGTGATGCAGCCAGATGACACTCACAGAAAGTAGCTTCAGTGCACATACTAAGTTTTGCTTCTTACCATTAGCTAACAGTCTGTTCCTCTTTATAGTCGCTCTATAACCAATAGCATGAAAGCAGGCTGCAGCCATGCTCCTTAATCAAGGGAGCTTGTAATTCAAGCTGTGAAATTCTTACACTTGCAGATTATACCAGCTCGGGTTCACTAAGAAGAAAATCTCTTCGGTAACTCTGAGGTCAGCGCCTCAGCGCCTCATACTGGTGAGGGCCTGGGAAAGGAGGCTTCAGCCGGAGATGTCAGGATGAGCCTCTCCCAGGAGGAGAGCTACGAAGTGAGGACCACAGAGTTATGGCCTGGGAGAAGAGTCTTCCAGCGAAAGACCCTTGGAGAGGGGGATAAACACAGAGGAAGTCCATGTGGCTAGAGCAGCTGAGGAGAGCCAGGGGAAATGGGCCCGAGAGGTGGAGTGACCACAGATCATGGGGACCTCAGAGGGCACACGGAGGTGTGAGAATTTCATTCTAAGTGGAATGGGTGGTTCCTGGTAGGTTTAGAACATGACTGATATGGTTCCACTCCACTGAACCACGTTACTCAGTTTTCCATGGCCCGTCTGCAGCTGGGTGGGAGTGTCCAAGAAGTCAAGACAGGAGTTCAACAATACATCATTACTCTTAACATTGTTAGGACAGCCACTGATACCACCAACCCCTCTCATCATATCCCCTAACATTGTAATCTGAGGGAGACCCAGTTCCTTCCAACCAGAACCACCTGGTAGGTACAGAAATGAACTACCATGAAAAAGGCAGAGCTAACACCGCTCCCCCCTTCACCGTGACTACCCCTACTATCACCATCACAGTTTCCAGCACCATCATCACCATCAAACATAGCCCACAATCAGCATGTCATCACCACCAACAGCAACCACCGCCACCGCCATCGCCACCCTTACAGCCACGAGAAACAAGACAACTTCATCGTCACATAATCATACTGATGTCTCAGCTTCAGGCTTCACTGTGAACTCCCTTTTGTGGGAGCCATGTTGGGAAGAAGGACTCATCCATCTATAACCTCCCCGGAAATAAGAATGAAATTTTCATGGGTTTTTATACTGCATGTGCTAGTCTTTAAAATAAATGGCATTAATTTTTGTTTAAGTAAATGTACTTAAATAGGGAACATAAATTTAGTCATTAAGATGAGGGCTGGAAATTCCACCTCTCTGGGGATAATGAACTGAATGCAATTCTGACTTTTTTCTTTGCTCCCTTCCCTCAGGTGTTCCTCTCTGAACGTAAACTGTGCCAAGCCCATTTAATTTTTTTTTTAATTACATGGCTAGTTATTTAATTCCATTATAGTTCAATTGTTTCATTCTGATGAAAGAAAAATTTGGGTGCATTCCTGAAAACCAGATATAGTAATAATGTCACATTGCAAAACACTCTACTAACTGTGGTTTTTCTTAACAAGTAAATTCATTGCTGGGAAGGAGACGAGTTAGAAATCTGCAGGAGGGAGAAATTGGCCACTTGAAAGTCACTGAAGTAGGAGTAAGAAATAACCTTGGGAAAACTCATCTAAAGCAGACAAGTTCACAAAATCTTTTGCCCAATTTGAGTTCCACAATAAGCAAAGGAAAATCTTTTACAAGCCCTGACCTTAAAGAGATTCCTGCAGCAGCTTAACCCAACAAGAGAGGCCTGGGACACCAGGATAGCCAAGAGCCCAACTAAAGCCAGGTGAAAATAAAGCAGATGCCTAGCTGTGCTTTGGAGGGTTTGGGGGAGTTCAGGGCTTTGATGGGAAGCAGGAAAGGAGGGTGGAAGATGGCAGCCTGCAAGAGTCATTTTTGTTTTATAAGTTTGAAATTTTCTCAGGTACATAAAAAGGAGTTATAATTAGTAGTGCATATTCTGGAAGAAAAATGTGTATTACCTAAAAATAAAATGCTAGATATAACTAACCTATTAACACAATAGGTGTAACACAAATAAATTGCAAACAAAATTTTCCTGGTTTATAAACCCTGTGTATCTCAACACAGGCAACTGCTTGACAGCACTGGTTTCTCTTATATGGTGAACTATAAATTAGCTCAGGTACTATTTTAGGGACATACAAGATAAATTAGTTGACTTTAAAGATATTTACTGAAGTAAGGCTAAGCTTTATTCAAGGTTACTGAGATGTAAGAATGATAAGAAGTCCAGCTGAGCATTGTAATAGTTGCAAACAATGAAGCCTAAAACAAACAAAGAGCTTGCTGTCTCATGCTGATTTATAAACATGAGCACTTATTTTAAGTTTGTTTGATTTGTTACCTTTGTTTTGATTTGTTTCCTAAAATTCACATAGAACCAAAAAGGAGCCAGAATAACAAAAGCAACTGCAACCAAGAACAAAGCTGGAGGCATCGTATTCCCAGACTTCAAATTATACTGCAAGGTTATAGTAACCAAAGCAGCATGTCACTGGTAGGAAGTAGACATGAAGACTAGTGGAAAAGAATAAAAAATGAAGAAATAAAGCCAAATATCTTTGACCAACTGATCTTCAACGAAGTAGAGAAAACCACACAATGGGGCAGGAACAGCCTGCCGTGCTGGGAAAGTGAGAAAGCCACATGGAGAAGAATGGAACTGTACCCCCTGTCTCTCACTGTACACAAAAATTAACTCAAGATGGATCGAAGACTTAATGTAAGACCTGAATCCATAGAAATTCTGGAAGCTGGCTCAGCACCTGTAGCAGAGTGGTTACGGTGCCAGCTACATACACCAGGGGTGGTGGGTTCGAACTCTGCCCAGGCCAGCTAAACAACAATGACAACTGCAACAAAAAAAATAGCCAGGTGTTGGGCCGGGCACCTATAGTCCCAGCTACTTGGGAGGCTGAGTCAAAAGAATAGCTTAAGCCCACAAGTTTGAGTTTGCTGTGAGCTGACTCCACTGGGGGTGACATAAAGAGACTCTCTGTCTAAAAAAACAAAAAAAGAAAGAAAATTCTAGAAGCTAACCTAAGAAAAAATCTTTTGGAAATTAGCCTAAACAAAGAATTTATAACTAAGACCCTCAAAAGAACATACAACAAAAACAATAATAAATAAATGGGGCTTAATTAAATTAAGTCTTCTCTACTGTAAAAGAAATAACCAATAGAATAAATGGTCAGTCAACTCAATGGGAGAAAATAGTCACAAACTATACACCCAACAAAGGACAAGTATCCAGTATAAATAACAAAAACACATTAACTAGAAGAAAAAAGGCCCCATTAAAAAGTGGAGGAAAGACATAAACAGAAGTTTTTCAGAAGAAGATAGGCAAATAGCCAATAAAAATATGAAAAAATGTTCAACATCACCAATCATCAGAGAAATGCTAATTAAAATCACAATGAGCTATCACCTACGCTTATCAAAATGACCATCATTAAAAAACTGGGGTGGTGCCTGTAGCTCAAAGGAGTAGGGCGCTGACCCCATCTACCGGAGATGTTGGGTTCAAACCCGGCCCCGGCCAAAAACTGCAAAAAAAAAAAAAGAAAGAAAAAACTCTCAAAAAACTATAGACACTCATGAGGGTGCAGTGAAAAGGGAAGGCTTATGTAGCATTGGTGAGACCAAAAATTAGTACAACCTCTATGGAAAACAGTATAGAGATTTCTCAAAATAAATAAATAAAATAAAATAAAAGTAGAACTAACATTTGATCCAGCAATTCCACCACTGGGTATCTACTCAGAGGAAAAGAAGTAGTCATTTCATAATAGACACCTGCACTGATAGGTTTGTATCGATACATTTCATAACTACAAAGATACGCTATTGACCTAATTAGAAAGAAAATATTTTGTATACTTACCTTGAAGTAATACTCAGCCATAAAATAAGTATGAAATAATGTGTTTTTTGGCAACCTAATTAGAACTGGGAGCAGTTGTCCTAAGTGAAGTATCTCAAGAACAGAACACCAAATATTTCATGTACTTAGTTTTAACTGGGAGCTGAGCTCCCAGTACCTAAGGGCTCACAGAGTCGTATAATGGACATTGAAACTCAAAAGCTGGGAGGGCATAAAGTGGGTGAGGGGTGAAAAATTAGTTATTGTGTACCAAGTATACTATTTTTGTGACAAATGCACTAAAAATATGCCTAGACTTAGCCACTACACTATTAATCCACGTAACCAATACTCACTTGTATACCTAAATTTGTTTAAGTAAAAAAGTTCCAAGTTCAATCTCTCATCATAAAATTAACCACTACTAATACTTTTAATGTCTCTTTCCAGCAATAATATTTTACTTAAACACAATACATGTGTTTTTTTCTTTCTCAAAGATTTTATAAAAAACAAAAACTAAAGTTGCACATACTCCAGCATTCTGCTTTATAAATTATCACGTATCTTGACTGTAGTTATATATCATGAAAAAAAAAAGCATTACAGAGATAAAACCTAGTTAACTGAGTGACTGTGGGAGTTTTGAGACAGAAGAGCCGCAATTTGCCCAAGCTAAGTAAAACAGGTGCAGCCTTCCCCCATGTGAAACACACTTCATGTGACAACAGACTCCTTGTGTTCACCCTGGAATCACAGCCTCCAAGAAGTAGCCAAATGCCATCGGAAGCCTTAGGGTTGCTCTAATTCTCTACCAGAATCTGCATGGGCCCCATAAAGACCTCCCAGCAGCAACCAGGCATTTTCACCCTCCATGAGAAAGATGACTGGGAAGACTAAACCCTGCCAAGGCAAAGGAGTTGGCCCTTACGGTGGCAGTTATCTCAAAGCACAAAGTGCCACCTTAACCTTGCTGCTGAAGGATGGTAAACTACAGGAACCTTTCAGGAAAGGGGCAGAAAAATTAAGACATGAAGTAATCCCATCTAATAGCACCTGGGTGTAATAATTACTGTGGATATCTGGGGAGGTCTATACCTGCAGTCCCCGGCCGTGGGGTATGGACCAGGCCTGGCCTGGGGCCTGTTAGGGAGGTGAGAGGCCGGCAGGAGAGCAAAGCTTTATCTGCAGTTACAGCTGCTCCCCGTGGCCCCCGTCACCACCCGAGCTCCGCCTCCTATCAGATTCCCTGCCCCCATCTGCGGACAAATTATCTTCCATAAAAACAGTCCTTGGGGACAAAAAGGTTGTGGTGCACTCTTCTCTAAGACATGGGAAGTGAAGAATTGTAACCAGGTGGGACATCCCTAAAGACACACTATACAAATTTCATACCGTAAGTAATATTTAAAGGGAAAGATACAAAACTGTGGAAAACAAATTATTTACAAATGGAAAGCATCAAATATCATCACAGCAAACATTGTAATTATGTAATTCAATGATTTTTGACTCCTCCCAATGTCACTGTGTAACCTGCCCTATAGCCACCTGTTGGGACAGCAGGATTCTGCAGGCAAACGGATTACAAAATAGCATAGAATTTAATGCACTTGCCTATTCTATCACAGAACTCAGGAAAATTAATCCAAAGTTAGTAGCAGTCAATTTCACAGTATTTTGTGTGTAAGATGAAAGTTATTATAGTAGAACCTCTGTAAGTTGATCACTCAAGAAACTGTAAGGAATTGATCGACATAAGGAATTAGGCCCACTGTACTGATACGCATGTGTGGTGCATGTCTGGTCATGAGAATTAGGTCAACTTAAGGAGGCAGTTGACTACGAAGGTTCTACTGTATTCCCGTTGGGTGTTGTTTATTCTCTTTACCTTACAAATTACTCTCTATCTTTCGGTAACCTTGGCAAAGAGGGTTGGCAGAAGCAAACTTTCTCCACTGAAGTGTCACATTCTCAAGTTAGCGTCGCCTGTTGTGACAGATGCATGACACTGGCTTCCATGATTGATGCCACTGAGAAGTTCTCACCTGGGAAGGTGGGCCTCCCTGCCACTCTCAGGACTTCTGGGGAATTGATCCTGTTTCTTGCAATGCTCGGTTCTCTTACCATATCTGAGTTTGTCACAGATAACAGGTGTTTTGCCTAATTGTTTCCCTCTGGACACTGGTCCCCAAATGGGGCACACCTGCCAAGTGCTTGGGCAAGGAGGGCTCCGTGGAAGCTGGTATGCACCCTTCTGGCACATCAGTCATGACAACAAACAGAAATATTGCTTGTTTTCTGTTTGTCAGTATTATCAAGGGGATGCGTATCTATTTTCAGTCTGTGATTTTACAGGTCAGCCTCAGGGAATCAGGCCTGAAAAGCCCGAAGATGTTTCCGGGACGAGGATGCGATGTCCGGGTCTCGCCGCTAAGGCCCCCTGCTGTATGTCAGTCACGCAGACGAGAAGCAGCTCTCCTGGAAGGGCCAAAGGCACCAGGTGCAGCTCGCGGGTCTGAACCCATGTTTTATTAAAACATATAGAAGGAAATTGTGCTCAAGGAAAAGTGATTTTACTCTTTCTCATGAACTTGTGAAAGAGGCGAGAGACAATATATGGTGCAGAAATAAAAAATGAGGAGTTTGGCCTGCCAGTGTGTGACGAGGGGAGACTCAGCAGGCCACAGATGGCATGTTCTTTTCCTTCCCCGTGGGTTCTGTTCACCCCAGTCTCCTTCTGAACCTGCAGTACAGTTATGTGCACCACATCTTAAAAAATTCATAAGCCTACATTTTAATGGTGCTGTGAACTGTAAGTGTTTCTGCAAACCACAAACTTTTTTGGAACTGTTGGCAAATGCATAACCAATACCCCACAGCCCCTCAGAAACAATTATGAGAAAAATTGCAGA
This sequence comes from Nycticebus coucang, assembly GCF_027406575.1. Classification (NCBI taxonomy): domain Eukaryota; kingdom Metazoa; phylum Chordata; class Mammalia; order Primates; family Lorisidae; genus Nycticebus; species Nycticebus coucang. The sequence continues at coordinate 189,619,404 of NC_069780.1, forward strand.
GAACTTAAAATAGTCTTACACAGACGTGTGCACGTGGTTGTAAATGTATTTCCTGCCAGTTAAATGGCTGTGAGCAATGCCTTCAGTACTTAGCTCCACATCACATGCATTGCTGGTTATTATTAAATGTTTTCCAGGTAAGTCAAAACAACACAAAAAGTATTTTATGACCTACTAATCACCATGCCCTTAGAGACCCACCAGCTATGACACTTTTACCTGCTGGCTGAGCCCAAGCTAACTGCCAATCACCCCTGGCTGACATTCTCTGAATCTCTGGATGCCTGAACCTAGGACTCAGCATGACCCTAGAGAGTCTTGTGTCCCAAGGGTTTGATTCAAATCTTATCATCCAAGGTGACTGCATTATCCCAGCCTGGGCATCTGTCTTCCTGCAGTGAGGTGGTTGAAAGACATTGTTTTGCAGGAAAGCAACTTTCTCACTGACAGTGACATCAGAAAGGCCATTTCCCAAGATATAAATGCTCGTATGGCAGGCAGGGCAATGGGATTACAAAACAAATGATGGTTTTCTGCTCTGGAGAGATCTCAGCTTGGTGATACAAGACTGGATATGTTGCAGAACAAATTTTTTATGAGCCAGGCGCTGTTCCATCATCAAGGAGGAAGTCACCATGCTGGAACCCCGCAGTGTCCTGGCTCTGTAATCTGGGACACCTTTAACTTCTTTGTGCCAGAGTTTTGACTTCTGTAAAAAACAGATAATATGATGACTTAATTTACGGGGCTGCTGTGGCCATGATACGAAGCTACTATCCAAGGGATGTGATTGGATGTGTGTCTGGAGGTTTTGGCAGCCTGTTTGGAGGGTCCTTTCTGCCATTTCTTGGACTCATCCCGCATTTCTCCTTTAGGCATTTTGGGAAAAGCCGTCCCTGGCGCTCCTTGAGCACTGCCTGTGAGCCAGGCGATCTCTACCAGCTGCTGGGATACAGAAGTGACTAAGCTGCGGTTTCCATTTTTGCCGGAAAACACTAATAAAGTACACAAGTTACTGTCACACCAGAAGGCAAAACTAGCCCACAAAGAAAAAAAGCTCTTCTGTTGAAAACAATGAGAAAAAGCCTCAGAGAGATGACTAGCTTTGGGGATGAGAATAGTACCTTTTATTTACATGAAACAATAAGCTGGCCTGGCTAATGAATATAACAGATAAAAGGTGGGGTGTGGCAATGGGACAGGTGGCTCAGAGGATGGATGTGAAGACACCATTGCCTCAGGTGGGCTCAGGCGTCACCAAGGAGAAGAAAATGAACAGACTGTCATCCGGGTGCTGCGGTGGGAGGATTCCTCTCAGGGGTGAATGTGGTTTGTCCCTGGAGCTGCCTGTTCACTCGGCAAGTTCTTGGGAGGGTCCACGGTCTTTCTGGATCCCAGGCCTGTTTGTTGGCAGGGCAAGACATCATGCCGTGATCATTTCTCACCTAAACCGTCTCTCCACCCTGTCTCTCAGGACCTCTCTGTAGAATCACTGTTAGGACAGGTCGCTAGCTCTTTCCTCTGTCCCTTAGAGCTGTTATGTTTCCTTAATCACGTGATGCCCATGGTCTTGCGATGGTGTTGTCAACACGCCAGTTCCCTTCTTTACTGATATGCCTTGAAAGGGAAAGTTCTTCACCAATCCGCTTGTCCAATATTTGGGTCAAGCAAGCTCCTGGGGTCTGTGAGTGGGACTTGGTCTGGCATCCTTGGTAGGCTGGCTTGTGACTAAAGTGGGTGTTCTGTGCACAGGTGCACAGGTCAGAGGGCGGATGAGCTCAGTGTCTTGGTCCATCATGGGCAAACCTGGACCTGCAGGTGGGTTCCCAGGGGCTAACCTGTCTGTGAGACAGGCCTTTAGCCTGGGTCTGCGGGGGCTGCCTGGCACTGTGCCAGGCGTGGTGCCTCCCCCCAATGCAGTTGATCTTGGCCTTCAACCCACAGGCACTGGGCCGGCATCATGATCCACTGGGATGGGCCTGGCACCTGAAGTATGAAGATGGCCCTGGTTTCTAGGATCATGAGGACAGACAAGATGACCTTTTGTTTTGAGACAGTCTCAAGCTGTTGCCCTGGGTAGAGTGCCATGGCATCACAGCTCACAGCAACCTCCAACTCTTGGACTTAAGCAATTGTCTTACCTCAGCCTCCCAAGTAGCTGTGACTACAGGCACCCACCACAATACCCAGCTAAGGATGATATTATTTTAAGCAAATGAAAATAGTAGTTAAAGTTTTACAAATAACAGTTGTGTTGTATTTATTTCCTGATTTCTCATAAATCTTTATGCCTATATATCATTTTATGCAATCTTTTAAAAAGGTAATCTAATAACAAGAAACTAAAATATTTTAAATAAGACACTAAGGTAGATGAAAATTGGTGAAATGTGGTTTTGCATCAAGAATATAACCTTTTTTTTTTTTTTTTTTTTTTTTTGTAGAGACAGAGTCTCACTTTATGGCCCTCGGTAGAGTGCCGTGGCCCCACACAGCTCACAGCAACCTCCAACTCCTGGGCTTAAGCGATTCTCTTGCCTCAGCCTCCCAAGTAGCTGGGACTACAGGCACCCACCACAACACCTGGCTATTTTTTGGGTGCAGTTTGGCCGGGGCCGGGCCCGAACCCGCCACCCTCGGTATATGGGGCCGGCGCCCCATTGACTGAGCCACAGGCGCCGCCCCTATAACCTTTTTTTTTTAAATTCTGTTGATCCAGTGTCCTACAGGTCAGTACAATACAACTTCCACAGCTGATCACCTCCCCACACTGACCACCTCCTTGAGTTGACCTAATTTTCATAGACTGGACATGCACCACATGTACATTATCAGTGCAGTAGGCCTAGTTCTCTATGGCGACCACCTCCTATGTTGACCAGTTTGCTACAGTCCCTTGGGTGGTCAAGTTAAAGAGCTTCTACTGTGTATGATTTGTTAGCTTCTGGGGTTTTAAAAGTTCATTTTAGGTCTTGTCATAAGTAAATCATAATCCAAACAATCCATTTGTTAGCTTTTATAAAACAACGGTGATTCTACAGGCCAAAGTGATAAATAATAGAGCTTAAGGTTAAATTTGTTAATTGATATCTCAACTTTGTAATTATATTTGTTCTCAGAACCAAACTCTCAGACAAAAAATATTATCTTCTCTCTTGCTTTATATTTAACATTTTACATTAAAAACGCTCTACGTAATTCAAATAGGCAGCCAGTGCTGAAAGTACTGAATGGGTTCACCATTAAATGCCCTGGAATAAGCCTTATAAAAGCATAAGGTAGACTTATGGAACCATTCATTATCATTTCATTGAGCCTGATTTGATTTACTATCTAAAGATGATCAATAATTGCAATAAAGTACAGTTTGAGAAGAGTTGGAAGCTCTCAGATGATATAGAGATGGTTTCTGTTTATGATTCAGTGTTGGGGAATGTGGTTTTTAAAAGACACAAGATTAAAAAGAGCTTTGTTTTCTCTCTTGTATATACAAGAGAAAAATCTTTACATCAGGTTTAAAGAAAGAGAAAACTTATATCCATTCAGTGTGTGTAACACTTCTTTGTACCTCTTAAGAGAATTTGTAGATCATTGACTCTGTTCCCACATTAGCTGTATTAAAAATAATGATTATATATAATCACATACACACACACACACACACACACACACACAGTATCTTCAAATGGTAGAAAGTTTAAAATAATATGTTATCATAATTTATTATCAACTATAAACAAGGTATCTTACTTGAGTTAATAAACTATCATTCTTAAGAGATCTGTAAAATGGACCTTCATCATATAGAGGTAGAGGTCTCTGAGGTTACACAGAGCTCTCGTTGGGTGCCCTTCACCCACCTGTCCCTCACTGTGGCTGACCGTTAGCCCTCCCGGGGCCGTGTTCCGCTCTGTGCCAACTGCATGAGCCAGCTTCTCTATGTATGCAATGTCTGCTCCCTGCTCCCCTTCCTCTCTTCCCCTTTGAGAACCTAACCACCCTTCATCCTTCTCACTTTCTGAGTTTGCCTCCCTGACTCTCTGAAGTCCCTCTAATGTACCTTCCTCTGAGCTCCCATCGCACTCCATTTCTCTTTCCACCACTAGATTAATCACAACATTTAAACTAAACTTCACTATTTCATCAGAAGTAATCTCTGATGGCCAGGTTGGTGGCTCACACCTGTAATACCAGCATTTTGGGAGTCTAAGGTGGGCGGATTGCTTGAGCTCAGGAGTTTGAGACCAACCTGAACAAAAGTGAGACCTCGTCTCTACCAACAATAGAAAAATTAGCTGGACGTTGTAGTTCCAGCCACTCGGGAGGCTGAGGCAAGAGGATCTCTTGAGCCCAGGAGTCTGAGGTTGCTGTGATATGATGATGCCCGGTACTCTACCCAGGGGACTGAGTAAGACTCTGTTAAAAAGAGAGAGAGAGGAGAGAGAGAAGAAGAAAGACTCCCTAATAAATTTATTCCAAAATAAAATCACAATACTATACCAAGGCTTACATTAAGAAATGAAATTTGTATGAGCCATTACTGAGAAATTATTTTTGAGCTGGAATGCCAAAATTATGTGGGAAAATAAGAACCAGATGGCTTGGTGAGGGTCAGAAAGTTTCAAAAGCCTATTCTTCTAGGAGTATAGCCACTAGAGTTTATTATGACCCTGGCATTTTAAAAGCTAAATGATAACTAACTGGCTTCTCTAAAGTATTTATAGAAAATGTTCCTACTTGACCACATATTTCAGAATGAACCATCATATGGGAATTTATAAAAGGTAAAACTTAAACCTAAGAAAAATATACAGTTTGTTATTTAATATTTTAATAATGCACATTACCCGCTAGAGACACACATTGTTGCAAAAATTTATATTTCTGGAGGAGGGAGGCAGGCATGGGGAAAGCAGATTTTCTTCAAGTAAATTCCATTTCATAATCTCACAGACCAGTCAGTTTCTGCTTTAATGATTAAGCTTTTCTTAAGACGTTTAAAGGCAGACACAACTTCTTAGAAATTGAATCCAAAAGAGGAACTATCAAACTATTGACTTTGGCAAAAAGAAAGAGAAAGAAAACAAATCTATTATGTACTTGATAAAGGAAAACACTTATGAACTGTGTTTAAGGACTATGTTTTCTTTCCCAACACTTTAAGTATCAACAGTTTCTTATGATATTTTCTTTTTTTAATTTCAAATTCGTATGAGGTCACAATTGCCAAGTCATGGAAGCAACCCAAATGTTATAATATTTTCTCTCCTTCCATTCCTAGTGAAACAGACAGACCCTGGCTGTACACATTCTTACACACTGAGGTTGTTAGCAACAAGCATCGTCATTTGCATTTAAAGATTAGGGATCACTCTTTTCTTATGGTGCTTACAGAATATTTTCATGGGTATATCACAAGGAATACATGTCAAAAGAAGTCACATTTGCCGAAATAACAATTTGAAAGAAAATGCAGTTTGACTTACTTATTTTTTTTTAATTGGAAATAGAGGGGCACATCACATTATGTGGGGAAAAAAGGGTTAGTGAGTTTTAATTTAAAAAATCAGGTATATGAAATCACACATACTTAATTCATTGTTTGTGGCAGTGAGAGGTTGAGCTCCCTTTTAGTGTCTCAGAAAGGAAAAGAAGGAACAAATCTCACCGCCAGTTTCTGGTAAATGTCTAAGATAAATCCTCATTCCAATTTCTCCTGTTGAAAAATTAATCCATTCTTCATGAAATGAATTTGGAGGGCATTAAGCAGAGCCTGTTCTTTTTGAGGGAGGTATAGACAATGCTGGGCTTAATTGCAAAGACCCAAACCTGTCTGATGCAAGTTAACACCGAAATGCCTTGGTCTCTGTAACGCTAGCTATGTCTCCCTGTAAATTGCTAGGGAACAGGTGTTTATTTTATACCCTACTTCTTGTTTGGATGAATCTGCAGGACCTTAAACATCCTGGAAGGAAAGCCCCATTCACAAGTCTGGTAACCTGAAAATTGATACAGTCTGAAAACGTGCTGGGGTAACTAAAGCATCTGGACACAGGACATCCACACAGGTGGTTCCTGGATCAAAGCCTTTGCCTCAAAGCTACATGCAGTTGGAATCCCTGGGCCAAAGCTCCGCCCATCTCCTATTCTTCCAGCTTTGGACTCTTGAGTGGCCCTCTCTATCCCATGCCTCAGATTCTTCGCCCTCAATGAGGGCCTCTTCAGAGGGGGATTATGAGATTACACAACCCAATTCATATGTAGAACACAACATAGGGTCAGTCATGATTTATTATCATCGTCCCGTGATGTGAATGATGACAGTTCCTGCTAACATTCTGTGCACACAGTGCAGTCTTATGAGGTGTCTGCAATAGGACTCTCAGACTTGACTTCAATTCTGAGCTTTCACAACGTCTCAAAGACTCCTTCTCCGTCTCTGAAGCAATAATCGGAATGCGGAGGAAAGTGATCATGAGCACACCTGATATATAATAATTACCTTACACTGAGGGGTCCATGACCTTCAGGGACCCGACCTTGCACAAAATCCCCTGCATTCAAGCCGGCAGAGCTTTCAGAACTGGCTATAGTCTTGGGTACCTGTCGGCTCATGATGTCCTCAGAGGCCAGACTGAGTCTTTGAGGTGCTCTATGATGGGTTAAGCTGAGACAATTCTACCCCTTCCCCTGCCCCCCACGCACCCCACAATGGAGACTAGCCCCCCCTTCCCCCCCCCCGCCCAGCTAACAGATAAAATCTTTTTGGTAATCTATACCAAAAAGAACCTACCAAGCTTAAATCACCATGTTGGTTAAGGTCAATCTTGCTATTTCCCTTCAGGGTTTGAACAGAGTGTAACCACCCTATCTGGAACGATGAAGTTATTTTCGGAAAATTGAAAGTTACCTTCGGCTTTGAATTGTCAGCTGAAGAATCATGAAATCCATGAATTTGGAAAGGAGAGCTTCGTTCCTCATAAAGGGCTGCAGCAGGCAGGTGGCCATTGGAACAGGCTGGGAGGCTTAGCCTCTGGCCAGAAGCTATTAATGGGTGCTCAGAGGGAGAGGGAAGGAGGACAGGAATTTATGCTCAGCTGGGTGGCTGAATATACATATTTTATAAGCTATGGGCAGAGTCATGAATATTCATGAAAGGAGAAACCTGGGCATATGCAATTGAACTTCATGCTGCTTCAAGTTCAAAAACTGGCGATGTTGCAAGATCCGAGTGTGGAGCTTTCAGCCCTGTGAGGTGGAGCTTTCCGTCCCTGTGAAGCAGAGGACACGCGCACCCTCTGGGTGTGGCCTCCATAGACTGGTCAGAACCACTCGCTGGTCAGTGGTCTTTTGTCAAGAAGGAACGCGGGTCAGTTAGTGCAAAAGGAAGGTGCAGTCTTGAGGTTGGTTGAAATCAGCCACAAAGCAAGTCTTTTGAAAGGCCTGGTTTCAGTTTAACCCTTGGGAAAGCAAAGCTAAGAGTAGGTATGAGAAGGGGGTAAAAAGAGGCGTGTCTGACCTCCCATCCCAGCGTGGCTATGAACCAAGCTTTAAGGATCTCTGAGGTTCCCTTAGCCAAGAGGGGGATCCACTGAGTCATCTGGATGGGGGTGACTTAGGATTTTATTTCTCAGACTGATGACTCAATGTGCATCAGCTCACTGCGTGGTGAGCCCTTTACCTACTGTCATCCTGCTTTTTGATTTATTGCATGAGGAATAATAATAGCGACCACAGCAATACCTAGGGATCCAGGGCTGGAGTCTCTGCCTCACTGCCTCCCAGGTTTGCTGTGGGCTATTTCTGTAGGAATTGTGGAGGGTGTATGTGTGCACGTGCGGGAGGGGTGGGAAGTGATACTGGGGAATTATAATTAAAAACTAAATCTCCTCCAAGCTCAGAAAAATCTTCCACAAAAGTAGTAGAAAAAGAAAATAGCTTCCTTATTGAAATAGTATTAAACCAGAATGTGGGCCCACCATAAGCAATCCATTAGGAGATTGCAAAAACATAAAGAAGTCTCACCCTTTTACATAAGCCAAGGAGATACTGTTGGTTACAATATGTTCTAAGGATAAACAATAGCCTTCAAGTAAGAGGACTTAACAGCACCATTTGCCACACATAATTTATCCTAGATTCACCTGGTGGCAGCCTTCTGTATTAGCTGATTGACTTCATTCCAAAGAAAAATAAATTACTCATGTATTTATAACAGAAAGCAGTTTTGCAACTTGGAGCCTGGTGTCCCCAGAAGCTCAGCTCCTCCCCAGAGATGGGGTAATAAGGGTGTTGTCTAACTTGATGGGTACAATTCAAAGGGGCAGCTCCCAGTTCTTCTGGAGAGACAGGACCAGGTTTTAAAGTTGGAGTTGGCAAAAAGTCTCATTCAGCACGTAAAAACATTTATATACCTTTCAAAGAAGCAGAAAAAGAACCCACAATTACAAGTTTTCTAAAGTAAAAGCTCTTAGAAATAGAAGTTGTTTCTTCTTTTCTTTTTAATAGAGAGAAATAAGCCTCTCATTTTTAATTTGTATTTGCCCTTACATTGACAAGAGGAGACAATAAAATACAATTGAAAGTACTGAATGCAATCCAGTTCAACAAAGATATTTTAAATGTATTTTAAAAGCTTAATTGAAATTAAATCTTTTTAATCATTTACTTTTGTAAGAATTTTGAAAATAAATAGCATATAATTTATTTTGTATCAAAGTATGGAAATAATTATAAAGAAAAGCACAGTGCAAAGTAGAATTTGAAGTGCTATTTTACAGGGGCCAGGCTTGGAGGTAGCCAATAGTAATAGGTGATCAATAAACTATACTATAAAAAGCATTTTAAAATACCCTGAGCCCATTCTTCTGTTGAGCAGACACAAAAGAAAACTGTAATTCAGGCTAAAAATCATAATCCCATGTACTGTGTTACATTTCCAAGTCCAGGAGATGCCTGGGTGTGTATGAATAATATAGAGAACTCAGAACATTAAGTCCCTACTCTTCAACTATTACTGAGAATACTGATTTCTTCCTGGCCTTTTGAAACGTGTCACCAAACATTACGATTAATTATTCAGAAGGCCAAACATGCCCTTTGCCTGTTATCGTTATGGAATGTAAATTACACAGATCCAGAAAAATAAGATACTAACTGGAAATAAAGCCAAAAACAATGGTTACTGTTATTGAAAATATCCTAACAGTTAAGAAATCTAGGGTAGAGAACTTTCTTTTTTAAAATTAAGCTTTCTCAATACTGAGCCCCTTATGGAACATTTCTTTCTTTTTTCTGCTTCATTTGAAGGAACGATTTCTTAACCAATAGCACTTGCATAAAAGTGGCTTCAAGCTTTCAGAAGAGAAGGAACTATTTCAAAGCACGCACACTGTTCTGAACACAGCATTGACTCATTAACAGAAGGGTCCCCAGCGGAGCAGAGGCATTACCCAAGCTCAAAACAGAAGAATGAACATTCATAAAGATTTTTTTTTTTTACTAAAAACTCATTTTTAAATAAATCTCTTAAGAATCTTCCCTAAATTGTAAACTCATGATCATCTATTCTTCAAAAGCTAATGATCCACTTCACTTTCCCTTGTCTGAGCCTGACCAAAATATCAATATTTTTTTTCCTCCAGAGAGTGATGAGGCCTTTCAGAAATCAGTGGGAGGTCTTGAGGTTGCAGAGGGTCTGGGTCGAAACCAGAGAGTGGAATTTTTCTGCCATAATGAGTTGGGGGGTGTGTTGTTGGTACTGCTGTTTGTATCAACTCTGAGCATTGGTGGTTAATACATTGTCAGGAAATACACAGTTGATCCTTAAACAATATGGGGGTAAGGGGCACTGATCCTCCAAGCATTTAAAAAGCTGTGTATAAGGTTTTTTTATTTTTTTCAGCAGCAGCAGTAAAATTGCATAACAATGTGTATAACTTTTGACTCCCCAATAATTTAACTATTAATACTAATACCCTACTGTGACTGGAGGCCTTACTGCTAACATAAACAATTAATTAACACATGTTTTGTTCTTATAATAAAGTAAGCTAGAGAAAAGAATGTCTTATTTAAATATCACAAGGCAGAGAAACATACTTACTGCTCATTAAGTAGAAATGGATCACATGAGAATCTGCATTCTTGTTGCCTGTACATTGAGCAGGCTGAGGAGGAGGAAGGTTGTTTCAGGGTAGCAGAGGTAGAGGAGGAAAAAGGGAGGGTGGTGTGACTTTATGGGAATACATTGTAATTTCTGTGTCTATAAAAATGCTATGGTCCTAATCCTTCTATCTGTGAACTAAGATAAAATCTAAGGCTCTTCCCCCAGCAACGAAGTGACTGGACCCCCTGTTGGTCAGGAGGATCCTGTCCAACTATATTGCCAGCCATGAGAAAGGAGGTCAGACCTGCTTTATCAAGCCTCTCTCTTCTTAGTGTTCTCTGTGACTCATTAACAGCCCTAAGGCTACGCAGGACAGACGTACAGGTCCTCAACTTGTGCAATAAATACAAGGTCAGTAGCTTGTCTCTGATTAACTGACCCTCATCATAACTCAGGCATTCCTTTCTGCTGACTCCTGGTCTAGTAGACAAAGCCGAACTCAGTTTCAGCCACTTGTCAACTAAAGAAGCTTTAAACCCACCTATAACCTATAAGCCCCTGCTCTGAGATGTCCCACCTTTTCTGGCCAACAAGAAAAGGTTATGCATGCTTTCCACATACTGGTTTATATCTTTTACATGTAATTCCTGTCTTCCTGAAATGTATAAAGCCAAATCGTAAACCTATAACAGCAAGTCCACTTGCTCAGGGATGTGGTCCTCAAATTCGGCTCACATAAACCACTTTAAACTATTTTACAGAATGTAGCTTCTTTTCTTCCAACATATCATTCAGTTTAGTTTCAGTGCCCATATCACAGAAGGGCCCGTGTCTCAAAGAGGTGGAACGTGTCTGGAGTAATGAACCTTTCTCCGGATTGTCTAATGTCTGTCTTTTCTGGGGTTCCATCTTCTGTGTCTTCGCCCTGATTCGCCAGCACTGGCCCCGAAGCACTAAGCTCTGTCAAGTCCCCCTTTATTGGTTCCACTGATGTAGTGTCCCTTAGCTCTTGAATTTCTTCATGATCCATGTCTTGAAACCCTTCACCCCTCACATTTTTTTATTATTTATTTTTTTATTGTTAAATCATAGCTGTGTACATTAGTGCAATCAAGGGGTACAATATGCTGGTTTCACATACAACCTGAAATATTCTCATCAAACTGTTCAAAATAGCCTTCATGCCATTTTCTTAGTTATTGTATGTAGACATTTGTATTCTGCATTTAGTACGTTTCACCTGTACCCATTCTAAGATGCCCCGTAGGTGTGGCCCCACCCATTACCCTTCCTTCACCCTAACCTCCCCCCTCACTTCCCCTCACTTGGCCTTTTCCCCATATTCTTGTGCTATAGTTGGGTTAAGCCTTCATATGAAAGCTATAAATTAGCTTCATAGTAGGGCTGAGTACTTTGGATACTTTTTCTTCCATTCTTGAGATACTTTGCTAAGAAGAATATGTTCTAGCTCCATCCATGTAAACATGAAAGAGGTAAAGTCTCCATCTTTCTTTAAGGCTGCATAATATTCCATGGTATACATGTACCACAATTTGCTAGTCCATTCGTGGGTCGATGGGCACTTGGGCTTCTTCCATGACTTAGCAATTATGAATTGGGCTGCAATAAACATTCTGGTACAGATGTCTTTGTTATATTGTGACTTTTGGTCTTCTGGGTATAAACCTAGTAAAGGAATTATAGGATCGAATGGCAGGTCTATTTTTAGGTCTCTAAGTATTCTCCAAACATCCTTCCAGAAGGAACGTATTAGTGGGCATTCCCACCAGCAGTGTAGAAGTGTGCCCTTTTCTCCACATCCATGCCAACATCTCTGGTTTTGGGATTTTGTTATGTGGGCTACTCTTACTGGGGTTAGGTGATACCTCAAAGTAGTTTTGATTTGCATTTCTCTGACGATTAAGGATGATGAGCTTTTTTTCATGTGTTTGTAGATTGTGCGTTGCTCTTCTTTAGAGAAGTTTCTCTTCAAGTCCTTTGCCCACCCTGAAATGGGGTCATGTGCTCTTTTCTTGCAAATATGTTTGAGTTCTCTGTGGATTCTGGTTATTAAACCTTTATTGGAGGTATAACCTGCAAATATTTTCTCCCATTCTGAGGGCTGTCTGCTTGCTTTACTTACTATGTTCTTGGCTGTGCAGAAGCTTTTTGTTTGATCATGTCCCAGTAATTTAGTTTTGATACTGCTTCAATTGCCTGGGGAGTCCTCCTCATAAAATATTCACCCAGGCCGATTCCTTCAAGAGTTTTCCCTGCACTTTCTTCAAGTATTTTTATAGTTTCATGTCTTAAGTTTAAATCTTTTGTCCAGTGAGAGTCTATCTTAGTTAATAGTGAAAGATGTGGGTCCAGTTTCAGTCTTTTACAGATCACCGGCCAGTTTACCCAGCACCATTTGTTAAATAGGGAATCTTCCCCCACTGAATGTTTTTAATTGGCTTGTCAAAGATCAAATAACGGTAAGTAGCTGGATTCATCTCTTGGTTCTCTATTCTGTTCCAGACATCTACTTCTCTGTTTTTGTGCCAGTACCATGCTGCTTTGATCACTATTGATTTATAGTACAGTCTCAGGTCTGGTAGCGTGATTCCTCCTGCTGTGTTTTTATTTCTGAGTAATGTTTTGGCTATTCAAAGTTTTTTCTGATTTCATATAAAATAAAGTATTATTTCTACAAGATCTTTAAAATATGTCAATGGAGCTTTTATAGGAATTACATTAAAATTAAGTATGGCTTTGGGTAGTATGGACATTTTAACAATGTTGATTCTTCCCAGCCATGAGCATGGTATGTTTTTCCATTTGTTAACATCTTCAGCTATTTCTTTTCTTAAAGTTTCATAGTTCTCTTTATAGAGATCTTTCACATCCTTTGCTAGATAAACTCCCAAATATTTCATCTTCTTTGGCACTACTGTGAAAGGAATAGAGTTCTTGACTGTTTTTTTGGCTTGGCTGTTGTTGGTATATATAAAGGCTACAGATTTATGGGTGTTGATTTTGTAGCCTGAGACATTGCTGTATTACTTGATCACTTCTAAAAGTTTTGTAGTGGAATCCCTAGAGTTTTCCAGATATACGATCATGTTATCTGCAAAGAGGGAAAGTTTGATCTCTTCTGACCCTATGTGGATACCCTTGATCACCTTTTCTTCCCTAATTGCAATGGCTAAAACTTCCATTCCAATGTTAAAGACCAATGGAGACAATGGGCAGCCTTGCCTGGTTCCTGATCCAAGTGGAAATGATTTCAATTTAACTCCATTCAATACGATATTGGCTGCGGATTTGCTGTAGATGGCCTCTATTAGTTTAAGAAATGTTTCTTCTATACCAATTTTCTTAAGTGTCCTGATCATGAAGGGATGCTGGATATTATCAAAAGCTTTTTCTGCATCAATTGAGAGAATCATATGGTCTTTATTTTATAGTTTATTTATGTGCTGAATTACATTTATAGATTTACGTATGTTAAACCAGCCTTGAGACCCTGGGATAAATCCCACTTGGTCCTGGTGTATACTTTTTTTGATGTGTTGTTGGATTCTGTTGGTTAAGATCTTACTGAGTATTTTAGCATCAATATTCATTAGTGATATTGGTCTATAATTTTCTTTTCTTTTTGGGTCTTTCCCTGATTTAGGGATCAAGGTGATGTTTGCTTTGTAGAATGTGTTAGGTAGTATTCCTTCTTTTTCTATATTTTGGAAGAGGTTTAGTAATATAGGTTCTAGTTCTTCTTTAAAGGATTCGTAGAATTCTGATGTAAAACCATCTGGTCCTGGGCTTTTCTTTGTAGGGAGATTTTGTATAGTTGATGTTATTTCAGAACTTGATATAGTCCTGTTCAACATTTCCACTTCATTCTGGCTAAGTCTTAGTAGGTGGCATACTTCCAAGTATTGGTTGATTTCTTTCAGATTTTCATATTTCTGAGAGTAAAGTGTCTTGTAATATTCATTAAGGATTTTTTTAATTTCTGAGGGGTCTGTTGTTATTTCATCTTTACCATTTCTGACTGATTAAATTAGAGATTTTAGTCTTTTTTTCCTGGTTAGGTTGGTCAAAATGTTTATCTATTTTATTGATCTTTTCAGAAAATCAAATTTTGGATTTATTGATCTGTTGTATAATTCTTTTGTTTTCAATTTCATTTAATTCTGCTCTGATTTTGGTTATTTCTTTTCTTCTTCTGGGTTTGGGGTTGTAATGTTCTTCCTTCTCCAGTTGCTTGAGATGTCCCATTAAGTTATTAACTTCCCCTCTTTCCGTTTTCTTGAGGAAGGCTTGCAGTGCTATAAATTTCCCTCTTAGGACTGCCTTTGCAGTATCCCAGAGGCTCTTATAATTCATGTCTTCATTGTTGTTTTGTTCCAAAAATTTGGTGATTTCCTTCTTAATCTCGTCTATTACCCATCTATCCTTCAGCATAAGGTTATTTAGCTTCCATGTTTTTGTATACTATGCAGATTCCTGTTGTTATTGAGTTTAACTTTTATATTCTATGATGGTCTGAGAAGATGCAAGGAATAATTTCTTTTTTTTTTTTTTTTTATTTGCTGAGGTTAGATTTGTGGCCTAGGATGTGGTCAATTTTGGAGTATGTTCCATGGGTTGATGAGAAGAATGTGCATTCAGTTTTGTTGGGATGAAACGTTCTGTAGATGTCTGTTAGGTCCAGATGTTGAATGGTTAAGTTTAAATCTAAAATTTCTTTGCTTAGCTTCTTTTTGAAGGATCTATGCAGCACTGCTAAAGGGGTGTTAAAATATCCAACTACTATGGAAGTGGAGGAAATCAAGTTGCTCATGTGTGTTAGAGTTTCTCTTATAAATTTAGGTGCATTCTGGTTGGGTGCATAAATATTAATAATTGAAATCTCATCATATTGAGTATTGCCTTTAACAAATATGAAGTGACCATTCTTATCTTTCCTTACTTTTGTTGGTTTAAATCCTATTGTATCTGCAAATAGAATTGCAGCACCTGCTTTTTTCTTATTTCCATTTGCCTGAAATATGGACGACCATCCTTTCACTCTGAGTCTATATTTTTCTTTTAAGGTAAGATGAGATTCTTGTATGCAGCATATATCTGGCTTGAGTTTTTATATCCAGTCAGCCAACCTGTGCCTCTTTAGAGGACAATTTAAACCATTCACATTAATTGAGAATATTGATAAGCCTTTCAAGAGTCTGATGTACATTTTTAATCTTTTTGTGACTGTGGAAGTTGGAATTTGATCAGAAGTTTCTTGGTGGGTTTACTTTTGTGGTGGAGGATTACACTGATCTTTATGGAGGATAGGTCTGAGAATATCCTGGAGAGCTGGTTTATTTATGGCAAATTTCTTCAACATGTGAATGTCATTGAAGTATTTAATTTCTCCATCATAAATGAAACTCAGTTTAGCTGGGTATAAGATCCTGGGTTGAAAGTTACTTTGTTTTAGGAGATTAAAAGTTGATGACCATCCTCTTCTAGCTTGAAAGGTTTCAGCAGAGAGATCTGCAGTTATTCTAATATTCTTCCCCTTGTAGGTAATGGTTTTCTTTCATCTGGCTGTTTCAGAATTTTCTCCTTCATAATTAACTTTATTGAAATCGATTATGATGTGTTTGGGGGATGTCTTATTTGGGTTGAATGCTGGAGTTCTGAAACTGTCTGCTATCTGAATTTCAGAATCTGTTCGCATGTCTGGAAAATTCTCTTTCATAATCTCAAGGAGAAGAGACTCTGTGCCTTGTAAAGCCACTTCGTCGCTTTTGGGGATTCCTGTAAGACAAATACTGGATTTCTTCAAATTATCCCAGAGCTCTCTGAGAAAGTGATCTGTTTTTGCCCTCCATTTCTCTTCCTCTTTGAGAGTTTGAGTGTTCAAAAACTTTGTCTTCAATGTCAGAAATCCTTTCTTCTGCTTGCTTTATTCTGTTACTAAGGGATTGTGTTTCTCAGATCTTTGAGGGCTGCAACTTCTTGTCTCAATGTGTCAAAATCTTTGGTCCTTTGGTCTTTGAATTCATTGAACTTTTGAGACAACTTTTGGGTTATTGCTTGGAATTCTAATTCGATCTTATTTGCTGTCCAGATTCTGAATTCGATTTCTGACATCTCAGCTATTTATTTGTGCATGTCATCTTGTGTTTTGTTTGCCCCATTTTTTTCTTGGGGGAGTTGATCTACTCTGATTATTCATTTTGTCAGAGAATTTCCATTGATTTCACCTCATGATTGTTTTTCACCATTGCCTCTGGCCGTCCTCAGAGTTGTAGAGGTGTCTCTCCAAGATAAGACACCAGCGGGATCCCTCTATTGTTACTGGATCTTTGTTAGGAGTGACCCTGTGTAGCTCCTCTGGTGCTGCCCTAGCCAGGGAGTTCTAGTTGTGGGAGCAGCTCCGGAGTGTGAGACACCCAGATCCAGCAACAGGGCAGGGGGTGATGCACACTGTTCTGGGAGTGCATGGTGCCCAGTAACTTTAGCATGAGGGCCCAAGACTCCAGCAGTCTCTGGCCAGGAGAAGGGCTCCGCACAGAGGCAGGAAGGGCTCTGGAGGGCACGCAGCTACCATAGTCTGTGGCCAGACTAGCGGGCCGGTATGGAGGCAGGGAGGGTGTAGGAGGTAGGATGCGGGGTTGCGCAGCTCCTTGAGTTCCTGGTCAGGGCATTTGGTAGGCTGGCGGGCGCCCGTCGCCGGTTGCAGCGCAGCTCTTTTGGAGGTCCGGGTGGGTGCCAATCGCAGGTCATGATGCAGCTCTTACAGAGGTCCGGGCAGGCACCGGCAGCGGGTCACAGGTCACCCCTCACATTTTTTGCTACGTCTACAATCTCTTTCATGATTTCTATGGAGGACTCTGTCCTAAACTCTATGAAGATGCACATAACATTTAGATACAGTTTCCTTTAGTATAAATTTATTGTCCCGGGCTTGATGGCTTTCCTGGATGTTTCTAAAACAATGGTGGCATCTTTGGTGTTGTAATTATTCCAGACTTTTATTACGTTTTATCAAGGTTCTCTTCCATAGCATTAATTCTTTCCTTAGTGGACTGTACTGTGTGCAATGGCTTTAAAGATCCTTATGATCTCTGGTCTAGAAGATGAATTAGAGACATTTTTCATGGGGAAATGTAGACCACTTTAATGACTTTGGTGTTGAACTAATGGAGTTTTCAGTGGCCGGGGTGTTGTCCAATACCAATAAAACATTAAAATACCATCCTTTGCTGATAAAGAAATTTCTGGGTGGGTAACATTCCCACCTTAGGGAGGAGGCTCACCAGTAGACTGATAAAAAAGTAGACAATCTCTTTTCCAGGGTCTTAATTGCTGGCCATAAAAGCAAACACTTCAGGGTAAAGAATTTCTTGTTCTGGGCGGCGCCTGTGGCTCAGTGAGTAGGGCGTCGGCCCCATATGCCGAGGGTGGCGGGTTTAAACACAGCCCCGGCCAAACTGCAACAAAAAAATAGCCGGGTGTTGTGGCAGGCGCCTGTAGTCCCAGCTGCTCGGGAGGCTGAGGCAAGAGAATCGCGTAAGCCCAAGAGTTAGAGGTTGCTGTGAGCCGTGTGACGCCACGGCACTCTACCCAAGGGCGGTACAGTGATGTCTCTACCAAAAAAAAAAAAAAAAAAGAATTTCTTGTTCTGATGGCTTGGTTATGATTTAAAAGGAAAATTAGAAGGTCCTTTTGTTCTCAGCCCTTGTCACTGTCATAATTCAAGAGACATAAGCTTGTTAGCCTTTTAGGATTTTTGTTGCTCTATGGTCTTCTCAAAATATTCAGCTAAGATAACCAATTCAGTCATAACTGTAACTTCCGATCAAGTTTATGTTTTTTTAAGTTAGATGCTAAGTTCACAAGAGAGTCTATTTTTAAATAGAGTTGTTAAGGCCGTTTATGTCCCAGCAGAAAATACTCGGAATCCAGTATGGTTCACAGTGTTTCTACATGAGTTCGGTAATCTAAAATGGACTTTTTTTTTTTTTTTTAATCCGTAGGATTGTGAGAAATAAAAATGACATGCCAATCCCCCCAAGTAAGTGAATGGACCATCTCTTGGCTCAGGGGTCCCCAGAGAAACCTTAAAAGCTGGTTTCCACAGACATGTTGGGGCAGGAGGTCAGACATGCCTCACTACCCCTCCTCCTGTGATAACTGCCTTTAGGTTTTCTTTCCTAAGATCAAACAGAAGCCAGCCCATTCAAAAACCTTGGTTCTCCACTGATTTCAAACAACTTTCTGCCTTGCTCCTCCATTTGCAGTTTGGATAGAGCAACAGACCAGCATTGCTTCTGGATAAGAGATCAACCATAGTGTGGGTCTGGCCGGTCTGCAGAGCTGCACCCTGAGTGCCTTGCTGTGCTCTGCTTCATCTTTTGATGTCAATGGGTTGAACTGTAATACATTTAGATGTAAATTCTCTGCCCCAAAGTGAACGTGAGACCCGGGGGTCATACAGTGCATGTGTTCACCTCCCCTTTGTGAATATTCACTGCTCCTTCTATACCCTGTTGAACATACATACTCAGCCACTCTGACCAGCATTAATTTGTGTCTCCTACTTTCCTTCTTGAGTGGTTGTTTTGCTTCAGCCAGAGGCCATACTCCCACCTGCAGGTTGTACTAGCCCCCTTTCAAAATAAAACGCTCCTTTTTAAATGTATTAATTTTGGAACTTTTTGGTATACAATTGTATGACAAACCAAATCAGTTTTGAAAGGAAAAAAATCTTAGAAACTGAATCCAAAATGTTTTCAGCAATTTGTATGGCTCTTTTTGGCTCCTTTTGTGAGGAGGCATTGGAGGGATCTTTAACGTCCTCCTCAGGTTCGTTTCATTCTGCTGCGGTCATCCGCTGTTTGTGAGCTTTGCCACATCCCACAATCATGTGGATAAATTGGTAAAGGTCCAGGAGTCTTGCATCATAAATTCCTATAAGGATTCTAAATGTCTTAGTACATTTTTTGGGCTTTTCCTTTCGGTTAGAGATAAGAAAAAAATTTTTTTTCAGGCTTTTCCTTTTGGTTAGAGAAAGGAAAAAAAAAAATCTCAGCTCGATTTTACACCGTCTTCAGGGCTCACACAGTGATTCAACTACACTTTATACCCTGTCTCCTGAAAATTACTTGATGGTTTCTACAAAGGATACACAAGAATCTAACAGCATGGGTAATTTTTGTGAAGAACAACAGCAAGGCCTGGAGACAGGAGTGAAAAGGGGAATTGAAACCTTCTGTATCTTGACCATGTGAATTTACTATCAATTCTAACAAAAAAGCGAAATGCATAATTGCAACTAAGAAATGTGATCTGTGTGGGAAAAATAAAACAATCTTCATTTAGTATGTTCTATGGCTACTGTGACTCAAAACAATACTAAACGTGGGGAGGGTAAGAATAAAATAATTAAGATCTTCCTTGTTCCTTGCATTACTATTTAAAGGAAAAACACTAGTGAGAAAATACCCAGAAGGACTCAAAATTTTAAATATTTATTGAATCCCTCTGCACTGGAGACTGGCACTTATTCAATATTTATTGGATCTATGCCTTATATGTCTGTAAGAGCACTGACAAAACTAGAGCTAAAACTTGAGAGTCTAAGACTATCTGCACACACAGTGAAGGAAAATGCTCCTCAAGGACTTCACCCCGTCAGCTGCAATAACAGGCCCCAAACATTACTGAGAAATTACTGCTGCACACATTGTTGATCGTGACATTTAAAAACAATTTTTTCACAGGAATTTAAGGCAAAAATGAGAGACATTATCTCTGGTTCTTAAAAAAATCCAATTAAACCCTAACTTTTGATTGTTCTGGATAAGCAGATGAATTTTAAAGCATTTTTGCGAGGGTGGAGACAAGATGGCTGACTAAAGCCAGCTTTACACTGAGGCTCCTGTCCAGAAGGAAAGTTTAAGAACAGAAATGTAGTAAGTAACCTGGTGGACTAGAGCTGCACCGAGAGAAGGTTGAAGAACACACATCAACCCTGCTGAGGTGAGCTGCGACCCCAAGGATATAAACAAAAGGTACAAAATCCATCACCAATCGGACAGGAGTCCCCCATAAGAACAGTTTGGAGTGCCCCACAAACAAATGAGCAGAATTCAAAGGTCCTCCCACTACACTTCACGGGAGACACCCTCTAAAAACAGGACCTACCTCCCCTACCAGGGTGCCTCGGAGTCCTGCTGCCAGGCATAAAACTGTATAAAAGTGTATATATTATCTACTTGCAATTCTGAGTTCCTAGCACTCCCCTCCACTCTCAATCTGAGGTCAGGAGGCCTGTCCCCAAAGAATTCAGATTCTTGGGTGATTTATCGAGGGGTGTGGACAGGGCCTAGACTGCAGCTGGTCAGTGCTGACTCTGCGGCACGGGAGTGAGGAGAGGATAGTCAGCTGAGAGGGAACCATACACAAGCAGCGGTGCCCTGAGGCACAGAGCAACAGCCATTTTTGGCAACAATAGGGCTCAGCCCCAGATATTCCAAAGCCACACCCCCTGTCTCCCTGGGCATCTTCTCAGGTGGCAACCACAGCAGAACAGATCTGGGACTGAAACGCAGGCCCTGTGAGTAAAGGGTTTTCCTGAGGTGGTACCAGCCTTGGTGGAGTGTGGGAACTAGAAAATGCACACGCAGAGCCGGGAAATTCACAGGGCAGGGCTAACCCAGAGGACCGCGTTACTGAGCCTAAGACGCACGCAGCCCTCAGGTGATCATCAGCCTATAGACAAAGGAAGGCAGGAAACTAGAACTGACAGCTAACCATGCTGCAAATACAAACCTGCAGGAGCAAAGACAGGGCCTGAGGCTCAGATTCTGGGAACACAAAACAGCTTCTATTCTGCAGGGGAATTTAGCAGGGACAGAAACAAATTCCAGCAAAGTTGTTCTGTTCTGTCAGTAACATTAATCAGGGGCAGAGCTAGAACTGAGTGAACACCTCCTCTGCCTCCATCAAGTGCCCAAGGTTGTCAGGCCTAACCTCCACCTGCCTGATAGAGACAGAGAGCAGCGGCCTGGCTGAGCAGCTATAGATTTCCTTGTGATTCTGGCAGGTGAAAACCCCTGGAGTATCTGCTCATTGGAGGCAACTGGGTCACAGCCCTGTGGAGCTATCAGTGACTGGGTGTGACAGAAGTTCAAGGTGGGGAAAGAGGTATCAACCTTCCAAGACTAATATTTGTTGGGTGGGTCCTGCTGACTTCACGGAGCACCAGAGCAAGTCATATTTGAGTTGTCAGCAGACCCCTGTGATCTAGTTGCCAGAGACCTTTTAAACTCTCCCACCTGAGACCGGTGCTGATGAGACAATTGATTTGGACCTTTTGAACTGAGCCAATCACCCGAGGACTATCCAAGTGGTGCCCTGGGTGTGTAGTTGTAGGATGCTTTGATTTTCCTTTTCCAATTGTTGCCTGTGGGGGGCAGGGTGACCTAATTGCTGGTATTTCTCCACAGCTGAGACTTCAACCCAGAGTAACTGTTTCACTAGGGTCAAACAGAGACCAGCTGAAAACAAGACAGAACCACTTAGCTCCACCACACCAAACAGGTCCCCAGTTTCTCAGGCCATAGCACTGTATGACTCCTCGACAAGTTCCAGGGGAAAGGTCAAATGGTGTAAAATAACCATGGGGAGGAATCAGCAGAAAAACTCTGGTAACATGAATAACCAGAAGAGATCAACACCCCCCACTCCCGCCACACCAAAGGAAACATATGGCAGATGTAACTGAAGATCACATTCCTGAACAGCTGGCTGAGATGTCAGAAATCAAATTCAGAATTTGGATTGTAAACAAGATTAATAGAATGGAGGAAAATTTGGAATTAGAAATTCTAAAGTCGGAATTAGAAATTCGAGGAGAAATTCAAAAGTTCTCTCAAGAATTTAACGAATTTAAAGACAAAACCATCAAAGAATTTGATGCACTGAAGCAAGAATTTGCAGCCCTCAAAGATCTGAAAAATACAGTAGAATCCCTCAGTAACAGAGTGGAGCAAGCAGAAGAAAGAATCTGACATTGAAGACAAAGCTTTTGAATGCTCCCAAACACTCAAAGAGGAAGAGAAATGGAGAGCAAAAATGGATCATTCTCTCAGAGAGCTCTGGGATAATTTGAAGAAGGATAATATCCACTTCATTGGAATCCCTGAAAGTGATGAAGTGGCCTGGCAAGGCACAGAGGCCCTTCTCCATGAAATTATGAAAGGGAATTTTCCAGACATGCCAAGAGATTCTGAAATTCAGATAGCAGACAGTTTCAGAACCCCAGCATGACTCAATGAGAATAAGACATCCCCCAGGCATATCATAATTAACTTCACTAAAGTTAATATGAAGGAGAAAATTCTGAAAGCAGCCAGATGTAAGAAAACCATTACCTACAAGGGGAAGAATATTAGAATGACTGCAGATCCCTCTGCTGAAACTTTTTCAAGCCAGAAGAGGGTGGTCATCGACTTTTAATTTCCTAAAACAAAATAACTTTCAACCCTGGATCCTGTATCCAGCTAAACTGAGTTTCATTTATGATGGAGAAATTAAATACTTTAATGACAGTCATATGTTAAAGAAATTTGCCATAACCAAACCAGCTATTCAGGATATTCTCAGACCTATCCTCCACAATGACCATAAAAGTAAACTCACTCAGAAACTTTTGTTCAAACTCCAACTTCCACAGTGGCGAAAGGATTAAAAATGTCCACTGGAATTTAGAAAAACTTGATACCCAAAATTTTACCAGACTTATCAATATTCTCCATTAATGAGAACAGCTTAAACTGTCCTTTAAAGAAGCACAGGCTAGCAGACTGGATACAAAAACACAGGCCAGATCTTATCTTATCATACAAGAGTCACATCTTACCTTAAAAGATAAATATACACTCAGGGTGAAAGGATGGTCATCCATATTTGAGGCAAATGGTAATCAGAAAAAAGCAGGTGTTGCAATTTTATTTGCAGATACACTAGGCTTTAAACCAACAAAA
This sequence comes from Nycticebus coucang, assembly GCF_027406575.1. NCBI lineage: Eukaryota > Metazoa > Chordata > Mammalia > Primates > Lorisidae > Nycticebus > Nycticebus coucang. Next base: position 189,642,546 of record NC_069780.1, read on the forward strand.
GTAAAGAAGGACAAGAATGGTCACTTCATATTTGTTAAGGGTAATACTCAATATGATGAGATTTCAATTATTAATATCTATGCACCCAACCAGACAGCGCCTCAATTTATAAGAAAAACTCTAAGAGACATGAGCAACTTGATTTCCTCCAGCTCCATAATAGTCAGAGATTTCAACACTTCTTTGGCAGTGTTGGATAGATAACTCCAATAAGAAGCTGAGCAAAGAAATTTTAGATTTAAATCTAACCATCCAACATATGGATTTAGCAGACATCTACAGAACATACTCCAAAATCGATCACATTTTAGGTCAAAGTATAACCTCAGTAAATTTAAAGGAATAGAAATTATTCCTTGCATCTTCTCGGACCACCATGGAATAAAAGTTGAACTCAGTAACAACAGGAATCTGCATACTCATATAAAAACATGGAAGTTAAATAACCTTATGCTGAATGATAGCTGGGTCAGAGATGAGATTTAGAAGGAAATTACCAAATTTTTGGAACAAACTGACAATGAAGACATGAATTATCAGAACCTCTGGGATACTGCAAAGGCAGTCATAAGAGGGAAATTTATAGCACTGCAAGCCTTCCTCAAGAGAACGGAAAGAGAGGAAGTTAACAACTTAATGGGGGGCAGCACCTGTGGCTCAAGGAGTAGGGCGCCGGTCCCATATGCTGGAGGTGGCAAGGTGGCGGGTTCAAACCCAGCCCCCGGCAAAAAAAAAAAAGTAACGACTTAATGGGACATATCAAGCAACTGGAAAAGGAAGAACATTCCAACCCCAAACCCAGCAGAAGAAAAGAAATAACCAAAAATAGTGCAGAATTAAATGAAATTGAAAACAAAAGAATTATACAATAAATCAAAAAGTTGGTTTTTTGAAAAGGTCAATAAAATAGACAAACTTTGGCTAACCTAACCAGGAAAAAAGGAGTAAAATCTCTAATTTCATCAACCAGAAACGACAAAGACGAAATAACAACAGACTCCTCAGAAATTCAAAAAATCCTTAGTGAACATTGCAAGAAACTTTTTTGTCAGAAATATGAAAATCTGAACAAAATTGTCCAATACTTGGAAGCATGTCACCTTCCAAGACTTAGCCCGAATCAAGTGGAAATGTTGAATAGGCCAATATCAAGTTCTGAAATAGTATCAACCATACAAAATCTCCCTAAAAAGAAAAGCCCAGGACCAGATGGCTTTACGTCAGAATTCTACCAAACCTTTAAAGTGGAACTAGGACCTATATTACTCAACCTGTTCAAAAATGCCGTCCATCCTCTCCTCAGTCCCGTGCCACAAAGTTAGCACATATTAAAATAGATGCAAATTTTATATTAAAAAGATCCAATAGAGATAAAAAGGTGCAACCAACATTAGAGTGGGAAATATAGCACATGTATTTTCATAATGGACAGATTAATAGCAATGAAATAGAAAACAAAGATAAAATAGAGGAAATCAACACGTTCAAAAAATTATTTTTAAGGCTAAAGAAATGAGCTATAGACTGATTAGGAAAGAAGAAAAATGTCCATAATAATAATATTAACATGTGATATTCAATATGAAAAGAAATAATAATTACTTATAAAGAATTTTAAAATATAACACAAATATGAGTACTGCCGCACCCTCGGCATCAAGCCGCAGCGAGGTGGCGCTGTCCGCGTTGTAAAACGCATGGGTAGGTGGTCTGTGCTCCCCGGAGCGAAGCCCCCAGCACCCCTAGTATGCGACAGCAGCGCAGAAGTTGCCTAGCATACTTTTTGTTGAACGTAATGACTCACGAGGTGCGGCATAAAAGCCTAAGAAACCTTTGCTCTGAAACCTGTTTGTTGAGTTGAATGCCTGCTTGTCTTGAGAAACTAAGAATAAACATAATGACTTACTGATCCACAATTAAGCACAGCAAGAATGGCTGTGTCAGACTCAGTGGCTCCAAGTAAGCCTGGTCAACAGCACGTCCCTACCATAAATGTCAGTGACTTGAGACAATGCAGGCACAGCAAACAAGATGTTCCAACATGACATACACTATCACCACCTGCAGTAAAACTTTACTTAGAAAAACATCTTGCTTCACTAATTTTCATATGTAATACAAATCAATAGAGTAGTTTAATGTTTAACAAACAATCAATTATAAATCAAAGTATAGTTACTAATAAGAATAAAAATATATAGAAAATATATATATAGAAGTAGTCAAGCATTATACGTAAAAGAATATGTTCAGCTATTTTTAAAAGAAATTATAAGAAACTGAGAACAATTACAGAGCTAAGAGAAGTCACAAGCCTTGACATTCCTAGATAAGGGGAAGTAACCAGGTGTTACTGATAAAACCACCTCCCTAGAGCAAAAACCTTGAAAACATGTAATGCATGATAAACCACATATGCAGACACAAAGATAATTTACAAGCATAAGCAAAATAACGATTACATTGTTTGAACCTTGGAAAGAAAATGTATAAATACCAACTTCTGAACTCAATAAAATTTACAGCTGCTTACTTCACCAAGTGCTGTGTGCAGTCTGTCATTTTTTCCTGCGTCGACCTCTCAACCAACCTGTACCGTTCACCCTGAGCACCCTCGGACTGAGGCCCATCGACCGGCGGTCCGCGGCAGAGTACCACAAATATATTTGTTATAATAGTTTAAAAACTAAAGGTTACATGGAAAATATGACTGTGTTGGTGGTCTCTAAGACGGCCCTCAGGTTTTTGGTTTTTTGGATTTTTAATGACTGAAACAAAAAGCACCTAAAACCGCGACTGTGGAAGAACCACTTAGTTTGACCCAGCAACCTGGTTCAATTACTCAGCTGAGCTGGACAGTCCAACCGAGACCTGGGGGCAGCTGAAAGCAAATGTGAGTGGGAACTGGAAATAAAACCGGAGCAGCACAGGCAGTGTGGACAGAGAGTGAGAACAATCCACGCAAGTTTCAGGGTAACAAGGAGAGATGTTATTTAGAAAGAACAGAGAGAAAGTTTAGAGCACTTGAAGCGGGTCGCTCTCATGAAGGAGAGAAGTTGAGAGAGACCCCGCCTAAGGGGTCAGGCTTGCTGATCTGCTGGGGGGACTTACAGGACTCAGAAGAGTCATAATCCTGCCCTTGATTTACTCTAGCAAGGAGATACAAAGCAAATTCGGAAGAGGCAAAAGGTATGTAAAGCCACGTCCATAGGAAACCAGGTGCAAGCTTCCAGGCGTGCTCTCCCAGTGGACTCACACAGGGTGACACGTTTAATTCTCCCCAAAAGGAGCTGTGACAAGACATGTGAAGAACTGCGTATCAGGGAGATGCTCTCCACCAGAGCGCGTAAGGAAGATTCCAAACTGAGACAGCTACTGCTGCATTCAACCACAATTTCAAAGGACACGTCACTCAGATCTCTTACAAACGCTTCCAAAAATGTATATTTTTCAGCTCATGTGGTACAAGTAAACTTGACGTTAGGCAAAGAGAGTATGAGAAAAAATACAGGTCAATCTCATTGTTGAATGAAGTTGTAAACATAAAGTTGTAAACATTAAAACATCAATTATCAAAATTAGTCGTATGGTTATTTAAGAAACACTCCATAACTAAACTGAAATTTTCTTGGAATTCAAATTTATACTTGAAAACACTTATAGATATGATTCCCACATAAGTATATTAAAGGACAAATCTATGAGTATCTTCATAAATAAGTGCAAAGGAATATTTTATTATAAAACTTCAATATCTATTCATTTGTTAAAGCACATACTTTTATCATTCTAATACAAATGAATCTGCTTACCTGATAAAATCTCTAAGAAATATGTTGCGAGTATTATTCTTAATGGGTATGAGAAATATGCCTATTTCCTATCATTACTTACAGTCAGACTCAGACTAGAGCTGCTACACAATGTTGTTAGATTAAAAACAAAAAAAGTAGGGCGGTCCCTGTGGTTCAGTGAGTAGGGTGCTGGCCTCATGTACTGAGGGTGGTAGGTTTGAACCTGGTCCTGGCAAAACTGCAATAAAAAATAGGCAGGTTTTGTGGTGGGCACCTGTAGTCCCAGCTACTCGTGAGGCTGAGGCAAGAGAATCGCCTAAGCCCAAGAGCTGGAGGTTGCTGTGAGCTGTGACACCATGGCACTCTACCAAGGGCAACAAAAGGAGGCTCTGTCTCTAAATAAATAAATAGATGTAAAGAAATGTGTATGAAGATTGGAAAATAAGAAATACAGCTCACATTTATAGACAATGTGCTTTTCTACAGATTAAACCTTAAAAACCTCAATAATCTGTAGATAATGTACTAGAATTCATGAGCAAATTCAGTAGGTTCGCAGGATACACAAAAGTAATACAGAAGGACAATGGTATTTATATGCACCAATAATGATGATTTAGAACATGGAACTTTTCAAGACATAACTAAAAAATGAGAGACATTTTATATCTATGAAGGAAATGAACAAAAGATATGCAAAGCCTATAAAAACATAAAATTTTATTGAAAGACATTTATACAGATCTATATAAATGGAGAGATATAACATGCTCAAGGACAGAAAGCTGTAAAATGACAAAGATTTCATTTCTACCAAAAAATGATTCATTGATTCAATATAGTACCAATCAAAATCCCAAGTGCTTTTCTGATAAACTTAATTTTAAATTTTACATTGAAGAATAAAGAGCCAAGAATAGCCAAGATACTCTCGAAAAAGTAAAACCCTATCATAATGTAGAAAAGATGCTTAAACTTATTGGCAACCAAGGAAAAGGCTAATGAAGCTCGCATTTAGCATCATTAGTTCGCAAAACATAAAAAATCTAATAACGTCAAGATAACGGTGACTGTGGGAATCAATAGGAATGTGCACACAGAGCTGGTTGGAGTTTGCTGGTGCAGATACTTTAAAAGATAAAAATAAATAAGTTTCCCTTGTAAAGGAAAACATTAGCATGCCTTATGCCCCAGCTATTCTGCTCATAGACCATAGACATCGCCAGTGCCCTGTACCCACCAGGAACATCCCTGTAAAGTTCAGGTTTATTCTTCCTTCCTCACACCTGGTGAGAACACACACCATGGGGAACCCCGGGGCATCTTACTGAAATGGCGTTATGAAGAACACAGGGTAGGATCTGGGTTTGGTTTGATGACTTGGCAGAATATCTAAGGAAACTGAGGTTTGCTCTAGACCAGATGGTGTCAGAAACTATAGCTTTCCGGGATGAATCTGTAAATTAGGCATATCAATAAATCTTATCCTATAGAGCAGATGAATAATCTGAGGATAAGATTAAAAAGTAGGCACTCATTCAGTGACAGGAATGTTTGGTACTTTGCATGCAGAGCGATCTGTGAGATTGTTCATGTTCAAAGGAAGAACGTGAGTGTCTGGCTTACAGCCCAGCTTGTGATAGAACTGAGATCTCACTGGGAACATCAAGTTAGTTCTGGACATCAGGGCTGTTTTTGTTTTCACATGGATACTTGGCCCAGTGCTTAGTATTTTCAGCTGCCTCGACAGGGAGCACTTCAGACCAGGAACACCACGGCAGCTGCAGCCCCATAAGATCTGAGCTGGGTCTTTTCCTCCTTGGCTATGCACCTGGTCACACTGATGGATTACACAAAAAAAAACATAGAAAATAATAAATGCTAAAGATAGCTTGGTCAAACTTACCTACACTTGCATTGTCCTTCTGAAAAAAATTAACAGCAAAGTATTTCCTAACCTAAGAAAATCCAAAATACGCTCTAGCCACAAAAATCTAAGGGGTGTGAAGGACATTATTTGGATTTCCTGTAAGTGTCAATTATATTTAAAGTGAAAAATATTAACATTAAACAAATACGAAGAAAAAGCTGGAAGAAGTGATTTAACAACATATAAAACAAGACTTTCAGAAGCAACCGAGTTAATGCTCCAATGCAGGTTGGGAAAGTTTGTCATATCGACTGAACTATTTTAAACACATTTATGTTTCTATGATCCTGGGTACTAAGCCACTTGTTAAGTGTGTACACTAAGCAAAATTGCACCAAGAGAATAATCTGCATGACACAGAAGAGACTTAGGAATGCTGAGCCCTGGGCATGTGGGAATGACAGGGAAGCCAGCAGGTGTCTTGAGGTCCTGCTGTTCCACTCATTCAGCTCTGAATGTGACCAGACCTAGCCGAAATCATTCTAGTTAGTGAATACTCATTTAATGCTTGAAAATCAAAATAAAGGATCTGCTAATAACTCAGAAACAAAATATTTAGTTGTTATTAATGATCCTGTTCCATGGCTGCATTTTGAGGAAAATAGAAATTTATGTCTAGAAAAACTAAAAATTATGTAGCAAGTTGCTAGTACTCAATAATACCTACACACAGACATATGCTGGGAGCTATTCTAAGTATTTCTTCATTAACTGATTTATTCATATATGTAGCAAGGACTCCCATCATCACTGAGAGATGAAAAATTGAGGCACTTGCCAAGTCACATCCAGTGTCAAGGCCATTTTCAGATCCCTGCAGTCTGGCTCCAGCCTTAAACCACTTGGCTCCTCCCTCCATGGAGCCTCAGTTCCTATTTCCTGACTCCATATCCTAATTTTTCCCTCCAACATGGAAGAGTAGAAATGGCTGCTGAGGGCCAACAGATCAGATCTAGCACTGCATGTTCTTTTAGATTTTTAAAAATTCTTATATTTCTACTTACATCTCCCTTTTTGATCATGAAGCTTATTTCTTCTTCCTCAGTGATTTTATTAGTCATTTCAAAGAATATAGATTTGAGTTTAAACTTTTAAAAAATTTCTACTGTCATTGCCTAAGTTTTTATTCTTCCTTTTCTTGCATTATTATCTAGCTCTTTTAATTTAAACATCTACACAGTGAACTTCCATAGCTGACCACCTCCCTAAGTTGACCTCTCGCAGACTGGACGTGCACCCCATGTATGTTTTACCACAGCAGGCCTCGTTCCTTATGTTGACCACCTCCACGTGTTGACCAGTTTGCTATACTCACTTGGGTGGTCAACTTACATAGGTTCTATTGTGTTTATTTTTATTAACTTTCTATGTGTCTTGAACTCAGAGAACTGAGAAGTACCTATAGAATTCACAGTATTCAGGTGGTGGTGACTGAGGGGCAGTGTTAATAGAATGGTGGGTACAGAATCCTACCAGGGGTGATGTGGAAGATGCCAGGAAGAGGGTTGGAGTCCATGGTTTGATCATGAATCTGAATTTACATTTCCAGCCTCATAAAACATGAACTTCAAGCACTTCCTTAAAATATTAGGAAAATGCCTTTGACAAATGTTACAAAAGTTATTAATACATGATCTAGTACGTTGTATGTGTACATTTAAATTCAATAATCCAAAGTCATATCATAAAGGGGACATTTCATAATTCTAAATTGTTTTTCCATGATTAAAATAACTTTGCCAACATATGTCTGAAAAGCTTCCCAGCAATCCCAGTATGAGTATCTGGGTCTGGACCAGGAAGGTGAATCAATGTCTATTGATTCCCTATGAAGTCCTCCATGAAGTAACGGTGGCCCCAAGGAGATGCTGACGGGGGGGTAGTGAGGGCCGCCTCTCTGCTCAAGGCAGCCTACAAGCAACAGGGCAGTTGGGTGGGTGTCAGAGACGCAGGAAGGGAGCAGATGGGGAATGCGTAATGTCAAATCAGAATTTATTTTTTTGACATTAAGTGTCTACCCTCCTAGCCATATAAACCCACGCTCCAGGAAATGCTAAAAAATAAATTCAAAGATTCAGAAAAATAGTCTTTCAGAGTTTTCAGTCAAAAAGGTCTTCTTTACTTCTTTTAATTTCTAGTTTGATGACCAAACGTCCTAAAGATACTGCTTATTTTTCCTTGAAGTAGTTGACGTTTTCATTGCTTTTAGTTTTTTCAGCTCCACTTACGTTTACTATTCCTAGAAGTGTCAGTTTACATCCTTGGAAAAAAAGAAACATTAATATTTTGGGATGTAGGAATTTACAACAAATCTTTTACCAAATCCTCCTCCTCCCCCTAAACTCTATACCTCGCTCTGACTCTGAAATCATCACTCCAGTTCTTTCGTTTTCTTCAGAAAACTTACTTTCTTATCTCTCTCTCCCATCCCACCTACCTGAAGCCTGAAGCCACAGTGACAGTTCTAAATTGCAAACCTGATCTTGTCCTTATAATACTTAAAAGTCTTTGAAAAGCTTCCTACTGCTCCCAGGGTGAAGCCTGCTCTTTAATAGAGTCTGACTTTCATGACCTGGAGCCTATTAACCTGACAGTTCATCTTTGCCTCCCTTTCTCTCCCCTCAGCTCTCAAGATACACTACAGGCTGCACTTTGAAAGTACTAAGCTCTTTTAAGGCTTGGATATACCTCCAGGAAAAATTCACTCTCACATACACATAGGAAAGAAAATGAAAAGGAAAGGAAGCATAGCTTAGTGGTCAAGTAACACAGAATGGAATCCACCTGCAGGGTTATAAATACTGGCTTTGCCACTTACAGCCTTTGAGACCTCTGTTACCTTACCCTGTACACCTGCTTTTCTGCGACTAGGGATACTGGTAGCATAAGATCAGTAAACTGTGCTTGATATGCACTGTGTTTACTATGTGCATGGCCTTTTTCTAAATGGTTTTACATGTATTAATTCACTTAACTCCCAAGATAGGGTTGAGTGACCTTCCTTGTGCTCCGGCTGCCTCCACGTATCACTTCCTGTAATACGCTGTTCACCTCCTACTTTTGTGGCTGTCCCAATAGGTAATCAGGTTCCCTGAGGATCTAGAGCATGCACCTATCATGTTTATCTGTTATCCCTCAACACCCGAACAGTGTCTGGTGTTCAGTCGGCATTTACCTTGGCATTTCATAGATTTAGAACCATATCTTGAAGTATTTTTGCAAGTATGCTTGTTTTCATCTTTCACCTTTTCCTTAATCACACTGAGCCTCTATCCAATGTTTTGGTTGCATTCAACCCAGCTGGCTACTCCTCATCTTCACAAGACACTCTTCCCTTGATTTTGAGTTGAAGATGACATAAGAGGAATAAGTTCTGAAGCACCATGGTTGACAACTTAGTGGCTCACATGTCATCTTTTGGTATAAAAGCCTCAACTAGCTATTGTAGCTAGAATTGTTTGAAACAGAATAATGGGAAATATAATTTCAAATTTGTTCAATTTAGAAAATAAAACTGTTTCAGGTCTTAAGTATCCTTGAACAGTCACTTTTATGGAGATTACACTGGCCAATAGCACCAAGAGACCCAAAAGAACACTACAGTAGCAGGGTACATCTTTCAAGCCCACATTTACTATTGCCCTATCTCCCGCAGGTCATTTCCTATTAATTCCTTTGGAAATAAACTTGTAATTAAACCTTATTCTGCCTCCAGACATTTTCAGTGAGCAAGCATCTTACGAGTGTTACTTCACATGACTTGCAAAATTAAGCATAGTGCCAAGTCAGGTAATTAGAAAAGAGAAAAAGAGTACACCAATGGTCCTCAAACCAAACTTCCTACCAAAACAGCCTGGGTGGGGGAGCTTGGGTACCATAGTAAAGGTACTGAATCAGACTTTCTTGGAAGGTAGGGCTGAGACATGGAGACATGTGCAGACTGCAAAGGCTCCAAGGAGACTCTGAAGAGTTGTTCTGGCTGAGTACATCAGATGCAGGTGTTTGCATAAATACTTACTAAGATTCTACACTGAGCTAGCTGAGGGAGTCCAGAGACTGAAGAAACAATTTCCCTGAAACAGAGGACATAAACACAAGGCCACGGATGGTCATTCTTTCAAAAGAGGTTTAAGAACTGGCAGTTACAGCATGTCTTCAAAGTGATAAGGAGTGATAAGGCTATAAGCTAGACAGTACTGAAAAATGGAAAAGAGAGTTTATTACACAATAATAGACCGACAAGATATCAAGTTTCTCAAATCTTTAAGACAACAACATCCACACATAAATACAAATAAAATATTGTTTTAATAAAAATGCAGTATACTTATCTTTCTTTTCTCTGGGATGCTTAGGCCATTCAAGATTATACAGTGCTCCCATATGTTAAATAGTAAGATGCCTGTCTGTAAGAGACAACTGCTAAGACATATGATAGCACAAGAATTCCGGAGTAGAATAAATCTGTACCTGCTCTTCTGGAGATACACCAAATTAGCGGGGTCCTCAGACTACAGCCCACAGGCCACATTTCATTTGTTCCAGTTTTGTTTTTTTACTTCAAAATAAGATATGTGCAGTGTGCATGGGAATTTGTTCATAGTTGTTTTTTTTTTTAAACTATAGTCTGACCCTCCAATGGTCTGAGGGACAGTGAACTGGCCCCCCCCCTTTAAAAAGCTTGAGGACCCCTAAATTAGGGGGTAAAAGAAAATTAAACCATAATCAGAAACACAGCAGTTTAATATCAGAATCTAGAGTTAGATTACATGGGTTTAAATCTGGAAAGTGGCCATTTATTAGATGTGTAACTTTGAGCCAGATGCTTAACTGACCTGATCTTAGATTCTTCATCTTTAAAATGGGAGATAATAATATCTGGTAAATGCAATTTGGCAGTGCCTGAGACAGCAAGACAGTACTCAGTAGGTGGGCTTTTTTTCTTGTCACACTTTTTGAGAAAGAAAAACAAAGGCAATTCTATTAAAACCGAAGGTTTCTTGATGAATATTCATTGCAATGCTGAGCAAATAGTTCTCAAGAAACAAGTGAAATTGCCTACCTTCTCAAAAATAGAATATCAACAAACATTTCCAATACTATCAAACAATTTACTAGCTGATGATAATCTCTTTCATAGATTATAAAGGGCCAAATTCAGTAATCTGGTTCTCACAGACACACTGTCTAAATCCAGGAAAGATTTAAACTGAAACCCAAACCATACTTTAGGCTTGTGGACTGTGACCAACTAGTAGTTAAATTAAGTGTATTCTTCTCCATCCAACTCACTGATGGAACATTAAGCCTTAGAGAGTAACAACGTTAGGCGATACACTTAAAAAAATAAATCACTGAATATATTTACTCCAACTCACTATCCCCAGGAATCAGAACTACACCTGGCTGACGGCGTCCAATATGTATGTCTTGTAAATGAAAAAGTCCCCTAAAATTATTTAGGGAAGGCAACACAGTAATTACCCAGTGCTGCGAAACACGGTGATGGAAGCCTGGTTGTAGCTAATAACTTACAACCCTCCCCGGGAGCCCCACACTGTTCTGGAGGCTTCAGAGGATCACCCCTCATGCCCACGAGGCAGGCACCACCTCCCACGATTCTCGGCGGAGTTCCAGGCACCGGCGGGGACAGGGGCTCGCAGGGCTCACGCTGGGGCCTGTCGGGTCAGCGCTCGGGACACCCCCAACTCCGGAGCGCGCCCCTCCCCGACACGCCCCCAGCCCTGGTTTCCGGTGTACCCAGGTCTGGAAAGTGTTCGGAACCAAAGGCGCCGCAGGGACGGCCCCGCTGGCGCTGCGGCCGGAGACCCGCTTCTCCCGGGGCCCCGCTGCTCAGCCCCGTAGCCCAAGCCCGTAGCGACTCCACAGAACACAAAGGAACAGGCCACCTTCGACACCACGGGCCGCTTCCCCGTCGGGCTCGTGCTCAATGGGCGGCCAGGACCCGGGCACCGCAGCACCCAGAGCGCTCACCTGCGCGGGGGCCGGCGGAAGACGCACTTGGATAGCGGGACCCCTGCCCCACCTGCATCCGCGCCGAGAAGCGCGCGCGGGCGGCTCTCAGGACCAATAGGAAGCTCGCAGGAGGGGAGCTGGGGCCAATCATAGCACGCCCGGCGCGGGGGGCGGAGCCTCAGCGATTGGCGTGTGTTGCTCTGCTCCTCCGCCCCGCCCCGGCTGGCGTGAGCGGAATGAGCCAGACGCTAGCACAGGGCAGAGGCGGCTTCTCTTCAGGCTATCCCTCCTCGCTGAGCCAGCTCTGGACCCAATAAAGAGCAGGTCCCCGGCGGCGCCTGTGGCTCAGTGAGTAGGGCGCCGGCCCCATATGCCGAGGGTGGTGGGTTCAAACCCAGCCCCGGCCAAACTGCAACAGAAAAATAGCCGGGTGTTGTGGCGGGCGCCTGTAGTCCCAGCTGCTTGGGAGGCTGAGGCAAGAGAATCGCGTAAGCCGGAGAGTTAGAGGTTGCGGTGAGCCGTGTGACGCCACGGCACTCTACCAAGGGCGGTACAGTGAGACTCTGTCTCTACAAAAAAAAAAAAAGAGCAGGTCCCTGTGGGATGCCTGGCTGTGGGCTCTGAGGTCCTTTCATTCCTCAGAGAGATGTGACCCTCAAGACCTCCCTATGAATCAGAAATATTCCTAATGGCATCTAGAGTGGTGAATTCTTCTTGGAAGATTTTCATTTTACTTTGCCTGGATCTATTAGAGGAATCACTACCTATGGCAGCTAGAGCATTACATAATATATTTCTTAGAGTAATAAGATTTGGAAAAGTCAAAATTTCTTCTTGATCCATGGACAGCAGAGTGAATGTTGTGTCATCAGGCATGAAAACAACCAAGGTTTATCTCCTTTGCATCTCATCAGAGCCTTTGGAACCATTTGCATTGTCAAAGAGCAGGAAAATTTGTAAAGGAATCTGCTTTTCTGAGCAGTAGGTCTCAACGATGGGCTTAAACTATTTGGTAAGCCATGCTATTAATAGATGTGTTCGCAACCAGGCTTTGTTTTTCTTTTACAGAGCACAGAAAGAGTAGATTTAATATAATTCTTAAGGGCCCAGGGATTTTTGGAGCTGTCTGAGAGCATTGGCTTCAAATTAAAGTCACCACTTGCAGTCACCCCTAACAAGGGAATCAGCCCCTGTCTTTTGAAGCTTTGAGGCCAAACATTGAGTCCTCCTCTAGCTGTGAAAGTTCCTAGTATCTCCTCTCAGTGCAAGGCTGTTTCTTCTACACTGAAAATCCACTGCATGGTGGATTACTTTCCAATTTTTGATTGAAGTCACCTTCATCAATTTTCTTAGCTGGTTCTCCTGGATAACTTGCTACAGCTTCTCCATCAGCACTTGCTGCTTCACTTTACACTGTCATGTAACAGAGCCATCTTATTTCCTTAAACTTCATGGACTCACCTCTGCTAGCTTCAAACGTTTTTTGCACAGCTTCCTTACCTTGCTCAGCCTTTATAGAACTGAAGAGACTTAGAACCTGGGAATAGAGTAGGCTTTGGGTTAAGGGAAAGTTGTGGCTGTTCTGATTTTCTATCTAGAACAATAAAACTTTGTCCATATCAATAATAAGATCATTTCACCCTCTTAGCATCTGTGTGTTGGGTGTGTTTCTTTTCCATTTGGGCATGTGTGTTTGTCTCTACTCAAGGTGTCCAGGAAATTCGCTGTTTTCACCAGATCTGATCAGCATTTTGGAGATACAGCATAATATCCTCTGGAATGTAGAGGTCATGAAGACCGGAGTGTATGTAGGGCTGGATAGAGTGGATAATAGCAGTGAGGTAAGATAATGTTTCATTCATCCCGACAGCTAAAAACAAACTGACTGTAGTGTCCTTTATTTAAAAATATAGCCACAGCACTGGATTCGCTAACCTCCAATTTTCTTCTCCCTATTGTGCTAAACTCAAAAATATGCCTCTAAACCAAAGGAAAAAAAAATATATAGCCACAGAAACATTCACAAGATTAACATCACATACCTGAGAATGAGGGCAGGTTCATGTGTTTTAAAAAGAACTGACTGGAACTTGGGTGAGCATACTTGGAGTCACCATGTGACTGCTTTTGTGAAACACCTTGTTATTTAACAAGCTCTACCTCTCCTGCACAACTCCTGCACTCCTTAGTTCTTCCATGAAAGGTCTAAACTCCATACCTCTTCCAGGAATGCAATCTTGCATTCAGGACTTTAGTAGTAGGGGGAGTTCAACTTTACATTTCCCACTGTAATATTTCACAGTCCAAAATCAAGGAACCAGTAAAGAGACATTGCCAGAATATGAGTATTTTTATTTCAAATTTTCATTTTGGAATTTGGGGCTCATTGGGCCCACCGTGAGATGGAATGGAACCCAAATGACACAGATCACTTCTATAAAACCCTACTTCGAATAGTGGGCCATATCGACATTTTGTGTTCCGAAGAGTAATTATCACTTTAGTGCCTAAAAAGTGTAATTTCTCTTCCATAATGGACACTGTAGTAAATATTCTCAGAAACCTTTCATGATGAGTAAAGGGAAGGTGTACATTATTAATTTATGATGGTGTAGTGTAGAGATCAGGCCCCCATTTCATTCAAAAGGCTCTGTGCCCTATGCCCCGTGAACTGACTCAACTCTAAAATTGGGAAATGGCTGTGACCTCCCTATTGTTGTGGTTCAATTGAGACATCTGTTTACCAGCCATAAAACTTTTCTAATTTATTATATGAATAAATTAAGAATTCAGTAGGTTTCAAGTTCTCCAAATTTTTCTCAAGTTCTTCCTCTGAACTCTAAAGTTGAGCTACTGAAGGAGCCAAGATATAAAGTTCACAACTTTAGCCAAGTTGATACAGCAAAGGATAGATGCACAGCTGATTACAGTTTAATGTGATTTGGGCACTCATACTGAAACGTATGCAAAACACTGTGGACAGTACCAAACAATATAGGACTGTGAGGGAATGAGAAAATGATACCCAGAGGGAGTCATCTGTGAGCTGGATTTTAGAAGGAGGGTAGATGATAAGGGTGAGGGGAAGACGTCTTCCCACGCACAGATGTGGCTCATGTGGCATAATGCAAGTGGTTTACTATGACTGGAATACACTATGCAATGCATACAGGGGCGGGACAGGAGACAAGGCTAGACCTGACTTTTTCTGACTCAGTGTTAAAAGCAATCTCTAGCCCTGTGATTATGCATGCACTTTATAAATATAATTTAGGCTGGTAAAAATTAACCTACATTCATTAAACTAGGACACAAATTGAGGATTTAGTTGAATATTGCTTCTGTATTTTGAATTGGTCAAGTTCACAGAATACCCTGCAACAGTTCAGTTATCAGTGACCTTTCTCAAAATCATAACATGAGGTTATTTAGTAACCAAATAGTGTCATTCTAATTATCTGGATAAATTGATTTTTTATTTTCCTTTGTCTCCTGATTAGACACTGTTATATATTTTTTTCAGTTTTTCTTTCCTCAGGAGGAACATCAAAATTAGATATAAATTTTTTTGGTGGCTGGTGATTAATTATTACCCTGTGGATCAATGCTTTTACTTCTGTCTGTATGATCCACACAGTATGGCTTCATTTCGGGTCTTAACAGAATTTCATAACGCAGGACTGTGATGTTTAGTATTATATGTCAGGGGGCTAGGCCATGCATGGTAGCAAGTATTTTCTCAAATACCGGTTTATATGTCATGATGAAGATATTTTTTTAGATGGCATTGAATTTTAAACCTGTAACCCAGTGGTTCTCAACCTGTGGGTTGTGACCCACAGGAACTGCATTAAAGGGTCATGGCATTAGGAAAGTTGAGAGTCACTGCTGTAACCTTTGAGGAAAGCTTAATGTGAGTTGGCCTCATCCAAACAGTTGACATTATGGGAGATGACTGAGGTTCCCTGAGAAAATGGGAAGAATGCCTCCAGACCACCTTCAGACTTGAGGCTGCAAGATCAATTCTTCCCTGGATGTCCAGCCCGCAGATTTCATGCATCACTAAAGATTGTGTGAGCCAGTTCTTTAAATCTGTCTATATACCCATATGCTACTTGTCTGTTTGTTCATAGTACACTAATACAAGAATAAGCCAAAAATTTTTTAAAATATCAAGTTTAAAAGTATGTGTGTCACACTTTATGGGCGCAAGACATGATTGCAAGAGGGACTTTACCTAACAATTGCAATCAGTGTAACCTGGCTTATTGTACCCTCAATGAATCCCCAACAATAAAAAAAAATAATAATAAAATAAATAAAAGTATACTTCCCAAAGCAATCTACCTATTCAATGCCATTCCTATTAAAATACCAACATAATACTTTCAAGATTTGGAAAAAATGATTCTGCGTTTTGTATAGAACCAGAAAAAGACCTGTATAGCTAAGGCAGTGCCTAGTAATAAAAATAAAGCTGGGGGCATCATCATACCAGTTTTTAGGCTACTGGTCAAGACAGCATGATACTGGCACAAAAATAGAGACATAGACACTTGGAATCGAATAGAAAACCAGGAAATGAAACTAACATCTTACAACCACCTAATCTTCAATAAATCTAACAAGATCACACCTTGGGGAAAAGACTCCCTAGTCAATAAATGGTGCTGGGAGAACTGGATATCTACATGTAAAAGACTAAAACTGGACCCACACCTTTCTCCACTCACAAAAACTGATTCAAGATGGATAAAGGACTTAAATTTAAGGCATGAAATAATAAAAATCCTCAAAGAAAGCATAGGAAAAACACCGGAAGATATTGGCCTAGGGAAAGACTTCATGAAGAAGACTGCCATGGCAATTGCAACTATAACAAAAATAAACAAATGGGACTTCATTAAACTGAAAAGCTTCTGTACAGCTAAGGGGACAACAATCAAAGCAATTAGACAACCTACACAATGGGAAAGGATATTTGCTTATTTTGAATCAGACAAAAGCTTAATAACTAGGATCTATAGAGAACTCAAATTAATCCACATGAAAAAAGCCAACAATCCCATATATCAATGGGCAAGAGACATGAATAGAATCTTCTCTAAAGAAGACAGACGAATGGCTAACAAAACATATGAAAAAATGTTCATCATCCCTATCTATTAGAGAAATGCAAATCAAAACCACCCTGAGATACCATCTAACCCCAGCGAGAACGGCCCATATCACAAAATCTCAAAACTGCAGATGCTGGTGTGGATGTGGAGAGAAGGGAACACTTTTACACTGCTGGTGGGGCTGAAAACTGGTACAACCTTTCTGGAAAAAAAGTATGGAGAAGCCTCAAAGCACTCAAGTTAGACCTCCCATTTGATCCTGCAATCCCATTACTGGGCATCTGCCCAGAAGGAAAAAAATCCTTTTAACATAAGGACACTTGCACTAGATTGTTTATTGCAGCTCAATTTACAATCGTCAAAATGTGGAAATAGCCTAAATGCCCTCCAACCCAGGAATGGATTAACAAGCTGTGGTATATGTATACCATGGAATTCTATTCAGCCATTAAAAAAAATGGAGACTTTACATCCTTTGTATTAACCTGGATGGAAGTGGAAGACATTATTCTTAGTAAAGCATCACAAGAATGGAGAAGCATGAATCCTATGTATTCAATTTTGATATGAGGACAATTAATGATGTGGTGGGGGTGGGGGAAGGGGAGAGCAGAGAGAGAAAGAAGGAGGGAGGGATGGGGAAAGGAAGAGCAGAGAGAGGGAGGGAGGGGGTGGGGCCTTGGTGTGTGCCACACCTTTTGGGGGCAAGACACAATTGTAAGAGGGACTTTACCAAACAAATGCAATCAGTGTAACCTGGTTTCTTGTACTCTCAATGAATCCCCAACAATAAAAAAAAAAAAAGTATACTGGTGTGCAAAAAAGTTGCTGCTTATTTTTTTTAAATGTCTACTTGAATAAATATGTAGTAATTTACTGTCAAAACTCTGGATTATTTGTTTTGACACAATATTGGCAGACATAATTGAGTTTAAACATGATATCTAAGTTCAATTTTTACTAGCAATTTTTAAACTAGCTACCAAAGAAACTCTAAAATAGACTTTCTATTAGTTTACTTTATTGTAGAGCTACCAATAAGTATTAAAATGGCAAAAAAATCATAATTCAAAAGAGGAAATTATCTCTAAGCTGATAACATGCAGTGGAAGAAAGCCTACAATAAATAAAGTAAAATACTTTCATTTACATGGAATAGCTAGGGTTCTAGCTTTGTACACTGAGGATGCTTTTTACACACCTCCATTCCCATGCTCCTTTGTTTTGCTTTTCCTTTTGTTTCTTTCTTTTTTTTTTTTTTTTTTAGTGTCTACTCTCTTATCTACAAACAATCCAATATAAACGAACCAAGGTCCTCCGAGGAACCCAAGATTCCTTTATTGGAAAACAGTATTTTGAAACCAAGATCTGAGTGCTCAATGTGGACGTTGCTACTGGGTGGTAGTTGTTCTCGTTCCTTTCAGAGCTTAGAAATATATGTACAAATTCCAACCCATAATCACCAAGAAGACAGAGACAGAGAGTTCAAAAATGACTTTATGTCAACTCATTTGTGGGTCACAACCCCTTCGGAGGTCGAATGACCCTTTCACAGGGGTCACCTAAATACATCCTGCATATCAGGTATTTACACTATGATTCATAACAGTAGCAAAATTACAGTTAGGAAGTAGCAACGAAAATAATTTTATGGCTTGGGGTCACCACAACATGAGGAACCATATTAAAGGGTCGCAGCATCAGGAAGATTGAGAACCACTGGTTTAGGATGACATCGCTGACGTAACCCAGACCACAGAGTTCACTGTGGTCTTCACCACAGGAATGTGACATGTCCAGATGTTTTGTTTTTTGGTTTGCTTGTCTATTTCCTGGTGCTTGTTCTTTGAGCTTCCTGAATTTACTCTTTGCTCTCTGTCATTAACTTTCTACACCATGTCTTTCACTACTTTTTCTTCTCCATTCTCTTTCTAGGATTCCAACTAGATATTATTAAATGGTTTGATATTGTGCCATAGCTCTTGAATGCAATATCCTCTCTCTCTTTTTTCTTTAATTCTTTTCCTCCTATGTTTCATTTTGGGTTTTGTTTTTTTTTTATTTTGAACTTTCTAGAAAGTTTTCGATTAAGGAATCTGGCAATCTCCAGATGAGTCTGTCAGACATATTCTTTGTTTATGTTACTGTGTTTGGGTTAAACATCCCTGTTAAGTGAAAAATACTTTTCTGGTCTTTCATATCCTCTACCTTTTCTATTACAAACTTTAACATATTAATCACAGGTATTTTACATTCCCTGCCTGATACTTCCAACATGTGTGTTACATCTGAATCTGATTCCTGACTTTAGTAATTGCTTTACATTTTTAGACTTAACTTTTATTGTGAAGTATACACACACACACACAAAGTTAGATAAGCTACACAAAATATACTGTGTTTTTAATGCTTGGGTTTGAGCACCTGTTCCTTCTATTATGTTATTGAGGAGGTGGTTTGTGAGTCTGACTGGATTTGAAGGTTTTTGATGCTCTTGCTATCCTCACTGCACCATGGGCTTAGAATCTGTCTAAGTGATCTTTCTCTAGTTTCTGGGTTTGAAGTGTCACCTCCTTTACCAGAGGCATTTTCTTCATGAATCCCAGTGACCTTCCTACGATCGTGTGCTGCTTGCCAGAGATATTATATTTTGTCATCTGCAGCTCTTGTCACTGTGTTTCTCTGTGAGTTATGCTCATGCTTGTAGGAGTGGTGCTGGGGAGGGACCATCTCCAGTGCTCTGATTAAGCACCCTGCACCTGCCGCCTCAGGTGCAGCCTGCACAGGAGGGCCTTGCCCTTTCCTCTATCCTGTTGGGCCCCAGGGGTGGAGGGTGTTTCTAATTTACTGTTATTTTTACTTTATCTTCAGTTCCCCCACCTCCTTTAGTGAGTTTCTACCAGTACCTCAGGCTTCAGTTTTTACCCACTTTCCCCTGGAGATGAAATTTTGTTTTGTTTTTTCTTATGAAAAATAGAAGAGTTTGGTTGTAATGGACTTACTTTTATAGATGAACCTGTTTTTTTTTCCTTTAAAAAAATCTTTATATCACATTTAACATGAAAAAATGATATGAGATGGTATGATATAATAGATATAGTATGGCATGAGAAATTTAGCAAGTCATATTTGCATTAAGTGAAAAAAATAATTTAGGGAAACATAAATATAGGTGGCTACCATTGAATCTCCCTCTACCTGATCATCAGTCTCTCATTCCTGATCAAGTTAGTAGTAACAGAATGTGGTTTCTTCCACCATAATTTTCCCTTTGCTCTTTTTTTTTAATTTCAAAAATTTATAGGAGTACGAATGTCTTTGTTTAGGTGGATCACTTTGGTAATGCTTTAGTCAAGGCTGTAAGTGTGTCCATCACCAGGTGGTGTTCATTGTACCTGTTAGGTAAGTTACACCCATCCTCTCCTCCCCACTCTCCCCTGCTTGATTTCCACTGAATTCATTTTCCTCTGTGTGAGTGTTTGCACATGTGTTAGTTCCAATTTGATAGTGAGTACATGTGGTGTTTATTCTTCCATTCTTTGGATATCTCACTGAGGATAATGGTCTCCATTTCTATCCAAATTGTTACAAAAAGCATTATTTCATCCTTTCATATGGCTAAGTAGTATTCCGTAGTATACATATACCACATCTTTTTAATCTGTTTATAAATTGATGGGCACTTAGGTTGAACCACATTTTTGTATTTGGATTGCTGGATTGAATGGTAGATCTACTTTTATTTCTTTGAGTAAGAACTAAAGAACTCCACACTGTTTCCACAGAGCTTATACTAATGCTCAAAAAGTGCAGCATAGAAGGAACATATCTGAAAATTATAAAAGCCGTATACAACACCACCACAGCCAACATCATACGGAATCAGGAAAAGTTGAAAGCATTCCAACTAAGAAGTGTCACTACTTGTATTCAACAGAGTTCCGGAAGTCCAAGCCAGAGCAATCGGACAAGAGAAAGAAATAAATAGTATCCAAGATGGTAAATAATAGGTCAAATTATTGCTTTTTGATGATGATATGTTCTTATGTCTAGAAAACAAAGACTTCACCAGGAGACTTCTGGAATTGTTAAAATAATTTAGCAAAGTCTCAGGTTATAAAATCAATATACACAAATTGGAAGCATTTCTATATATCAATAACAGTCAAGCTGACAGTCAAATCAAAGACTCAATGCCATTCACGATAATTACCAAGAAAGTAAAATACCTAGGAATATACTTAACCAAGGAGATGAACGATCTCTAAAAAGAGCTATGAAACGCTGAGAAAGAAATCACACGTGACGCAAACAATTGGAAAAACGTATCATACTCATGGATCAGTGTAATTAGTATAATCAACATAGTTAAAATGTTCCTATCACCCAAAGTGATTTACAGATTCAAGGCAATCCTCATTGAAATACCAAAGTCATTTCATGCAGTGGACTTTCAATGTGGCTGCTCTTCAGCTGCACCAGCTGTGCTGCAGGTTTTCACATCCTATGCCTAAGGAAACAGTTTGTGTTGCTCTTTCAACTCTAGGTAAGACTTTAGCATGAGAGGAGTGGGGGAGCTGAATCTGAATTCCCGTGACTGCTGCTTTCCTCCCTGAGCCAGCAGATGAGGGATGCTTTTCCAGGACTCTGTGACCCTCCTGTGAGCAAGCTCACATTGGGGTTTCGGAGGAGAGCACTTGTAAGCCCCCAAAGCGTTACAGTCTCATTCTAGCTCAAGATCAGCCTGTAGAGATTTGATAATTCTGCAGCTGAATTTTCTTGCAGGCATCTGATGACCTCTGTCTCAGGCAGGCACACTCGGCTCCTTTTCAATCCTGAGACTCACTTTCAGGTTAGCATTTGCCCTGTGCCCTTGGCTTTCTGACAGGTGCCAGATATAATTGTTTTACAATTTTTCCAGATTTTCTTATTGCAAGTGGTTAAGTGACCTTCTTATCAGCTTTCCACATGTACAAGCTGAGAATAGAAGTCTACAGTGAACTTTTAAATTATTAATGCTTTTATTGTAAAATTCGTTACAATAAACCAAGTGACTCAATGAAGTTTTCAGTTCCTGATGAGATCCAGATAGTCTACAATTTACAATCCCCACTTCTGTGGACATCTATAGTCTCATAACAAATCACCCTGCAATATCAGTTTCACGCGGTACTGTCCATTTGAATTGATAAGATGAAAGTAAATGCACAGTAATGACCCACACGGAGAGGCCGCTCAGCCGCCATGCAAGAGGCCTGCTCATCTAAGCTGTCTACTTATATAGAATGCAACATTTGTGGATCACTGAAGTTTTGGGATATGGTATATTTGTATCAAATTTTGGTGATAAATATTTAAAATATTTAAGTAGTTGCCTGCCTCATCTTTTGTTTGCTGAGTTTGCCAGTGTTTATTAGTTATGCTATCATGTGTACGCTTACGATACCATCTTGACTGGTATGTAGTGGTCTTAAGTTTTAATGCAAAGATCCCTATTTCAGAAATGTAAGTGCCTGCTTTGATAATAATCAAGATTAATAAACTATTTTTTAATTTAGTTTTGATTTTTCAGGTGGTATCTGTTTATCAGGTTTGGAAATGGTCATATATATGTATACATATATGTATATATATTTTTTTTTATGTACTAAAATTTGCAAATTCATTAGGTAAATAGAAAAAGAATTAAGGCCCAGTACAAAGGAGTGGTTAGAAGAGACGATCTATAATGTTTCATAATGTATGTACAGGCATCTCAATTAAACAACTGTAATCTCTGCCCCACAATGATCAGTTACAAGTTAGATAATTTCTGTAGACAGCACCTTAAAACTGTCCCCAATTTGAGGCTTCAGCCCCAATAGTAATATGAACTCTGAGCTTCTTTATTTAAAAAGTCACAAAGAAAAATTAAAAAAACAAAAATTCAGACCCAGCCATTAAATATCTTTATGGGGAATATTCTGTACAGTTTTAATTATCAGAAACCCTAACTGATAGAGTTAAAAAGGTAAAATGGTACAGTTAAAATGACCAAGCAGATGGTAAGCCACTGTTGGAGGACTAAATGAAGAGATTTGACATTTTCATTAGGATGCAAAGCATGTTCAAGGCAAGATGAAAGAGATTAAGGAAACTAGTGAGTCAAAGGAATGATTAAAATCTGTTGATCCTGAGGTATATGGTGGGGTGATTATGAACTTGTTTGGTTCAACCTGGACTTCATGAGATCTATCAATGCTAGAAACAGGATTTATCTGCTGTGGTGAAATAGTTATGCGAATTAAATAAATGAAGTATTATCTTAATTGATGAATACTAAAGTAGATGTTAACAACCTTAGTAACGTAAGGGGTGTTTTCTTATCAATCATCATAAATAAGTAACATGGGAACCATTATTGTGAGGGTTTGTCCTCTTGCTTGGGACGTGATCCCTGAGACATGATCCAGTGCCCTGGTCTGGGTCCTGGAGCGTGATGCTCAGCCAGAACCAGGTACATGGTCTGGATACTTCACCAGACATCTTGAAGTATCTTCATCTAAACTGTGAGAGTCCACAGAAAGGTTGTAACATTAAATCTGATGTTGAACCTGACATTATCCATTCAATTAAAATTCATTCAATTCCAACATTCTCTAATTCTTCAGGTTTTTTCCCCTGTCATTTTGTAGCATGCAGCACATTTTATCAAACGCTGCACATATTTTGCCTATTTTTAAAAAGAAATATAATTTTGTAATTTTTAAACATCTATTCTAAACCCAAACATTTTTAAGCATGATATGCTTAAAAATTACAATATGAACCCTGTTATAAATCCAAGTATTTTAAAGATTAAAATCATTTTATAAAACCAGTTATAAAATCAAGTATTTGGTTTTCAAATAGATGAGAGGTATAAAAATATAATGTGCGTGGGAGACCAGAATTCACCTCCCCAGAATAGGAAGGACTGTGGAGTTGAAGAAAATTAAGAAGAAGCAGATATGGAAAAGTTCTCTCTCTTCCCTCTGTTTACCTAAAAGTGGTATATGAATTTACAAACCCAGAAGTAGTCCAACCCCTCTCTCTGCTAAGGAAACAAATGTAGAAGGCTGAGGGAAACTTCCCGGCCCAGAGAAGGCAGCAGAAGACGCCCAGAGCAAAGCTGCTCCTGTTGGTTTCTCCTGTACATACCTTTACTCAGTTTCCCTAAACAAGGAGCCTAAAACTGCTTTTCTTTGTCCTTTATTTCTCTCCAGAGGTGTGTTCTTTGCTAAAGACGCTACACAGCCAGGATTCTAAGTCGGTGCCCTGCGTTAGCTGTCGCTGAGCTCTGCATATTGTGCCCAGGGTGTCATGTTTTTCTCTTTTTGATCTGTCTTTTGTAACCAAGGTCTGTGCCATCTAAAACTTAAGAGGGTTGAGGAAAAAATTGTATTTTCTTTCTGATGCTTTTTAAAAGTAGGCAATCTCTTTGTAGCATTTATTTAATAATAAAATATCCTGTATGCTACGGAATAGAAAAGAAGAGTTATACAATGTTGGGGTTGAGTGGGTTTTACAAGCCAGGTTTGATACCCAACTTTATGTCATAACTTTTCTATGGCTTGCCACAGGTCAGGTAAGGAGGCTTCATGAGATCAGATAAAGGTCAACATCGGTACTAAATTTTGGCTGATCACTAAGAGGTATATCTTATGTTAAGTATTCCTCTTACAAGAATTATCATAGTACTAATGAACAATAAGGTGGGACGAAACTTTTGGATATGATGCCTAGGTTAATGGCATAGATGTGGTGATTGTTTTGTACGTATATACTTATCTCCAAATCCATCAAATTGTATACATAAAATATGTACAGCTTTTGAGTATCAATCATAGCTTAGTAACATCTTTTTTAAAATAATGCAACAATGTATCAGAATGACATGTTATAAATGATAGTTTCACATTGTTATGGACAGGGAAATTCATTTTTATCAAGTCAATGTATATGAAATTCTGATGAGAATCAGTCATTATTTTTACTAGGATTTAAAGTTTATGAAAATAAATGTTGAAACTTTCATGGTTTCCAGATAGTCTTCTGCTCTGGGAAATAGTAACCGTCTTTCCCTACCTTTTTAGTTCCTCCTTGACAGAGTACATCAGATAGTGTACAACCCTCACTCCATTACAGGCAGTATTTCTCGGCTCACGTTTTTTCTCCACATGAAAATCTCTCTGTACTTTTATTCCTCTTTTTACTCCTTCCTTTCATTTCCCCTCCCTTATCTCACTCCTTCCTTCCTCCTTCGTGCTATGCAAAATGGCATGATATTTCTATGATTTCTTGTAGAAATAAAATTAGGTTTGTTGTGTGTTATAATTTGGAACAATAGTCCAAGTCAGTAAGGCAAGTTTTAAGGTTTGAAAGTGTCCCTACAACATACACTGTAGCCAAAGTGATGGTATTAAAAGGTGAGATATTTAAAGGGTGATTAGTCAGTCCCTCACAAATAGGATGGAGGCTCTTATTAAAAAGGTTTCAGGCAGGCTTCGGCTCACTTGCCCTTCTGTCTCATCCATGTGAGGACACGGGGTTCATCCTCTCTGGAAGACAGACCAACAAGGTGCAATCTCAGATGCGGACAGTGGCCCTCTCCAGACACCACACCTGTATCATGACCTTGGACTTCCAGCATCCAGGACCATGAGAAATAAATACCTTTTTTTTCCTAAATTACATTTTCCCAAGTATTCTGTTAAATGTGTAACAGTACAAATGGATTAAAACAGTAAACATAGACTTTTATCATCCGTATGGATGATACTGCAATATCATATGCTCTCCAGATGAAACTAACATGAATCTCTCTTCCTGGCCTTATAGACCCATTACTCCAACAAGGAAGGTAATAAATCTATATGATGTTCTTGATTGCTGCATTTTCAATTTGGCCACCTGATTTATTGAACAGATATAATAATATGCTCTTAGAAAGAGAGCTCCCCAGTGATTTAAAATATGCCTAAGAGCTTCTATGCACATGCCGCTCAGATTAGAGTCGGCGATGACTTCCACTCTGTATTTCCTTCACTTCTGACCATTTCTATTCACGATGGACCTGAGGTTCTCTAACAAATATGAGTTCAAATCTAACGTGGGAGGGACACTATGGATGGTGACCAGGAAAAATGGAGAAGCAAACCTATTTGTATACACTCCATCATGTGCTCTGGCTTATTATCTCCATGTCATCCTCCAACTGCAGTGACCATGATTAGCTGTGGATGGCCACGCAGCAGGTTCCGGTGACATCGCCTGCCTTCCCTTGCAGTGCAGCACCATGGACTAGGTCTGTGAACTTGATGGAGAGGAACCTGCAGGATGCTCAGAAGTTCATTCTGATGCATGAGGTGGTACAGCCAGTGACCACCGTGCCCTCCTTCATGGAGGACAACAGCCACTTCTCCCACGTGGCCATTGACGTGGTGCAGGGCTGCGACGCGCTTGTCCACATCATTTAGTTGGCCAGGCACTCTGCTGTTCTCCAAGGAGTTTTCTCTCATCTTCTGATTTCATGTTTTAAATTCTAAATATGTGATTTCAATCTCAAGCTTTGGGTCTGTCATCTTCCCATCCAACCGCCAAAATCCAGGTTGCTCACGTATCTTCATCATCCTCTGCACATCTTGCTTAAATAAGTCTAAATTCTGCATGCTTTTATTCACACTTGAGTCATTCTTTTAGCTGGAAGGATAATACTTTGCACCCTAATCATTTCTTCTTAACTTTTACAAGTCATTTCTTGGTAAAAACTATTTTAGTTTATGTAATTTAAGGTAATAAAACACTTAGCTGCATGATACAGCAAAATGAAATATATCTTACAGTCCTCATGGGAATGTCTTGTTGGATCAAAGATAATACAGGAAAATGCTTTTGTTATAGGTTGATACGTGGAAGCCTTCTTAGAATTATTCCCTTAGGTACCAGTAACAGCATTTCATGGAAAATCCAGAGGAAAATGCTCATCAAGCTGTGAGAGTTAGAGCTGGTCAGTTTCCAAAGTAACTTACAGTGTTGTGGGAATGGTCCATCTCTTCATTACTTACTCACACAGCAGAGGGACCTTGGGGACCTCCTTTAGTTCTTCCACTTGCTGCCCTCACTCCTCCCACTGTGTCTTTCCTGGGCTGCGATTGCTCTCACCTGTTCCCCATCCTGACCAACCCTGTGTCCAGCTAACAACCTATTCACCTTTCAGTTTCAGTATAACTCATACTTTCCTTGGAAACAAAAGAATCTTATTTTATTCTAACAATATTTTTCCTTGGAAAAAAAATTTCTCATTTTGTAATTGTACATTTATCAATTGATTTATTTTATTTGTAAAATTGATGGTATTTCTTCAACCTTTACTATTCATTGAGCTTATCTGAGGGACTAGGAAGTAACATGGTGCTCTGCCCTGCAGCTCACATTCTAGTTGAAACAGGAACTGACCAAGAAGTGATGATGAGTGAGTACACAGAGGGGTGTGGCTACCAGCGCCAGACAGGCTCCTGTCCCTGAGGAAAGTCAGTCTGTCCCACCCAGGAGGGGCTGAAGCTGAACGAGGGCTATGGACAAGACACCAGCCCTGCACCCCAGAGGGATATAACCAGAGTTGCAAGATGCAGCTGCGGGCAGTGGAGCTGGGAGTCGAGGAAGGGAAGGAGGGATGCAGCCACAGGATGGGCAGATGGAGGCTGCAGGTGCCTCCCAGGGACAGTCTGTGGGTGGAGGTTGGGAGGCAGGAGTCAGTCCAAAACAGGTGCTCTGAGCAGGTGCTCCAGAGGAGATTCGGGGGAGAGAGGTAGAGGATTGGTGTGGTGTCAAGAATGGATGGCAGCTCAAGGAAGGGGTTGTTGTTTATTGCAGTGTATTTGTTATAAGAAAAGAGAAAGAATTCCCCCTGCACTATCTGCCTTGCCCACAGGGCTGCATAGATAGTGTCTCTTTTTTTCTGACATTTTTATCTTTAACATCAGAGCTCTCTATCACACACCTGGTATGGAGTAAGTTTGTGGAGTGAATGAGTGGAACTTGCCAAATGTGTTCTTCATTCTTCAACATAAATGTACAGGCTAATGCCACGGAGAACAGGGCGTGTCTGTGGAATCCTCAGTGGCAGTGATGCCCCCGTCAGAGCCTGGTGGGAGAGTGGTTAGGGGGGATGGTGAGGGGCCATGAGGCTGGTCCTGTGTCCCCTCAGTGGACCATCAAAGAGGTTCCTCTCATCCACTGGCTTCTGACCTTTTCCCTGTGTTGGCAGTGACCTGGGTTGGGAGGCTTCTGATGATATCTAGTGAAACTAGGCTTGTAGTTTAATTTTCAACTTCTACAGTCACCACTGAAA
Organism: Nycticebus coucang; assembly: GCF_027406575.1. Taxonomy (NCBI): domain Eukaryota; kingdom Metazoa; phylum Chordata; class Mammalia; order Primates; family Lorisidae; genus Nycticebus; species Nycticebus coucang. The sequence goes on from NC_069780.1 coordinate 189,670,737, forward strand.
ATGTTCCTGGAAGGGTGATAATATATATGAAGATGTTCTAAACAATATGTTAGAACATAATCTAAATCTAATCAAACAAAGCAACTTACCTAACCTGTGTACTCCTACATGAATTATAGTCAGTATCAGTTTGTTTTTAGACAATACAACCATCTATTGATGTTGGAGCCTGGTTTGAATGGTGCTGTGACTAGCCTGTTCTAAACACTCCAGTGAGGGGCTGCTCGGGGCACATTCAGACCTGCAGTGGGCTCTTTCCCAGTCTTGTTCTAAACCCGTACACGTATAGCTATTTACAGACTGAAATTACGTAGCACCACATTGAAAATGTTGTTCATTCAAATCACACATTGGGGTTGTGGGTGAAGGTGCTGTAGGTAGAACTCTCCTGCTGTTTTCTTTCCCTACTAGCCAGATTGTTTCTTAAACTCAAAGGGAGGGGAGGGTGCAGGGCAGGGAGGCCCTTCCTACGGGAAACACTGTGGATATGCCTATGTCTGGGTTCCCAGACAGGATTTGAGTGCTTTGACGAGCTTGACAATTCTCAGGGTATCACCTCTATAAATAATAAATTTTATGTCTTAATTAATGTTTATATCTCTCCATGTCAGTTGCATAGCCTGTTTCATGAATTTTGTAGGAGATGAAATCTTTGGGGAGAATCAGTTTGAAATCTTGCATTTGAACATTAGAAAAGAAATCCAGGTTTAGAAATAAATATATTTTCCAAGACTTCAATTTTACTTGAACACACACAAATTGAGGAAACTGGTCATTGAAAACATTGGTTTATTTTATTTTTCCATATTATTTATGGGGGAAAGGGAAAGAACCCCTTGCTCTTGTGGCCCACGGACATCTGCTGTGCTGTCCTCTGCTGCCCGGCGCCCCGCTGGTCAACCGCCTTCCCCAGACACGTTCTGGGTGTGTTTTCTTGCTGCGTCTGCCTCTGGCTGGAAATCCAGCTATGACTAGACAGGTCACCTGGGCCCTGATTGTGTGGACACTTCGGCAGCTCTTCTGAGGTCTTCTTAGAGCAGGAGGCAAAATAGCGAGTTTAAGTCTTTTAGAATGTCAGTGACTGAAGTTTCTCTAAATGGTTGCATTTTGTAACCAGATAGCTGCCCAGTTCCTCTCCACAAAGATAAAATTAAAAAGTTGTATTGATGATCTGTGTATTCTGAGAGCCTTTTCCTTACTTGCCTTACAGAACATGGATGGCTCTTACCCTGCCTCTGAGAAAGGGATTCAAAGCCGTTTGGGAGGGAAGCCTGGCCTGCTGGACCAGGAAGTCCGGAGCGCCGATAAGAATCCGGATATGAGGTAGCCTAGGTACCCAATGACCACTAGAAAGAGACACTCAATGACCAATAGGAAAGGGCAAAACTGCCTGGATGTGCAGAGATGTCAATGACCAACTTGCGCCGCCGATTTCAAATACCCCTGCAGGCCTGCCCTCCAGTCTCTCTCTCTACGTCTCCATAGGAGAGGGACCCACTTTCAACCCTCTTTGGAAGTGCTCTACACTTTCTCTTGGTTCTTCCTAAATAAAATCTCTTTGTTTGTTATCCTGAAACTTGTGTGGGTCACTTTTGCTGTCTGTCAACACTGCCTGGGCCGCTCCAGTTTTAGTTCAGGTTTCCGCTCACTTTCGCTTTCCCTTGCTGTCAGCCTTGGCTGAACTGTCCAGCTCGGCCGCGGAATCCAGCCAGGTCAGCCGGGCTCGGGGAATCGGGACCCCTGATCCCAACAGCCTCTGCCCCTGTTCCTTTGCGAGTTCCACTTCCTCCGCCTGCCCCTATTGGCCTCGCGAGTCGTGAGGGGCAGGTCAGGTCAATGAAGCCTGGAAACCAGAAGACTCAGCTGGGCTGTGTCCACCAACCAGCGGTCAGAGGTGAAGAAGTGACTGGTCCTCACTGGTTATTTGTGGCTATCTTGTCCATAGTAACATATAGACTATAATTCAATTATGTGATTATTATGGGATTCAGGGCTTCACAAACAGTCTTTCTTATTCGTTACTCCATTATATCCAATCAGAGGTAATATGAATTGTAGGAGACGTCACTTTGTGAGAACTGTGGTCGTGATGATGCGGTTTTATTTTCCTTGGATATGTGAAGTCTCTCGTCTTCAAGTGTAACAGAGTAAAGTTCCTCCATTAAGTCGTTCCATGCTGTGATTGCTGAGGACGCTTTGCTCTGACCATATCCCCCAGTAGAGTTTAACCTAAGATGTAGTTAACGTCAACTCCAAGTGGGGACTTTAATTAACAAACTCAAAAAGCTCACAGTTCTAAAGTAACTGTAAACACAGATTTCTGTAATACTGCAGTGTAGTTTACACATTCACTAAACATTTAAAATAAAATTGTGTTGCATTTTTAGTATCTGGCTGTTCTTCAAGCATAAAGGTTTTGTTTTGATCAGGAGATTGGCAGTAATGTGTGTGTTACTTGACCATGTGATGCAATGGGCCAGTTACATCATAAGGAAACAAAGCAAAATAAATAAAAACAAGACGTGTGGTGGGGTGAGAGGGGCATTCATTTATACCTTAACTGCCTTGCTGGAGCTGTCTGTTGATCAGAAGCAGCAAGGCCCTGACCCTTAGAAGGTGGTGGAAATAAAAGCAGTCTTTCCCTGTATTTTCTTCACTTTCTCTTCTAGGTAGAACTCTGTGGTGCTGAGATTAAATAAGCCTTAGGCGCTCTCGTGCTGAGGAGTTAGAGAAATCTGTAGAAAGAATGTGGGGAATCGTGTATCATGACTGTCATGTGAAGATAAAATTAGCCCTTTTTCACTGTGGTGTACTTTGTATTTGCTTCCCATCATGATTTTGGTTGGTTGATCAACAAATTCGGCATGTTGCAAAATGTCAAAACATTGATAAAAATATGTCCATGTTAAATATGGAATGAATATCATAAATTTCATAAAATTCCATTAATTTTTATTTTAATAATCAAATGAATTTTGAGATAAATAACTTTAGTAATACCAATGCAGACAAATCTTAATTATCTATTGAACTTTCCTACCTTGCGTATCATCTTATTGCCAAATTTAAAATAAAATACGGCTTTGGTGGCCATCTTAGTGAACCTGCTTTCAAAACTAAAATTAGGTTTTTTTTCTTATTTTTTTGTCAGACACAAAAATACTACTGAAAATGATTTAATACATACCACATCACTTAAATTGCACTAAATAATTACATTGTTTAATTCAGGGAAATTAATTCTTGAGTTGCTTTGTATTTAAATATGGTTTCTAGATGTCATGAGTAGCTTAGATGCCTAGTTTCCAAACCAAAAAATCATATGAAGTTACACTTTATAAGCTAGTCAATGTTCCAATTTATTCTAAATAGAATACAGTCAGCTTCTGACATACAGAGTAACCAATATTACTATTTCCTTTTTTTTTCTGCTTTCTACCTCTTTACCTTTATTTTAGTTCCATTGACTTTCAACCTTCCTCTCTCGTGTTTCAAATGGTAAGTATTGATTGAAAGTTGCCCCAGATAGTAAAGCAGTGCATTCTGTGAGCAAAAGAAATATATAAACTATTTAGCTCCTATTTTCATATAAATTCTGCCTGCTACAAATTTTTGATGTAACTCCTTTCGGTTTAATGGCAGTTGCAGTTATTGGAGTTGAAGCACAATAGTGTCCTGTTCCCAAACCTGGCAACTTCTGGCTTTTACAAAAGGGCTGGTATATTATTGTCTGTGTTCTAGATAATGATGTCTTAGTCCAAAGAGATTTTAATGATATTCGTCCAAGGATGTTTCTAAAGGCTCTAGATTTATGGCCCCTGTGAGTAAAAAATCTTAGCAGCTGCAGAGGAACATTATAAGGCGAGTCCAATGGATATGCACAATTACTGAAATGAATAATGTAAAAATAGACAGGAGAATAGCCATTAATTTCTTCTAAGAAAATTTACTTATGAGAAACTTTACTTATCTTGTTCTGATTTTAAGGTAAATCTACAAGCATTATTATTACAGAAGAATGTTTTAGCCAATCCTTTCATAATAAAGACATCCAATTAAACCGTCCCTCATCTCCTACCATTTCCTTTGCTACGATTAAACACTCTTTGTAATTATTGCCAATGGTGTCAATTATTTTCTTCCCCACAGAAAGTGCTTGGCATGTCTTCAAAAGGATTTTATCCAATTTTATTTTTATAACTTAGGGAGTCAGTGTGGTAAGATCCTACTGTGAAATTGAATGTAACAGAATTTTCTATATCCATTATAAGGTGGGATGAGAATTTTTAAAAATAAAATCTTGGGGAGAAAATTCTACCGGTGACCAGATTTCGGTGTTAAGTCTGGTGTTTCACTATTTACCCCTTATGCTTCTGCATTAATTCATAAAGTAAAAGAAAATCATATTTGAAAGGGATAAATTGTGGTCATGCCAAATAAAACTTTCAATCTTATCTCTTTTTCCTTTCTATAAACTCAAATTAAATGTGATTTTTCTGCATATGTATAAATACTGAAGCTAGAACTTTAATTTTAATGACTTGTACTTGAAAGTGAAGTATATTCAGTAACCTAATAAATTCTGTCTGCTGAGTCAATGACTATGGACTATGTCCCTGTTCCAATAAGGTACAGGTGTTAGTGATAAAATCAGAATCGTTACAACCCTTAGAACCCAGGTGACAGAGAAGACCAGGGCCCACCTGTCTTAAAGATCAGTGATGGACGATGTGCGTGGTGGGCAACATCAGCCTCAGAAGCTAGGATTCTTCTAGACAAGAACTTTCTCACTTGGAGATGGTCTGGTATTTACTGTGGTTACAAAACAGAGACAGAACAACTCCAGAACCCTCACAAAACATTGACGTCCATGAAGGTCAAGTCCAGACATCTATTTGAGAAAAGACACAGAGAGGGAAAACACAAGTACACGGCCCTCAGAAAGGACTCTTCCGAATGTTCAGGTGAGGTGTGTCAGAAAGAAAGTTCAACTCAAGTGAGAACCTGGAGTAAGATGAGAAGTCACGTGCCACCATTTCCCACAGGCTTGACTTATACTCCTACAAAGTAAAAGATATTAAATGATTTGAATGATCCCACTTTTCTTGACCTTGGACCATTCTTTGTACCCTGTACCCCTTAATTCCAGCAAAGTAACTAGAATCCAGAGAAAGGTTAGCAACTTGGTAACTGCTTCTTATAACCTCTGAAAACTTCCAAATGTTTGCTTATTTACTCAAGTAGCATTTAAATTCTGTATTCTAATCATCTGACTTCAAAGCATCACTTCTGCTGTGTGATTCATTGCAATGCTTTTAAACAGTGAGTGCCCGTGGGATCATTTAGCAAAATCTCCATCAGAGCCTTTACCTGATCATCTATTTAGATTTTAATTATATTCTTTGGATTATCAGGAAGTGAAATGTGCTTTTATTGCATAATACTGATCCTGCATGCTGCAACCATGCTGAACCCTTTTATTATTTCTAATATGATTTTAGTGAACTTGTTAAGATTTTTGGGTACAGAGTCCTGAATCCTGTCATCTGCAAATAAACATAGCTTTATATTTTCCTTTATAATCAGGACACCTTTTATTTTATTTTCTTACCTAATTGTGCTGCTGAAATCTCCAGTATTACAATACTGAATAGAAGCAATGAATATTAACATCCTTACTTCTTTTCTGATCATAGGAGGAAAACATTCAGTCTTTCACAATTAAAGCTGATGCTATATTTTTTATAGATACTAGTTATCAGATTTAGGAAGCTCTCTTCTAATTTTTGCAGAGAGCTTTTATCATGAAAAGATATTAGATTTTGTCAACTATTTTTTCTGTATCAATAGATAAATGATTATGTTTCCTTTGCCCTTATTTCTATTGATACAGTATATTGCATTAATTAATTTTGATGTTAAACCCACCCTGTATTCCTGGCAAAAATACCACTTGGCCATGGTGTGTAATTGTTTTTGTATGTTGATATATTTAGTTTGCCATTATTTTGTTGAGAGTTTGGGGAGGTCTATATTCAAAAGAGATATTTGTCTGTAGTTTTCTTTTCTTTGGATAGCCTTGCCTGGTTTTGGTATCAGCTGTCACTTCTTTTTTATATAAACCTTCACAGAAAATATGGGTCTTGTGGGTTCCTTTAAATAATAAGATAAAGAGATCTGACAGGCCTGGAAATAAAAAAGTAACATGTAACTATTACTGTTTTAGCTCCCACGTGGAATCATTAGAGTAAATGGGCTTTCTACACATCAGCATCTATTACTCGCTGTGTGTTCACCTTCCTTTCCACCAGGGTGCCTGTAGTCAGCTGGAATTTGGAAAAAACAGCTTTATAGTGGGGGAGTGGGTAACAGCAGCCAAATCTTGAAATAAACATTTTCTGGGCACATGGAAAATAATACTTACTATTTGAATATAGATCAGCATAAAAATTCATTTCTTTGCTATCTTTCTTTTTTCCTCTCCTTCCTTCCTCATTAGTTCAAAAAATAGCAGCAGAATAATTCCATAATGAGATAATAACCAGACCATTTTTATGTTGGTTGAAAATATTTTCATCCCTTTTTTGAAGTATGTCATTAGGCAAAATATACTTCTCACCATTTCTCTCTCATGAGTTTTAAATGGAGTTATCTTACTAAAGTGCATTGCAGAGGACCGTAATAGGTAACACTGTCATTGGCATAAACATTAATAATAGATTGGAATAATGCTTAAAACGGGCTGTGCTAATGTCTCTAAGAGCAGCTGTGTGAGGACAAGCACTGCTCTTACAAGATTCTCTCGAACTTGCCCTTCAGACGAGAAAGTACCTTCTCAGAGAGGATGAGGGCGCCAGCTTTTCTAATGAGGCGTTTATGAGGGATCAATGCAGTCTTTACCAACTGGCCAAGACAAGAACATATGAAATTATACTTATGAAACAACTTACACTTTAGGATGAAATAAAAGTCAAAATCAAGAAAAGAAATATATTTTTAAACGCTTTTATGTTTCCCCACCTTAGTAAGTGCTAAATAATTGCTAACCAATTAGCATGGATAGAAAGCTGCTATTTGTTCATCCACTTAGGGTCCACCTTTGCCAGCCTCACTGGCATTATTTTAGTTAAACCCAAGTATCAAAAAACAAGATGTTTAAGTGCATCCATACCATATTGTTTATGTCCGAACCTAACATAAAATTAACATGTTGAGACTTAAAAGATGTTCAGATTATAGTCCCAATTTTCTGCTTTTGGTCCACATCCTGGGTCCCAGAAGAATATAATAAAACAAACTAAATATGCAACATTTTTAGAATTAAAACTGAGTTGAGAGAGAGAAAAGGGAATTGAGATAGGAAAGTAGATCTCTTTCGTGAGCTGGAATGTGTAAACGTTACTACTTTATCAGGATAAAGTATTAAGCACCAGCTAAAATTAATAAATGATACATAAAAGTGATATTGGTTTGAACCCAGGAGAAGTTGGTTTCAATTGTCACAAATTATTTTATTTTGATTTTGATTTTTTGTCACAAATTAGTTTAAAGGCTTTTAGAGACAGCATTTTTGTGTATATTTTTGCCAGAAATAAACCTCCAGCAGTTAATTATTTGAATGCCTAAATATCTTTCTGGAATTTGTGGAGTAGAAATCTGACCCTAAGTATTATAAGTGTTCGCTAAGCTTAATTAGTGGGATTTAGAATTTCATTTTGAGACTCGACATGAACATTGAATTCATTTTTAAAATTTGACCTTATCCATAGCAAAAGAACATTGGTTCAAAGTGAAAAAATACTTTCAACCACAGAGGACTTCGCTTGTCCTTGGTAAATTGGGTCTTTAAAAGCCAATCTTCATAATGAGCTTCTGCTATTTGAGTTAAACTGTAATTTTTCCTTCAGTTAGAAATCATATTGATGGCACCGTGTTGGTATTTTGGAATGTCTCTGAGCAGCATTCCTGTCTCTCTGCACAGATCGGCTAACAGCCACTTGCCTTGGGCTTCATGGAAATGCTGAGCTGTGTTGATTCACCTGGCGGCTTGTCTTGGGGACCCTCTGCCTCTCACAGTTGGGGTCTTAATTTACTCCTCTGGTGCCTTTCTGGCCTCGAGCACAGAGCATCAGGGGACGTAAGGACCCAGCCTCAGGGCTGGCTCTCCTTTGTCCTGGCTCAGCTCTGACCTCGCACCAAGTTTTGGAGGCTTGGCCTTCACATCGTCTTTCATGACCCTGGGACAGATTCTTTGCTGCAGTGTCTGAGCTTTGTCCTGTGTTGTAGGATACTGGAGGAACCAAAGGACCAGCTGTATGCCCTGTGCTGGTGCCCACTTGCTCCTGCCCCATCTCTAGGCACTGACCACCCCCCTCAGTTCTCTGTCCTCTGTCTCCTTCTGTTTTAATTTTAAAAGTCACACACAAGTATAAAAGCCACTCTGCCTAAAAAATGCAAACATTGTAACCTAATTCTTTGTACCCTCAAGTTAACCTGAACAATAAAAAATAAGGGAAAAAATTAAATAAAAATAAAAAATAAGTCACAGCAAGCATCACGTGAGTTTGGAAGCTATTGTTAAAGGATTAGTGGCCTCGGGAAGGAGGTGTATTGAGAAGTGGCCACTTTCTGCTGTCTGCCTGGCTGCTTCTCCCTCCCACCACTCCTTTTTTTGACTCTTCCTATTTCCTTTACTAAGTAGATGCCAAAACTACTTCCTAATTTCATTCAGGGGGTCTGTTGTCTGACCCTCCTCATCTGATCAACATTCAAACCTTGGTTAGAGAGGTCCCTATCAAACAGAACTTAAGGCATCACCTAAGAAAGCCAGAGCACCCCCAAAGAGCTCTGCTTTGAATCTTAGCCTCATCCCTTCACCTGCCTCTGCCCTTCATTTTGTTATCTGCACAAGGAAACTTCCTACCTGGTGATTGTGTATGTGTGTGTTCAGGTGTGTGTGCCTGTGTACAACATGGCCCATGGGTGGTGTGACCTGCGACTTTATACCTTACACTCACATTGTTTCTACCCAGGTCCGTGCATGTGTAACGGTCTGTGCAAGGTGTGAGGTCAGAGCTGAGCCAGATAAAGAACTCATCTTCACCACACACAATTCCTTTTTTGAAATTGGGGGTGTGCCCAGGACTGGGCAGGTGGAGCTCTCAGCCTCTGATTCACACCCATCAAACAGGTCTACAACTTGGACCTTCCACCACGGTGTTTCTGTTGGAGAAATGGAATAAAAATGGGGAGGATCTTGACCCACCACCTTGCCCAGCTGTGGGATCACTAAGAAGACGAGGATTCTACCTCAGTCAGAAAGCTGAACTTGACCCTGAGGCATTAACCACTGGAGGCTGTCGGCCAAAAAAGTCCTTGCAGTTGGCCGGGAAGTCCCAGGCCTGTATGAAACGTCTGCACACCTCCCCACTGAATGTTAGAACCTCCCAGACAGTGTCTACAGGGCTCTAAACCTCCTCAAGGATCTGGATTACCACCCAGGACTGAATCAGGTAATGAAGAAATTCAGATGAATTATCGAATCGTTAGTTTGATAATTAGGCTTTAGATATTAATATTTCTCAGTTATGACATTCACATTACATTCATCTCAAGAGCTTTCTAAAAAACACCAGTACCCACCCTGTACTGTGACTAATTAACTCAGGTCTCTGCGTATGAAGGCAGGACCCAGATATTGACAATATCGCATAGCCCCTAAGTGAGTCTGATGTGTGTCCAGGCAGAAGGGCTTCCCTGTCTGCTTCAGCTTATGACCTCTTATGACCTTCCCTTTCCACATAAGGGAGACCTCCTGAATCACCATCTCAGGTGCTGGACCTGGGCAGTCCATCCCAGGCTTCCCCCCGAGATGCCCCCAAAGTCAGAGTGTGAAGCCTTCTGCTGTGCCCAGGGCTCCCCCAGCCTCATCTCCCTTCTCAGACCCCCGCCCCCAGCCCACCTCATTCAGCTTCTCACCTCTAGGGGGGCTCTCAGTGGAGTGGGCAGCAAGGGAGGAATAGACATTTAGGGGTGACCTGTGTGCTCTGGACACCTCAAGTGGTCAAAATAGGTGATAAAAGTTTTCATGTGATTATTCTGCCATTCCTTAGTGATAACCCAGAAAACTGAAAGGCAAATTTCAACCCTGCGCTTAAAGATTGACTTCCGAGGCAAGCTTTTAGAATCCTGAAATCTCTGTGTATTCATTCAATAAAACTGATCGACATCCTGCTTTTTTCTGAGAAAAATAAGTCAAGATGAGAGTGGTTCACACATAGCACCCCGGAAAGCTCACGTCAGATGAGGAAGGGGATGTCTGTCCTGTGGTTTGTCCAGTGTACTACCTTCATGGCAGGAAGCAGAGCCTTCCATGAGCACAGATTTGGGAGGTCAGAGGGGCCCAGGGCAGAGGTCTGGGAGCTAGCACTTGGGAGATGGGGAGACAGATGCCTGCTAGGGAAAGCAAAGGATGTTCAGAGCACGTCAGGATAGAGCAGCACAGGGATCTGGAAAGGGAGAGACATTTAAATCAGCTGGATTGTGGGTAGAGACAGGAGGTGAAGCTGAGAGGCAGGACGGTCAGATGGAACATTTCCTCTTAACACACGTACTTGGGATTTTAGGTACACGGCCAGATTTGGTCCAAAGGGAAGAACCTGAGTTCTGTTTTTGACATTCTGAGTTCCAGTTGCATGTGAAGGGTCTGAGAATTAGTTGCAAATCTTTCTCTGAAGCCAGAAAGAAAGGGTTAGGTCAATCTTAAGGACCCCAGACTGCCTTGGAGCCATAGGAATGAATGAGATCACTACTGAGGAAAGCATGAAAAAACTAGCTACCAGATAGCTTGGGGCATCATAATTACAAGTTCATAATTGGTATAATATAGCAACTCAGAAAAAAATGACAAATTAGCTTTCTTATTCCATTGAGTATGCAACTCTTTTTGTCTTTTACATTAATGATGTGTAAACGTGCTTTGCATAGCCCACACTAATGGGACCAGACACAGTGTAAATTTCACCATTGGGGGTGAGCGGGTAATTTAGACTCTGGATTCTTGCCTAGTGACTGTCAGAGAAGGGCTGCCAGCATCACCAATTGGATAGCTGCTTTGTAATTTAGAAGCAATAAATCCTGAGGCTAGTAATTCCCCTTCAGAACCTTAAATTGTCTCCTTAACAGAAGGACTTTCAGTTGGTTGGAGTTACCCATAAGCCCATGGGGCTAGATGAGAGTTTGGAAAGGATACTCAGGGGACTGTATTGATTGCACTCTTGTTTTAAATATAATTTCATTTGTATTCACAGGAAATGTAGTGGCAAATTTCTTTTATGCTATCCACTTATGGTTTAGAGTACTTAAAAAGGTACTTTGTTTTGTTTTCCAGTGAGGCAGTAGGGGCTGCTGTAAATGAGATATTTCCCTCCTGGCTTACACGTGGCAAATACTGACAGAGCCAGGGAGCTTGCTGATTCTGGACAAAAGTAGGATGTATCATCTAAAAGCTAAAACTAAATACAAGTGAATAAAAATAGCAAATTCTTCTGCAATGAGCTCTGAGTGCCAGGCAGCATCCAAGCAGACACCCAGATAACCCCATGCAGTGCCCCAGCCCTGGGAGCTGGACACCAGGGAGAAGGAGAAGCTTAGATGTGAGTAACCTGCTCTGGCCACATAGCCCCTAAGTGTTCCAGCTGGGGTCTAACTTGGGCCGTTGGGCCCCAGGATCCGCACCCTGAGCCGTGTGCTCTGCTTGAGCACCTGCTGTGTGTACCCAGCTCTGCTCTGGAAGCCACTGGCATCAGAGAGACCAAGACAGTTTATGTCCCCGCAGCCTGGAACTCTCTGGAACATATATGCACAGGGTGTGTGGTTGAAAATAATACTTTGTGGTTAAAGAATGTTGCATGTAATTTAAGATGAAGAAAGTTAAAACCGGCTTACACTGGGAAAACTAAGTCCTTAGTCAAATCTACCAACTGAGTTAATTAAAATCTCCTTTTCAGTTATCTACTAGTCAGGGAGATCTGTTTTCTTCTTTGAATTCCCCTTTGCTGTAATGCTGAGCTTCCAATGCCAAGACCAATTTATTTCATTTTCTTATCTACAAGTTAAGGGAGAAAAACTTTGGTAACATATGAGCTGGCTGTGGCTTTGGGATAACGACCATCTGAATTGATGAACTTTATATAATGATCTGTTGCTATGGCGACGCACTGCCCAGTGAGCGGAAGCAGATATTTCATCCTTACCTCATGGATAATGCCGGGAACAGTAACAGATGCAAACACAAAAGATTTTCTTTTACTCCGCAATAACTCTGGGTCAATGAGACACACAGGAGAAAAGTCTGTAAGATACAACAGTGAGGAATCAAATGGAGACACAAATAATACCGTCCAGCCCCCGCACAGTGTGAGATAACACAATTTATCTTCCTGGGTTAGTAGCCTCAGTGTCCACAGTGAGTCTCCAGCCTTGTCAGAGATGCCGTTGTCAGCAGAGCTGTTAGCTCTACACGCAGGTGCGCTTTCTACACAGTCAAACGCATAAATGTTCCCTTAACCACAAGGAAAGTGAGGGAAAAAAACAAGAAGTCCAGGAATTTTATATATACTGAGTGGTTTAAAGCTAACTCCTTCTGCATTTTTTAAAACATGAATATGCATTGCTGTCTTCTGAAAATGCTTTTAACTTCTGTGCTTAGAAGAATTAATTTAACTGGCTTTTTTTCCTGAAGATTTGGGGTTTATTTGGCCTTACGTTACAATATATATAAAAGATAGTAATTTTCACTTTAGAATGGCTACTACTGAAGCTTTAATTATTTCATTGAGATGTAAGAAAGTATACTGTGGGCTGCCCAATCACATATAAATAGGAAAGGTCTAAAAGAATCATTAAAAAATGCTCGTCTTCTTTAATCATGAGAGAAATGCAAATCAAAACCACTTTGAGATACCATCTAACTCCGGTAAGAGTAGCCCACATAACAAAATCCCCAAACTACAGATATTGGCGTGGATGTGGAGAAAAGGGAACACTTCTGCACTGCTGGTGGGAATGCAAGCTAATATCTTCCTTTTGGAAAGAAGTTTGGAGAACACTCAGGGATCTAAAAATTGACCTGCCATTGGATCCTGCATGCAATTCCTCTACTAGGAGTATATCCAAAAGACCAAAAATCACTTTACAAAAAAGATATTTGCACCACATTATTCATTGCAGCTCAATTTGTAATAGCCAAGTCATGGAAGAAGCCCAAGTGCCCATCGACCCATGAATGGATTAATAAACTGGTATATGTACAACATGGAATACTATGCAGACTTAAAAATAGATGAAGCCTTTACCTCTTTTATGTTTACAGGGAGGGTTCTGGAACATATTCTCCTGAGTAAAATGTCTCAAGAATGGAGGAAAAAGTATCCAAAGTACCAGTACTTCTATGAAACCTACTTATATTTACTGACACGTTCTTCGGAAAGATAGAACACAACTATAGCCCAGGATGAAAGAGAGAATGAAGGGGGAAGGCGGGGGTGGGAGGGAGGTTTGACAGAGGGAGGGTAAATAGCTGGACCACACCTATGGAGCATATGACAAGGGTACAAGTCAAATCTGTCAAGTGTAGAACACAGATGTTTTGGCCCAGTAATCAAGTGAATGAGGTGAAAGCTGTGTTGATTGGTTTGATCTAACCATGTCAGATTGTATAAAAAAAAAAATCAGCACATTGTACCCCACATATGCATGACTATATTCATGATCTATGTGTATTTGACTTAATAAAAAAAAGAAACATTTTGGGTGGTGCCTGTGGCTCAGTGAGTAGGGCGCCGGCCCCATATACTGAGGGTGGCGGGTTCAAACTCGGCCCCGGCTGAACTGCAACCAAATATAGCCGGGCGTTGTGGCGGGCGCCTGTAGTCCCAGCTACTCGGGAGGCTGAGGCAGGAGAATCGCTTAAGCCCAGGAGTTGGAGGTTGCTGTGAGTTGTGCAAGGCCACGGCACTCTACCAAGGGCAGTAAAGTGAGACTCTGTCTCTACAAAAAAAAAAAAAAGAAACATTTTAAATTATTTTTAATCATAATGACAGTAAATACCTGTGGGAACTACCCACATCTCTTTTTATTTCTTAATATCTTACTTTCTGACAATAGTATTATTTTCACATATTCTCAAAAAACTTGCAGTGGCTGAAAACTCTGGAAGTCTGTGAAACAAATACTCACTATAATTAATCAGAGACCTTTTCTTCTGATCCTGGAAAGTTCATTCTCAAGTGGCTATTTAGTTCTTTCTAATTTTACCCCCCACAGAGCACCAGCGGCGTTAGCATAAAGGTTGCCTGTAGCAGCACCATCTGTATGAATTAGTTTGTAATGTCCTCCAAAATGAATCAATTTTACAAAATGTCACATGTCTTATATAATTATCCTTGCCATTTTAAAAGCTAGAATTAGAGATATATAGAATTAAAAAAAGTAAATTAAGATATTTTAAAAATGATAGCTGTTTAAGCAATATGTGTATTACTATAATTATAAAAACAAAAATTCTTAAATCTAACAGATACTTGAAAATACCAGTGTTTTAGGAGTCACCGTGGTATCTCATAGAAAATGAATTACTTTCTAAGATAGTCATGGTCTCGGTCTGAATTACGTCTATGACAACATATCTTTGTATTTCTCATTCCATTTAAAGCCACTCTATATACATATGGACAATTGTTATACTTTCATTTACTTCAATTAAATAAACTGAAAAGATTGCAAAGTAGAATCTTATTTAAATTATTAAATATCTGTTAGCAAGCTGAAGACTGAAAATTAGAAGCAGAAAGAGGGATGGAGGGAGGAGGGTGGGGCCTTAGTGTGTGTCACACTTTATGGGGGCAAGACATGATTGCAAGAGGGACTTTACCTAACAATTGCAATCAGTATAACTGGCTTATTGTACCCTCAATGAATCCCCAACAATAAAAAAAAAAAAGAAAAAAAAAAAAAGAAATATGAGATTTATGGACTCATCCTAGAAAAAGTGCCACGTACCTCCCTGCTGCATATCACTGTGGTCCATTTTAAAACAGTCCTCTTGGGAAGCTGTGAACCCACACCAGCATGTAGTGTACCTTTCAAAGTAGTTTTGGAACTCTTTTTCTGGAATGACCAACAGAGCTGTCATTATAGTAGGTCTAACAAGTTCACAAACTTGCCACCGTGCACTAACGTTGGCAGCGCCGCACGGACAGCTCCGTAGGGTTTCATAACCCTGGCATATCAGTGTCTCCCAGCTATGTTCATATCGACATGCGGGGTGTCTTGCTGAGTGGCGTTTATTATTATCATTGTGTAATTTTGTATGCATGGTTCAGAGGAACCTCACCTTCAGGCAGTGTTAATAGCTAGGCTTATATCAGTAATGGTGGGTATAAAAACTCGGGGAGCAGGGCGGCACCTGTGGCTCAAAGGAATAGGGCGCCGGCCCCATATGCCAGAGGTGGCGGATTCAAGCCCAGCCCCAGCCAAAAACTGCAAAAAAAAAAAAGAAAAAAACTCGGGGAGCAGACACCTGGAGCAGGGCAGGCTTTGGTCGTGGCAGAATAGAATGTTCAGGAGGCCAGGAAATCAGTATCCCAAAATCGTAATCAGCACACTCATATTAATTGCAACATTATTTACAATAGTTAAGGCATGGAAACAGCCTATGTGTCTACCAATGGAGAGATGGAAAAAGGAACTGATAATATATGTATTACTAAGCCTTAAAAAATAGAAAAACCATTGTGGCAACATGAATAAACTGGAGGACATAATCTTAGTGAACTGAGCTAGACGCAGAAAGAAAAATACTGCACAATCTCACAATATGCAGAATCTGAAAAAGTTGAATTCACGCAGGAAGAATGTGGAACGGTGTTTACCAGCGTCAGGGGATGGGAGGGGAGGATGGATAAGGAAATGCTGGTCCAGGAGGACAAAGTTTTGATTAAGTAGGATGCAAATGTACAGCACGAAGACTATAGTTAATAATAATGTATTCTATTCTTGAAATTTATAGAGAGAATAGATCTTCAGTTCCTCACACCCCCCCACACACACACATACCACACACACAGTCACTGTGGGGAGATGGGCCTGTTAATTATCCTAACTGTACTAATTAGTTCCCTGTGTATATATGTATATCAAAGCATCTTGATGTGCATGTTAAATGTATCAAATTTCAATTAAAAAATGTTTACAAAGAAGAATAAGTGTAGTGGTGACCAAGAAAAGTTATTCTGAAGAATAAGGATTAGAGAAAAAAAGAAAGCAAAGACCAAGGGGCGGCAAAACAGCGACATGGGGAAAGTCTGTTTTCTGGGCCGGAAGAAGGGGTCCCGTGTGTTGTCCTGTGTGTTTGTGGCTGTCTGTCACCTCGCGTCTGCCCAGTTGGGTGGCAAAGTCAGCAGCTCTGACGTTGGTCATCCAGGATCATCTCCTGAGGGACTCACTGCTCCCCCAAGCCTGCTGCAGGTCTAGGACACCAGTGTCCTCGCTCCAGCCTGTTCTCCCCAGACTCTTACTTCTGACAGGCTGCCATGAACTCATCGCTTTCCGCTTTAGGGTCTTCTCTTCTATCTTCTCCCACACTTGGACAGAACAACCAGAGCCTGAAACTCCAAGGTTCAGCCATGACGTTTTGGATGGTGGCACAGGGCAGCGTGGAGAAAGATGCAGGCCGTGTTCTCTGGGCACAGTGGGAGCATGTGGCTTGCAGGGTTCGCAGCGAGTCATCCTTTCTGTGCTGCCCTGCCTCGCTGCTTCTGGATCTCTCTAATGCGTGTATATAATGCTTACAATAACTCTGGTACGTGTAACATAGGACACCAAGCCCTGCACCAGGCTGGGGCAGAGAGCCGTGGCATCTCTGCCAGCTCTATTGCAACCAAGGGCACTCTAAGCCTTCTTGTATATCCAGTATCCACAGGAGCCCACACCACCAGGGGGAGTGTACACTTCCCTGTTTTACTTTCAAGGAGAAAAAGACCACTTGTCTGTCTCCATCAGCTCCTGGGAGAAGAGTTTACCTTTATATCTGAGCTGAATCTCCCTGCTGTTTATTTGTCCACAGCAGGACAAGTCCTCTGGGCTCAGAGGAGAACAGCCAGAGAGTATAACCTCATTGTCACCTGATAGACAACTGCCTTCTGCGTGTCTGCACTCAGAGGGGGTTAGTAGTTCATGTCTGACCCTTTAAAGTCCCATTGGAATAGAGAAAATGTAAAGGTTTCAATCCAAGAGTTTCTCTCATTCCTTCAATTTATTGCCTAGGTATGTTTCTTCTGTGGTAAAAAAGGAAAACTCATTCACCAATATTAATTGGGGAAAATAATCCTTGTAAAAAAATTAAACTTGTCATACCTGAATGATAACATATGTCTTCACTAATTTGGAAAAGAATGAGTTTTCTTGGGGAAAAAAATACTGTAATTTTCAACAAGTATGGCAAAAGATGTGCACTGGAAGATAAATTCAATAACTGGCAATAGGATAACCCCATTTTTTTACCATTGGAAAATTAATTTAGAAATAGATTTTAGGTGCTTAAAAGCAATTTTATCTTAAATACATTATGCATTATATCTTCAAGATCATGTTTATACTTCATTTTTATAAATATATTTTTTCAAAGATAATGCATAGTTCTGTTTTACTTATTTTTTTTTATAAACAATGAGTAACAATTTTAAGAATTTCTACGGAGCATTAGGCACTGTGCTAGATTTTATAACTACCTATATTTCCCTCCATTTTTACATAACTCCTGAGAGTTAAGTAGCATACTATATACATATTTTGGGTGAGAAGAATGTAGCTTAATTTTAGATTATTCTGCCCAATGTAGACATCTTATGAGATGTGGAACCAGGTGCTCTGATTCAAATGTTAGTGTCCCACTAGTGTCCCACATGTTGAAACCCACCCCCCAAAGTGATGGTATTATGAGATGGAGCCCTTAGAAAGTGATTAGGCCATGAGGGTGGGGCCCTTATGAATAGGATTAGCATCCTCACAAACCACACAGCCCAGAGCCCTGCCTTGCTCTTTCCCCGCATGAAGACACAGTTGGAAAGTGTCAGCTATGAACCAGGAAACAGTTCTTTGCCCAACCCTAAACCTTCCAGAATCTTGATCTAGGACTTGCCAGCCACCTAAACTGTGAGAAATAAATTTCTGTTGTTTATAAGCTGCTCAGTCTATGATATTTTGTTATAGCAACACAAATATGCTAAGACACCAGTCTTCAAAGCTGGAGCTGCCTGTCTCTCTGTAGCCTCTGTACACACTTAATAAACCAGTTCCAGAGACATTTTATCCTGTGACTCTCAATATGAGTGATAGATATTATGTCTGAATATTAGTCTACAAAATACACATTAAAACTTCACTAAATAATTTTTTAAATTTTCTTGAAGCCTTCAAAATTTCTAGAATTACTAAAATCAGAAAATAATCACAATGTCTCTAAAAAACCAGTATATTTTTATATCGACTTTAAATTAGAAAACCATTTCATAGGAATGGAGGTGATCAGATGAGTCTGTGTGCAATCTCTAACTCCATCCTTTCCTACTTACGTCGGTTTTGTTAAAACACTTCATTTTCTGATCTTCCATTTTGTCTTAAAGAGTACAGAGTATAACATGGTAAGAATTAGATAAAATAGTATAGGAAGCTTTTAAAACTCTGCAGACAATGACGATCTTTTAATGCCTCAGTTTTGTCATCTACAAAATGGGGATAAATAAGAACCTCTCTATGCTGTGAAAAATGAACATTTTGCTCTGATTGTTTGCCGCACACAGAACCAACACCACCATAGCCAAGGCCATGTGAATACAACTCTTTTATTCCTACAGATTGTTTGAGACAACTCAAAGGCATTTGCTCTCTTCACAGCTCCATGGAAAGTGTATTCACTGAGTCTGGACCTCCGTTGGGTATTGGAAACCATACATTAAGTAAAAATGCCTTTTTTTTTTAACCCTTAGGAAACTTATGCTGTAGTCTGTGAGAACACATGGTCTAATTAGGTGAAGTTAGCCAAACAATCACGCAAATCAATGTAGAACTGTGCCTGAGGCTAATGGTTTCAAAAGAGACGTTTGGGAAATTAATCTGCTCTTCGGGGGTGGGAATTGTCAGGGAGATGGTCTAGAAGATGAGACATAGAAAGAGCTTTCTGAGGAATAAGTGGGTGGGACTGAGGGTTGGGAGTAGTAAAGATAGAGGAGACAGAATTTTAGGCAGAGGGGACAGCACTTGGGAGGAAGGAACTTGGTTCGTGGTTGACCATTGTTTGAAATGGTGAGTGTGGGAATGAAGGAGAGATGGAAGCTGGGAGGAGGGGTAGTGCCCGGCCTCTGGACCTCAGTGTGCTAGAGGAATTTCAGCCTTGTGGTGAAAACAATGGGGAGCCAGTCAAGTGTCTGATTCCAGGGTGTTTGGTGGTCTGACTCTAGTAGAGAAGGGTTACATGTCCTTACTTTCCAAGTGGGGTTGGTTCTTGAGGGAGAACTTTTGATTACCTGAACAAGGAGAACTCAAGTCTACCAACAACTAGTCAATACCTCCTCTTGTTAGCACATCTATTTGTTTATTTAATACATTTGAGGGTGCAAGTGCCACTTTGTTATGTGGATATATAGCAAAGTGGTGAAGTCCAGGCTTTTACTGTGCCCACCACTTGAGGAGGATACGTCACACCCAGAAGGTATTTTTTTTTTTTTTTTTGTAGAGACAGAGTCTCACTTTATGGCCCTCGGTAGAGTGCCATGGCATCACACAGCTCACAGCAACCTCCAACTCCTGGGCTTAAGCGATTCTCTTGCCTCAGCCTCCCGAGTAGCTGGGACTAGAGGCCCCAGAAGGTATTTTTTCACCTTCACTTCCCTCTCACCTTCTTGAGGCTCCAGTGTCTACTATTCCATACTGAACAAGGTCAGGCAGTCAAGGTTGGGATCTCATCCTCCAAAAAGTGCTATGTCCTTCCCTTACTGAAAAGTGCGATAATGTATAATAGTAGAAAATGGACTGAACACTGGGGCCATAGGTGGTTCTTTTACTTTGTTTTGTTAAGTAGGTGAGGCAAGAAGAAAATAGACCATATAAGAATCTGAACCTGTGAGTGAATGGAGTCCTGCTGAGAAATGTGCCATTATAAACCTGGAGGGAAAATGTTGATGTTAAAAAATGACTTCTCCACCATTTGTGTGAGTACATGTCTGGACACACCATTAATTCAGTTAGCCTCTAATAGTGTCATTTAGACCATGCAATTAACACCTCATTAGGAAAATTAGTATGCAAATTAGGTAACTGAGGAGCAATTATTGCCTGAAAGGGCAAAGTTTTAAAAGGTGGAGTTAATAAATTGGTGCTTTGTTTATTGAATATTCTCTCAAGACAGCTTCTGCGGGATCAGGAAAATTCGCTCTGTGACAGAGAAATGTCCTGGTCCTTCATCCCCCAGTAACACAGCATCAGTCTTTCAGTCTCTAAAACATTCACAATGATGTTTTTACATACACCTATTTTATCAAATGCATCTTCTCCTTTCAAAATGAATATTATGTTTTATAAATCACAGTATTTTGAGTTTTTGTTTGCATTGGCTGTGGTTCAGCCATAGTCTAAAGACTGTGGCTTTTCTATCATTTATTAATCACCTATATATCAAACTTAATGCCTGCCATGCACCAAGCTGACCCCGGCTATGTGGTAACGGACAGTGCAGGCCTGGCCCTACTCTCAGGGGACGGACAGTTTAATGTGAATTTCTGGCAAAAATAAAAATGTGCTTAATATCCATTGCAGATTTGAAATAGACAACCTTGGCATTAACTTAGAGTTAACTTTATCCTCCAATAGACTTGTCATTGAAGTCATATTGTCCAATAGATTGAAAATGAGCCTAATCTCATGATTAGTTTTTGAAGTTATTATTTTTTAGAATAGTTTTAGGTTCCTAGATAATGCCACGTATAAAGGAAGGGACTTTGGCTTCCTCCCTTTGCATAGGCCTCCCATTAGAGGGAGGCTTTAAGATCTCCCACTACCAGGGTCCGTTCTTACAACTGATGCACCTGCATTCGCTCGTATTTATTACCAAAGTCCATAGTTTACATGAGGGTTTGCTTGTGGCAGAGATGTTATGGGCCTGGACAAACATAAAAAATGACATGTATCAACCATTGTAATCTCTTCTTTCCTTTCCTTCTTGGGCTCACGCGCACAGCTTTCCCTGGTCATCCCTCCCGTGAGTACAGTAGTATCTCTGACCCATCAAGGGCTCACCTTGGGCTATTATTCTCACTGTACCCCCTTCACCCTGGTTTTTGCCCCCCATAATAGCTTAGCCCGCCCTCTTTGGGAAGCTTTGCCCTACGGGCAG
Organism: Nycticebus coucang; assembly: GCF_027406575.1. Classification (NCBI taxonomy): domain Eukaryota; kingdom Metazoa; phylum Chordata; class Mammalia; order Primates; family Lorisidae; genus Nycticebus; species Nycticebus coucang. The sequence continues at coordinate 189,692,185 of NC_069780.1, forward strand.
AATTAGCCTTTCCAGAAAGGTTTTGTATGTCTTCTAGAGAAAATTTCACAAGACAATCACGGCTGTGAGTAAGACGACAGAGGCCCATGGGAAAGCCAAGACAAATAGCTCTGGGTTCTGCACAGGACAAGCAGGTGAAGTGAGCTGTCTGCATCACATCAGAAACCAGTGCTGCTAGGAACTGGTTGTAGTTACTAGATTCTCCAGAGCACAGTTAGCTTGGTTATTTCAAATGTCCTACGGTCTTCTAGCTGCCTTCATCTTACTATTAATTTTCTCAAAATATATCACTGTAAACTTTACTTCAGAATGAATTTTGTTTAGGAAAATCAGAGTGTTATAATCACCTATTAATATTTTAACTAAAAATAATGTGCTTAGTGTTCATGGCCGGACATTTCAATTAATATGATTTATCATTTAAAGCAAATTAAAATGTGAAAAATTATCATTTTATTTTAAGCTATGCCATTTAACAAATCAATAGAGAGTAATTGTTACTATGTGAAAGCAAGCCACTAATTAAGATGCTATTTATTAGCATCATCTTCTCATCCTTGTGTGTAATACGAATTATTGAGTAGATTTGACAAGATGCACACAATGAATGTAAATAGGCTCTTTGTAATTATTGTATATTTACTTATATTTATTTATTTTTTAAATGCTTTTATTAAAAATAACTGAAGTATAATTATAGCTAAACCATTCGCAATATGTATTTACAAGGATCATGAATTGACCATGAACTGACACGCTCTTTAATTGTGGCATGTCCAGCACATTCTATGCATTGTAGTCAATCCTTTTCTTCTTGAAACCTCCTATCAGTGTTCTTTTTACACCATGAGGCCTCTTGGGACCTTGAGGAACACACAGACCTCCTGAGCTGCTCCACTCACCTTCCCCTCATCATTATGTACCTGTGACCTGTGGTTCCTGTGATCCCCCATACACCCCAAGACGGGACATGTTCTTCACACTCGGCTAAGCTTAACCATATATTATTCAAAAGCCACCTGAAAAATTCGTATTTCCCTGGGATCCCTTTCTCTCTCTCCTCTGAACGCCCCTGAACTCCGGAATTTATCCGTTGCCATGTTGTGCTGTTGGTAATACTAACTCCTTACTATTTACTCCAACTGTGGTGTCTTTTTTAGTAACATTAACCCCTTCCCATGTTGTGCTGCTCGGTGACATTTATAAACGCGTCCTCTCTCAGGACACCACCAATCACTTACGTACTCCTTTACATCTTCACCGCTGTGCCTTGAACATACACGTATCCAAAAATTGTTATCCATCGATTCAGACATGGAGCTAAACTGATTTCCACTTCATGGAAAACCTTGTGATGGCTCAAATTGCTTTATTAAATAAAGAGCCCCTGGCATTTACAAATTTAGCATTTTCCATATGCAGTGCTTCTAAACACCCCTGAAGGTCCACAATATGTCATAATTTGTAATTATGTTGAAGCATAAATTAGAATAGCCATCATCTAAGAAATTAGAAAAGAAAGCCATCTCTAGAATTCCATCTCTAAGAAACTTTATGGTTCTCCTTTAATACATAAAATAATTTAGTTCTCAAAACAAACCTGGGACTTGGGTATTACCATCCCTGTTTTCTAGAAAAGGAAATTGAATAAAATAAATTTTTCAGTTGAATGTGAAAACAATAATTTGTGAATAACTTGGGATAAGTCCCTCAGGAATATTTTTGGTCTATAGTCTTAGGATTGTCAGTCCTATTTCTAGTAAAATGATTTCAATGTTGTAGTTCTTAAGTGGTGAAATAGAGTACAAAGTACAAATTCACATGGAACTAGAAAAATGATACTCAGATTTTTGGAATTAGAAGAAGTAAAATTCATATATATATGCAAATATATATATGATGTGAATAAATGATAGGTCCACTAGCATTGTAAGGATAGTATTAATGTAGACATAAACACTAACGTTTGAAATGAGGCTTCTGTGCAAACTTTGGGCAGCACTGACGTTTATAAGCCTAGCTCTTCTGTCACATCCGCAACTCCCAGTGATACCGTCATGTGTCTTGTTCCCCATGCAACTGCCATGAAGGAAACTTCACAAGCCGCTGATAGTGACACGATGTAATCCCATTGTACAATTGTAAAAACTCTACAGTTCTCTAGACATTGTCACAATAAGATTAAATAGAAAGTGTTTGTTTTTAAGATTTAACCTTGAAAGTCTTTGACACCTAAGGTTGGCTTGAAAATCATTCTTTCTTATATTTGAACTGCTTGATTAAATTGGTTTGGGGGACACTTGTGCCCCAGTTTCTTTCTGTGAGGACTGGTTAACTCGCTTCCTTCTGTGGCTGGGTCCAGTTATACCTCTCTCACCCAGACTTGAATATGAGAAAGAGCCCAGGCCCATGAGACCTGGGAAGATGAACAGCCACAGACAGCTGCAACCATACAGAAGTTCACACCTTTAACACATAGACATACTTTTGGAATTATAAAAAATGACTCAAGAGAATTAAATGACCATTTGTATGGGGGTAATTATTTAAAACAGCAACTTCCAAAAGGATGGTAATATTTAATAACGTACATTTCCACACTTAATACAGTGGATGTAGGAAAGCAAATGTAGAGTCTTTGTACAAACATTAAGGATGTTTATAGGGAAATGAGAAGTACAGGTATTTATATAAGGTGTGCAAATGTGCACACCTTATATAAATATATATATTTATGGAAGGTGTGCAAATGTGCGTGTGTGTTTGTACACACACAACTACAGCAAGGGCTTCCTGAAATGAAGCTACACATGATTTTCTTTTTTCTTCTTTTACGTGATTCTTGAAAAATTTCCTATTCTGAAAAAAAAATCTCACACACAGAAAACAGCATGGTTCACGGAACAACAGACCACTTAAGATACATGCAACTCTGAAATTAGATTACTAATAAAGACAACAATTAGCACTTGGAGAGATGGCGTGGCGGTTTAGTGCCCCTGGAAATTCACTTTGGATGCGCTTAAAATGCACAGCAACAGTAGACTGGAGAGCCAACCTGTGGGCTCTGAGAGAGCCTAGCTGCCCGCAGAGATCTCAGCCAGCAGGGCTGCCATCAGGGACAGGGGGGACAGGGCCACCTACCCTGATTGAAATATCCCTGGCTAAATGGCAGGGGCCTTGTGCACTGACACTCATTTTTCATCTTCTTCAAATGAAACTGAAATGCTTTCTGCCTCAGAAATAGCCAAGACATTTCTTGTCACTCTGAAAGGCTATAATCCCACTTTTCCTATGTCAGCCTCTCCAACCCTGGAATAGAGTGTGAAACAACACAACTTTGCCTGTCGTCTTCCTCTACCTACCAGTCATGTATGAGTTCATTAGTATTTTGGAGACACATGTTCAACAGAATGAACTGAATAGATGTGCAGAAAATACTCCACAAAATATGTATATGGGACTGTAATAGTTATGATCTTGGGGGGGGGTTCATGGTCAAGATTTAAAATATATTGCAAAAGTTAAATTTAAATTGAATTTTAGTGAAACAAAAGTAGGTGATTTAGGCTTGGCTCCAATAGCTCAGTGGTTAGAGCGCCAGACACATACACGAGGGCTGGAGGGTTTGAACCTATCCTGGGTGCTAAACAACAATGACAACAACAACAACAAAAATAGCCAGGCGTTGTGGTGGGCGCCTGTAGTCCCAGCTACTTGGGAGGCTGAGGCAAGAGATTTCCTAAGTCCAGGAGTTGGAGGTTGCTGTGAGCTGTTACGCCATGGCACTCTGCCCAGGGGATATAGTCTCAAAAAAAAAAGGAAAAATTAAATTTAATGCATAGAGGAAGAAAAAGAGAGTAAGCCTGACTAATCCTAATGGTATAAGTCACCGCTGAAAACAATTCAAGGTTCTGGTGGCTGGAAACACCAACATTTCTACACATGGGTTAGTTTTATTATGATAAAAATAATGAGAGGGATATATTTAAAGCTAAAGATTATTTTGTCACAAATTCGAATTATCTCTTCAGGATAAATAACATATAGTAAGTCAACAGATATTCGCTTTTGCCTAATTCTTGATATTTTCTTCCACGTTACCATCTGAAAGGGTTGTGCGGCTTGGAGAAGTGTGTGAGAACACTAATTTCACTTCCTTCTCAAAGACTTCGGGGAAGTGTACCAACCCAGTCAGCACATTGATGATTTCATTGTACTTTCTTTGATTAGTAAGGAGGTTAATCATCTTCCCCTGTCCTCATTCTTGAATGTGCCCACCCCCTTGTGAGCTGTCCGTGCTAGAAGGCGCGCTGTCAGGGGTGGGCACATGTGTCCCCTGCAGCTTCCTGCACCTGGCACCAGGAGGTGGGTGAAGCCAGGGGAGGAGGCACCTACAGCGGTCACTGGGGTGCCAGGGTGTCCACCCACAGTGCAGCCTCAAGTCGGGGCACAGACGAGGGCACGCATTCTGCTCATTCATCTGCTGGCCAGGAGACAGCAGCTCCTTTCCAAGAAACATCCGTGGGGGAGGGAGTGCGGCTGAGTGCAGGCCTCCAGGCTCTACTCTGCCTTAAGCAGCCCTTTCTGCTCTGGGAGAGAGTCCATGAGGCCAAGATGGTTAATACTGTTTTCAGGTCTCCCCCTCTTCTCTCGCCTCCTCCCCATCTTCCTCTCCTCCTCCTCCACTTCCCATTGCTTCTTTTTATCTATTTGTTGTATCAATTAGTGGGAAAGAAGATTTGAAGCCTTCAACTACACTTGCAGATTTACCTATTTCCCTTTTCAACGATAACAGATTTCACTTCTTAAATTCTGAATTTGCTTGATTGGTTCTTTTTAAGTGTGAATAAGTTAAATATTTTTATATATTCTTAATGCATTTACCTTCTATCACACGTAGACTAGTGAGGCTGGTACTATTCTTGATCTGAAGTCTAATTTGGATGCTATTAATATAGTTACACTTTCTTCCCTTGGATTAGTGCTTGCACGGTGGGATTTTCTTTTTATAAACCGATCTGTATCTTTAAGTTGGAAGTGGGTCTTTTGTATGAGGCATGTGCATGGATGTTGCTTCAACATCTACTATGACAATCTCTTTTAATCGGTATGCATTGACCCTTTATATTTAATACAATCATTCATATTATTTGATTACAATTATCTTTTTTTTACACCTGGTTAATTTATGATCCTTTCTCCATCACAAGCTTCTTTTTATTTACTTATTTACTTATTATTTTTTATTAAGTCCTATACACATAGATCACAAATACATTTATGCATAGGTGGGGTACAATGTGTTGATTTTTTTATACAATTTGGAGTGCTTACATCAAACTAATTAATATAGCTTTTGCCTCATAATCAAGTGCACTTATCCTTATCATGTGTTGTGTTTAATCTTCTCATTGTTCCTTTTTCCTTCTTTTTCTGTCTGCTTTTAAAAGAATTATTTATTTTGTGATTTCTGTTTGTCTCCACTACTGGCTTATTTGTATTTAACTTGAAGATGTTTTTCTATTGGTTGCCAAGAAATTTGAAATATAAATGTTTAGTGAATCAGACTCTTTTATCAAATCATATCGTATGATTCCTTGGTAGTATAAGAACTTTATAGTAATATAATCTACATTTTGTGTTATTTTACCATATTTTATATTTACATGTTCCATCAACCCATGATACAGTGCTGGTAGTTTTTTATTTTAACAGTCAGTTGTCTTTTAGAGTTATTAAAAATAAGAAAAAGGAGTCTTTTATGTTTACTTTTATTTTGCCCATTTCCAAATATTTAATTTTTGTGTCTATCCCATCTCTTTTCAGTAACACATTTCTTCTGTCTAAAGAATTTTCTTTCTTTTTTTTTTTTTTTTTTTAGCAGAATTCTCCTGGGATAAATTCTCATTTATTGCTCATCTCAAAAACACCTTTGCTTTTTCTTAATTTTTGATAGACATTTTTCCCAGGCATAAAATTCAGAGCTTCTGGTTTTATTTCTGGTTGTTTGTTTTCCCTTCACCACGTGAAAGGTTTCATTCCTGGTTGTCTGGCTTGTATAATTTCTGGTGAAAATATGCTGTAAATGTTATCTTTGTTCTTCTCTTTACAATTCTTCCCTCGACAGTCTAGCAGTTTTAACATGATGTGCCTACGTGTGTGTTCTTGTATTTGTTTCTTTATTTGGCACTTGCTTTGACCCAGCTTCCCGTGGCTCTTTCATTTTACCCTTAAAATGGATGTATGCTACTCCAATAGACAAGGTTTGCATCAATTTTCTGTTTTAGATTTGTAAGTTCTGAGAAATTATGTAACTCATTTATATAATCAATATAATAAATTGAATGAGTAATATGAAGAAATTAAATACTTTAGTGACAATTGTTTTTTGCATAGTGTATATGGTTATTCAATTTCTCAGCTTCTGGAAAATACAAATAAAACACTTAATCAAGACTAATTAAATATTAAACCTGTTACTCTTTGCCTACCCTAGTTGTTTAACTGAAATGGAATTATTCCGAACAAGTTTAAACTTTAAAATATTTCAGTTTAATAAATATTTGCCAATGTAATACTCTTGGAAGTGTCCCTTTTGTCATCACATTCTTAAACTATATCTATTTTATAGCTCCTTAGAGCTGCAGATTTATTTGATTCAATTTATGTAAAAAGTCCCCCATAAAATGAAATTTTATAAGCCAGAACTCATTACCAAACAGATGTCACCGCAGCACCACCAGTGGGATTGGCTGGCAGGTGCGCCAGGTGTGGGATGAGAACCAGCTAGAAGGGAATGTGCCTGCCCCGCTCCCAGAATCACCACCGCCACCTTCCAGTGGGGTCAGTCTCCCTCCACTTTTCGTTTTGGATGTAGCTTAGCTTATCTGTGTTGTCCTTACTTTTAGCTGAATCACCTTCTTCTTTTTCTGGCATCTTTTATTCTGACCTCAGGTAGACAGCTTCACTGGTCTTCTGAGATTCCAAGTCTGTGCAGTGAAGCTCTTTCTTCCTGAAGGTCACCTCTGCCAGGAGACCTTTCTCTGGACTCCCTGGACATTCGGAAGGAGAGGAAGAGAGAAAGTGTGCTGCTTAGAATTTAGCTGGACCTGTCTCAACACCTGCAATGCTGAATAGGAGCTAAGAAGGTCCCAGATCTGTGATACTGTCACATGAGATAAAGGTTTTGCCTAACAGGAAATGGAGAGCTACACCCACAGGTGGGAACATTCTCAGGGTTTTGTTTATATTTTATTACTACCTACTATTCTCACTGACAATACCTTCAATAAAGCCGCAGTATACACAAATCTAGGAGATTGCTTTCTGTGTGTTTCTCAGCTCATCTTGATGACATTTCATCTCTGTCTTGAACATAACTGTTTGTGGCCTCGTGTAGAGTTAGACGTGTGTTATTAACCTCACAGAACGTGCAACTTAGAGCTTTCACTTTCCTTCCTGTGCAGATAACGTGCATTCTGGCTTAAAGTTATTGGGCAAGAATCAAGGTTGGAAATTTTCTATTACTTTTAAGATTCCTGTGTTGTCTTTCGAAAGGCATACACTGCCTTTTGTTTTGATTAATGGAAACATAAATGGCTTACAACAATCTGTTAATTAAACCCATCAATGCTGTATCAGGTGGTATCCCTTCAAAGAACATTTTACTGAGGGAGCTTTTTTAAAAAATAAAGAGACCAGATATATGATAATTGATTAATATTCCAAAACACAAGAACAGGTATCTATAGGTTTAGTAGATACATACTGCAGTCTAGAGATAAAGTGAAGAAATCAGCCCCTTCTTTCTTGGCTGTGTTCAGTGGCTGGTGCAGATGTCGCTCCCTGGGTTGTCAGCTGAAGGATGACGTCAGAAAGCAGACTTCAGGATTTGTGAAGCAGTCCCAGGAGGCAGCTGTATACCGATCTGTCACTGCTCAACCCCAGCTGATAAGTGGGCAGATATTTATGGATTGATGTGACTCCCTGACATTTCAGAACCTTGCATGTGTTAAGATTGGTTGGAAGTTTTAAAACCCTAACACGTCAAGTGATGTAGGCAAAGTACTTCTCAGTCTGTGGAGCTGCCTCAGAGCCAGGACTCCCCCTGCTACCTGCTGACACCCGCTGACACCCTCCCAGGTTGAATGCTCAGGGGTGAGAGGGAGGCCAAGCCCTCGTGTGTGTGTGTGTGTGTGTGTGTGTGTGTGTGTGTGGTGCAGCTGTGCACAGCATAAAACAGAGTTTGCTTTGGGGAAGATTGGGAGGACAAAGTTGAAGGAGGAACTTTTATATTTATAATAGGTACCATGCATTTCATCATTAGATGAAAAACAGAAATACAATGAAGAAACAAGATGGATGAGAACTAAACACACTTTATAGCATGAAGAAATTTGAAATCAGTGTTTTGCAGTGTAGCTGGTCTGGTTCACATGTGATCATGAAAGAGATTTCTTTTGCAGGGACTAGAATATACAAAATGAATGATTCGTGGTAAAACCATGATTGGTTTCAAATGAAAAATAAGAATAAGCCATTGGACATCAAAATCAAGATTTTAGTTTTTCTTCATTAAATCATTAACTGTGTACATCAGTGCCTTTATGGGGTACCATGTGCTTATTTGATATACAACATGGAAAGTGCAAATCAAAACCACTCTGAGATATGACCTAACTCCAGTAAGATTAGCCCACATCACAAAAACCCCAAACTACAGATGTTAGTGTGGATGTGGAGAGAAGGGAACACTCCTACACTGCTGGTGGGAATGCAAGCTAGTACATCCATTTTGGAAAGAAGTTTGGAGAATACTCAAGGAACTAAAATATTTTAGCTTTTAATGCACCCAGAAATGCCTCTCTGTGATAGTAGAGGCCCAAAAGACCTGATAACATTTAAAATTAAAAAAAATTGCTAGTTATTGGGTAAAAAAGTCGATGGTGTGTTGAAGACTGCAAGACTGAAATCCCACGAATTTATCTAATGTGTAGACTAGTGACCAAAAAATATAAAAAATGAAACAGGCAAAGTCAGACTTACCAAAGTCAGTAACTTCCCATCCTCACTGCTGTTCATGATTAAGAACAACATGAGGCAACTCTCAAAGAGTGCATTAGTGTGGGTAGAAGCGAGGGATCCAGAGGAAAACCTCTTCCTCATGGCACGGAGTCCAGACTCTGGGGCTTCAGGGGCTTTGCCTCTTTGCAGCCCCATCTAGGCAGCATTGCTGAATGCAAACCCAGGTGGAAGGGACACAGCTGGTCCAGCAATATCTGTGCATCCTCTGACCTCTCTTGTTAGAGATGCTGCAGCTTCTCCGGGTGACACTGGACAAATCCTGGTGTGATTTGTTTGACAGGACTGTTGCAGAAGAATGGCTTGAAGGAAGAAGGAACTTAAAAGACAAAACCAAAATAAAGCAAGTTGCTGGCAACCTCAAAATGCAGCCTCGGAGATACTTAAAACTGTTGAAAACCCCACATTATATGTACCTTTCAGGGTTACCCTGCAGTTTTCATTTCATTTTGCCTTTTTTCAACTGTAAAATACAGTCTAGTATTTTCAGAGCTGATCTGATACAGGCAAATATGAGAAGGCATGTGCAGTGTGCTTTTATTTTCTTTTTTTTTATGTTTTTATTGGAAATCTTTATTTTTTTTTTATTAAATCATAGCTGTGTACATTAGTATGATCATGGGGCACCATACACTTGGTTCATAGACCGTTGGACACATTTTCATCACACTAGTTAACATAGTTTCCTGGCATTTTCTTAGTTATTTTGCTAAGACCTTTACATTCCATGGATGGAGCTGAAACATATTCTTCTTAGTAAAGTGTCTCAAGAATGGAAGAAAAAGTACCCAATGTACTCACCCTTATTATGAAACTAATGTAGGACCTTCACATGAAAGCTATAACCCAGTTACAACCTAAGAATAGGGAGAAGGGGGAAAGGGAGGGGAGGGAGGGGGGAGGGGTGGAGGGAGGGGGGTTAACGGGATTACACCTGCCGTGCATCTTACAAGGGTATATGTGCTTTCATTTTCTATGGGGACAATGGCAGCTCAATTGCCCTATTGAGAGAGACAGAGATGAGTGAGAGAGAGAGAGAGAAACGGTGTTTTCTGCCTAAATGTTTTCCCTTTAAAATCTTTTTCTCTGCCAAAAGGAGTAAGAAATATATCAAACAATATTTCAGAGATGTGTATACAGTTACGATTTCATAAAAGTAATGGTTTTCCTCTGAAAAGAAAGCCATATTCATTATTTCATTGATAGATTTATGCAGTTAAGTCTTCACCATCCCTACCCCAAACTGCATCAATTTGAACCATTTCCACACAGTTTTTTCCAGACCATCCCATCCCACTAGTTACTCCATTTGTTTTCTGCATTTTCAGTTAATTTAATATAAACAAAATTATTAAATATCATATGGGGAGAAATTCTTAATATACACAATGTTCATCAAATATCAGATAAAGAGAAAATTACCTGAAAGAGGACCGTTGATGGATACGAACTAAATATTCATATAAGCTAAACTATGAATTTTTTTAAATGCAAAGTACAGAGAAAAATGAAAAGAATATGATGTTAGAGAAGACTGTTTGAAGAAGATAATTTTTTTTTTTTTTGACACAACTTCACTCAGTCGCCCTGGGTAGAGCCCCATGGCATCGTCCCGGCTTACAGCCGCCTCAGACTCCTGGCTTCAGGCAATCCTCCTGCCTCAGCCTCCTGAGTAGCTGAGACTCTCAGGTGCCTGCCTAATTTTTCTATTTTTATTAGAAAGTAAAAGTTAAGAGTTTCCTGAGCAATTGAAAGAAAAACTTCCTTGGCCTCCCTCCCCTCCGTGGTTGAAGCTGGAATTAGCCGTGGGCTCTAGTTGCCCCACACTTACAGGTCTGCGGCTCAGATGTTTTCTGTCTCCTGCTCTACATATAGTGAGAGAAACTACGTGGGAATAAGTGAGATGAAGTGCCCAGAGGTCTGATGTTAAACCACCGTCCTGATTCACCTGTTTCTAAAATATTTTCAATGATAATCCCAATTTCCTCCAAGAGCACTGCAGGTGCTGACACATGTCATGGATCCTGAGTACTCGGGATGTCTTAATTTTGGCACATGTGCTTCTATTTCCTGAGGCCAAATTCTTTCAATCAATTGTAGTTTTCAATTTTATTTTAGCTTTTATACCTTGACTTCAAAACTTCTATCCCAAAGGTTCTGTCTCCTAATTAGAAGACTTCCTTTTCCCTAGTCCACAAAGGCATGTGGGAAAGTAAGCAAGATTCAGGGCAATGAGAGAATGAAGAATTAGGAGGGAAGTCTTACATGTCTCTTTTATTAAAAAAAAAAAAAAAAATTAAAAATAAAGAGAAAAGAAAGGCTAGCTACACAGTATTCCTAGGTTGTTCTTATACTAAAGAGTTCAGAGAAATGTGTTGTCATTATGTGACTATTTGCCAGATCGACTCCCTGGCTTTCTGGAAGAACCTTCACATGACGTATTCAAGGCATATTTCTCTAGAACTAAGAATAGATTCATTCCTCCTATAAGGGGAGACTTTAATCTTCAACACTACTGGCTTTTGTTCTTGTTGACTTGTTTTATTCAATATATTCACACAAGTGACGAATCTTATTTCTGTCTTTACCAAATCCCATACGTGTGTCCTTCCTCTCTCCCGGGACCACCGTCACATTTACCTGCCCACTTAGAATCTCTCCCTGTGATAATAACAATGTATTTGCTGCTTGTCTAGATAAGCCTTGTTGGATGCATTCAACTGCTTTCTGATGAGCAAGAACATCCCCAGTTCTAAATGTCCTCGGTCTCCATTCACTGGTTCTTCCTGGTTCCAGCGAGCGTGCAGCTGACTTGCACTGCTGTTTGGAATGTGGCACTCGCCTCTATTCTCCTGATTCGGTCTGAGAGCTCCAGGTTAAGTCTGGCAGATGCTCCGTGAGCTCTTCCTGCTGACCGCCTTCCCTGTCTCTTGGCTCAGATCCCACCCTGACCCGTGGTCAGCTCTTGAAATTTCAGAGGGTCTTGGCCATCAGAAGCTGCTATACCACCACTCTCCCCACCACAGGACAAGTCTTCACTATGTAAATCTAACAGTTTCCAGACATTCAAGGGACCTGCTTGATTTCTTAAAATTAAAGTGGCAACTCATCTTTAGTGTAGCAAACAGATTAGTCCAGTTTCCTCACCATTTCATGTCCTCTCTTCTCTAAGAAACAGTTTTGCTCTATTATTACTATTTCTACCTTCCCTTACAAGAGGCTCAAGATGCCTTGACGTGATACCACATCACATTATCTGGACGTTCTTCTGAATTGAGGAAAAAGGAGCTTTTACTTCCCTGAGTTTGCTGAAGGAAGCTACACTCATGAAATCACTTTTCTAAAACTACTGAATTTAAATAATGCTTCAGATCACTAAATATGCCTCTAAAAATTTTACTATATTCAGACAAATCTACTAAAGGCAGTAAACTGGAGAATTCCTTTTGTTTATTATATATTTCATATTTCATGTTGGAAATTTAGTTGAAATTCATTTTACACTTGAAATGCTAAGAAGTGCAAAGAAATCAGACTAATAAGTATAGAAATAAATGAGATTGTGGGTATATAGCTAAAAACTGGAAGGCAAGACTCCATTTACAAGCCTTTAAAAATTGAAAATATGACTAACACTCAAAATAGGAATTAAATTCCTTATTGAATAATTGTCGGAATTTTTCAAAAAATGTTTGATAGCATTCTGAAATGCTTAAAACTAACTTTAAAAATGCAAGATCCTAAATACAAGTGAAGCATTCCTAATTTGAACATCCAAAATGCTTCAAAATGCAAAACTTTTTTGAGTGCTGTGATGCCACCAGTGGAAAATTCCATTCCTGGCCTCACAAACTTTGTTTCATGTGCAAAATCATTTTAAAAAATTGTTTAAAATTATCTTCCAAGTAGGTGTATAAGGGATATGTTAAACGTAAACATATTTCTTGTTTATATTTGGGTCCTATCCCAAAGATAATTCATTTTCTAGAAACAAATATTTTGAAATCCAAAAAAAAAAAGTCTGACTCTCAAACATTACTGGTCCCAAGTACTTAACTTTGGTTAAGAGATGATCGAACTACTATATATAGGATGGGACTTACTCAAAATATCATGGTTTGCTTCTTTAAAAAACTATGACAGCGCATTGTATATGTATGTTTGTGTTATATATGTTATATATAATACGCACATATGTACACGTATGTACACACACATATATGTATGTAGAGAGAGTGTGCGTGGGAGAGCATGTTCTCTTCTTCACTGGCTTCACAGTCCCAATCCGACACTAGTTTTCACGTGCATGCTTAGGAGACTCCTGCTGTGTGTGCATGCTTTCTGTGTGCACTCACAGCTGTGTGCCTATGTGAAGAGTTTTACCTTGTTTCTCCCTTAATGAACTGCCAGGAAGATGCACCTGGGGTTCTGGGTTTAGCGTGTCTTCATGTCCCCCCTGCACCCTGTTGTCTGTCACACAGCATGGCCAATGCCTCTTCTGCCTCCTGAATGCTGCAACAACCCTCAAAACAAAGAGCACCTGCACAGGGAACCTGCTCTGTGTTCAGCATTTGGTGCCGGGTCGGAGGGTGAAGGTCAGCTGGTAAGGAGCCTTCTCCTCACTCCCAGCCCACAGTCCAGAGCTGGGAGGCCAGAGTCAGCGCACACTAGATACCCTGCAAATATTAAATGTTCTTTAAGATAACATGTTATTAACATATAATTGACAGACATACATTAAATACATGGTGAAGAGTTTTACCATGTTTCTCCCTTAATGAACTGCGCAGGAAGATGCACCTGGGGGTGAGTTTAGCATGTCTTCATGTCTCCCCTGCACCCTGTATCAAACTTGAAGAGTTTTGATTAGGTAAGCATCCACAAAACCATGACCAGATTCAATGCTGTAAACAGAGCCATTGTATCCAAAAGTTCCTCCTGCTCTCCATGTTTATTATTACTTCTTTTTTGTAATGAGAATAATTAATATGAGATCTTGGATATTCTTCACACACCTAATGTTTTACAATCACAATGTGTAGGTACTAGATGTACACACAAGATACACTGCAAACAAACACTGACTGCTCTGCAGACACAGTGCTCTGCACACACAGGGCTCTGCAATCACTAAGTGCTCTGCACACACTAGTTCTCTGCACACACAGTGCTCTGCAATCACTAAGTGCTCTGCACACACTAGTTCTCTGCACACACAGTGCTCTGCAGACACTAAGTGCTCGCACACACTAGTTCTATGCACACACAGTGCTCTGCAATCACTAAGTGCTCTGCACACACTAGTTCTCTGCACACACAGTGCTCTGCAATCACTAAGTGCTCTGCACACACTAGTTCTCTGCACACACAGTGCTCTGCACACACTAAGTGCTCTGCACACACAGTGCTCTGCAAACACTAAGTGCTCTGCACACACTAGTTCTCTGCACACATAGTGCTCTGCAGACACTAAGTGCTCTGCAGACACTAAGAGCTCTGCACACACTAAGTGCTCGCATACACAGTGCTCGGCACACACTAAGTGCTCTGCACACACAGTGTTCTGCAGACAGTAAGTGCTCTGCACACACAGTGCTCTGCAATCACTAAGTGCTCTGCACATACTAGTTCTCTGCACACACAGTGCTCTGCAATCACTAAGTGCTCTGCACACACTAGTTCTCTGCACACACAGTGCTCTGCACACACAGTGATCTGCAAACACTAAGTGCTCTGCACACACAGTGCTCTGCAGACACTAAGTGCTCTGCACACACTAGTTCTCTGCACACACAGTGCTCTGCACACACTAAGTGCTCTGCACACACAGTGCTCTGCACACACTAAGTGCTCTGCACACACTAGTTCTCTGCACACACAGTGTGCTGCAATCACTAAGTGCTCTGCACACACTAGTTCTCTGCACACACAGTGCTCTGCACACACAGTGCTCTGCAAACACTAAGTGCTCTGCACACACAGTGCTCTGCACACACTAAGTGCTCTGCATACGCAGTGCTCTGCAAACACTAGTTCTCTGCACACACAGTGCTCTGCACACACTAGTTCTCTGCACACACAGTGTGCTGCAATCACTAAGTGCTCTGCACACACTAGTTCTCTGCACACACAGTGCTCTGCACACACAGTGCTCTGCAAACACTAAGTGCTCTGCACACACAGTGCTCTGCACACACTAAGTGCTCTGCATACACAGTGCTCTGCAAACACTAGTTCTCTGCACACACAGTGCTCTGCAGACACTAAGTGCTCTGCACACACTAAGTGCTCTGCATACACAGTGCTCTGCAAACACTAGTTCTCTGCACACACAGTGCTCTGCAGACACTAAGTGCTCTGCACACACAGTGCTCTGCAGACCCTAAGTGCTCTGCACACACTAGTTCTCTGCACACACAGTGCTCTGCACACACTAAGTGCTCTGCAAACACTAAGTGCTCTGCACACACTAGTTCTCTGCACACACAGTGCTCTGCATACACTAAGTGCTCTGCATACACTAAGTGCTCTGCAAACACTAAATGCTCTGCACACACTAGTTCTCTGCACACAGTGCACTGCAGACACTAAGTGCTCTGCACACACAGTGCTCTGCAGACACTAAGTGCTCTGCACACACTAGTTCTCTGCACACACAGTGCTCTGCACATGCTAAGTGCTCTGCACACACAGTTCTCTGCAAACACTAAGTGCTCTGCACACACTAAGTGCTCTGCATACACAGTGCTCTGCATACACTAGTTCTCTGCACACACAGTGCTCTGCACACACTAAGTGCTCTGCACACACTAGTTCTCTGAACACACAGTGCTCTGCACACACTAAGTGCTCTGCAATCACGAGATGCACTGAAGAGACTAGATGCTGTGAATTATGTGAATTTCTCTGGTCAGTGAGAATGTCTGAAGGATACACTACATCAGAGTGGTCAATAGGCCTCCTGAATTAGTATTAGCATATGAGTAACTTATCCCAGAATTCCTCAGTTCTGATTTCTGAACTCTGACAACAATATTAGATGGCTTAATTATGGGCATTATATTTGCTTTAGGAAAATGGAGGAAGCTTTCCATACAGAGCCCACACGAAGATACAGAACATGGGATGATCCTAACACACTGTGAGGATCAGGTGACTCTATGAACCCGTAGTTGAGTCGGTGCCAATTTAGCAGGAATAAATCACAACTTACAGCTTTATTTTGCTCCTGCCTTTTCAGGTTATATTTCTTCTAACATTTTAAACTGTCAAAATTTCATTAGTGCAGGCTCTTTTCCAAAGGCCCCCAGCTGCCCTTCGTGCACCCTCCATAAGGGCTCCCAAGCACTGACACCTGCTGGGCAACCCTCTGCGTCCTTCTCTCTGATCTTTCCCATCAGCCCTTGCAGCACTTCTTTCTCTTGGTTCATGAGGCTGAGCGATGTTTTGGGCTGCTGTAAAGTCTGCTGTTGTGAGATGCAAAAACCTCCAGCTCCGATGGCCTTGGGAAATTCAGAGAGAGGAAGAGGGCTATGAGCTGTTTTGTCAGATGTTACACCAGATCTGAGGAGATTTCTGTAACTGGGAACTTCAATGAGATTTCTTTCTCTTTTCTCTGGCAAAGGTGTTCTACTAGCTTCAATAGAATCAGTTACTGATTATGGAGACGGTTTCTTTTAGGTCTGCCTGAACTAACTTTAGACCAAGAGAAACCTTAGTACATATGATATATAATGTATTTATTGACTTTTCACATGCTCAGGTTTAAAACTTTTTTTATAAATGTGAAGATAATACATAATTTGTTTTAGGGAGAAAAGTCAAATGTGGTAACTCTATTCTATGTGAGTCACTTGATTTCCTGTCCTAGTGGCCTGAAGACTGATCACTGGAGTCTACAGCCCCAAGGGGAACCACAAGGATTGTGAATTAATCTGTTTTTCCCTTAGTTTCTAAAATCCTCATGGCACTAAGAACCGAAAACATGTTGCCTCATCTGTTGATAATTGCCATAATTTTTTTAATACAACAAAAATTCATTAAGAAAGAATATAACACTTTTCAAATGCAGACATTCTCATGTCTTACTTTGTTTATAAATGTAACTGGGCAAGATCTTCTTTGATGGTAATATATTTGTTATTTAATTAATATCTATATTATTGACTTGCAGCTTATGAAATAAATTCAATATCAATTTTCTAATCCAGGAGAACTTTACATAGGTCTCTGACAAGACTATTTGAGTTGAGATTTTAGGATATTTTTTCCCCAACTACTTTTATGGGAGTTTATTTTCCAGCAGGTTTTGCTGCAACATAGTCAATCCATTTTCTTATGAAAGAACAACAACAACAACAAAAAGTTCTCTTTTCACATACCTTTGCTTGTTTCTTCCAGTTTTTGTCCTGTTGAAGAACACAGAAAGCTTGAAAATGCCCTAGATTTCAGTGGATTGCTTAGAAAAATATGTCATATCAATTAAATGCACAAGAATATTATTTCAAAATAACTGGCACATGGATTTTCGTAATATAATTGATACACACGTTCTAGCTGCAGTTTGCAAATGTCTAACCGCAAAACATACTTATTTCGAAAGTGTCCTTTTCTCTAGAGACTAGCCTCCAGTACAGGTGGTTTTTTGGAGTCACCAGTTGGATCTTCTGCTCATTAATATTGTTAAGTGATATTTTTACATTTCAGTCTTCTCCTTTAAGAAGGGAGTGATGGTTTCCTTGCTCCTGGAACCACCGTGTTGCCTGCCAGCAGAAGGTCTCACTTTCAGAGCACATCACTGTGAGTTTCCCTTACTGCTCTCATTATTTCAGTTACTATTTAAAATCGTAAACCTTAAAGTCCTAAACTATCATGATCAAATCTTTCAATTAACAATAATAGAAACATTAGGGAATTATCAAAAGTTAGGAGATAAATATAAACTCATAAAGAACATGAATTTTACATGTTATGTACATTGTATTATTATAAAATATTGAAAATTAATAATTAAACATTTAACACATATTTTATATTATTGTTGAAAATTACAACACATGAGAGGGAGAAAACTCTTAAAAATTTGTGGTAGGTAAGGGAAATTTTTCCCAAGATACAGTAAGTGAAAGTCACCCTCAAAAGTTTAGCGGTGGTGCAGAAGAACAGAAGGAAATGCTGGGCCAGATACATCAAGGCATTTCAAAAACAGAAATAGCCTTGGGATATCAAAAATTAGATCATTTAGTTTGATAACTAGAATCTACAGAGAGCTCAAATTAATCAACAAAATTACCACCTACCGCTGGGCAAGAGATGTGAACACAACCTTCTTTGATGAAGACAGATAATGGCTAACAAACATTTGAAAAACTTCCCATTGTCCCTGATCATCAGAGAAATGCAAATCAAAACCACCCTGAGATATCACCTCACCCCAGTGAGAATGGCCCACATCACGAAGTCTCAAAGCTGCCGAAGCCGGCACAGATGTAAAGAGAAGGGAATGCTTTTACACTGCTGGTGGGACTGCAAACTAATACAACCTTTTTGGAAGGAAGTATGGAGAACCCTCAAAGAACTCAAATTAGACCTCCCATTTGATCCTGCAATCCTATTATGAGGCATTTACCCAGAAGAAAAAAGATTATCTTATCATAAGGACATTTGCACTAGACCGTTTATCACAGCTCAATTTGCAATTGCCAAAAATGTGGAAACAGCCTAAATGGTGTTTAGGAATAGATTAACAAGCTGTGGTATACGTATACCATAGAATACTACAAGGGTATATGTGAAACTTAGTAAATGTAGAATGTAAATGTCTTAACAAAATAACTAAGAAAATGCCAGGAAGGCTATGTTAACCAGTGTGACGAAAATGTGTCAAACAGTCTATAAAACCAGTGTATGGTGCCCCATGATTGCATTAATGTACACAGCTATGATTTAATAATAAAAAAAAGATGAGACTTTACGTCTTTTGTATTAACCTGGATAGAGTTGAAACACATTCTTCTTAGTGAAGTATCACAAGAACAAAGAAGCAAGAATCTAATGTACTCACTTCTAATATGAAGCCGGTAGATGATCTCATACATACCCACATAAGAGAAAAATTCAAATCAGGTGGGGGAACAAGGCAGTGGGGAGAGGGGCAGAGGGAGAGAGGAAGACCCTTATGGTATATGGCACACCTCTTGGGGGTGGGACACAGTTACCTGAGAGACTTTACCTAACAGATGCAAACAGTGTAACCTAATTCTTTGTACCCTCAATGAACCTGAAACAATAAAAAAAATTTAGATCCTTTATTGAAATTTTACATAAAAGGCAAAATAGTTTGTCAAAGGCTATGATCAAAGACATCAACCAGAGCATGGAATAAATATGAATTTTACTGATCCAAAAGACCCCACCACAGGAGATACTTCACTGTCAAGATGAAAGTCCCAAACCAACACCTCTGGCAAAGTGATTCTGTGAAAGTTAATCAAAACTGGTATTATGTACTTATTTGTTTAGTCACTGAGGATAAAAGACTACAGCTTTCCTTGTGTTAACATAAACACGAATGTGCTTTTAGAGTTTGTTTTACTCTGACTGGGTATGGTCTGCAGCAAGTTTGGCAAAGCAGATCATCCAAACCAAAAATTGAAAAAAGCCAATCACTTATTGAGAAGGACGGTTGACAGGGGCTTCTCGAGCGTGCATGTAAGTGAGAGTTCAATGGGATACGCAGATACTTGGGGGAGCCCCAGATAATCAGATGTGCCTAGGAGAGACCCACCCTAATCCCGATCTTTCCAAGCCACAGTGCACAGTCTGGCTGTGTGTGCTGCAGAATTCCAAGGGGTGTTAAGTACCATGCAGACGGGAGCAGCTCTACGCAGGTGGGTGGCACACCCTGGGGGCCACGCCAGCCCTGACCTGAGTTTTGCAAAGCCTCAGAGACATAGCGGGTGGCCCTCTTCATTGTGGGTTGCATTCTATATCATGCAGGGGAAGCTGAGAGGAGGAAGCCTGGCCGGAGCTCTTAGCTTGAGCTCCTCTTAAAGAGTGCCGGAGACAGCAGCTTTGCTTACTCATTTTCCAGGGAGACAGTTGAGCTGCAGCAGGTCGGATGAGGCAGGCGAGGAGGAAGGGCCCAGGGGTTCGTCAGGGAAGACTGCTGTGGGTGGTAAAGCTCTATCCCCCAGGACTGCTAGGCAGAGCAGGTACCTCCTGAAGGGTCCACTTTCCACAGGGTCCCTCCTGACGGCACTTTGTCCTGGGGAGGAGGCTTCAGACTGGTCTTGGGAGGAAAACAAGAGAAAATGAGGCAAGTGGTTGAGTCTGAGTCAGAGCAGCCTGAGGTGCTGTAGCCAGAGTCCAGCCCATGGGGGTCGTCTCCCAGGGTGGCAGCAGAGTCCAGTTCACGGGGGTCGTCTCCCAGGGTGGCAGCAGAGTCCAGCCCATGGGGGTCGTCTCCCAAGGTGGCAGCAGAGTCCAGCCCACGTGGGTCATCTCCCAGGGTGGTAGCAGAGTCCAGCCCACGGGGGTCATTTCCCAGGGCGGCAGCAGAAAGCCCAGGTGACCAAGGGAATTGGCTAAGTTTCCTGTCCGGCATTTTTTGGTGTCTGTGTGCGGAGAATAGCTATTATCCAGCTTGCAGTCCTTGTGGCCAGTGAGACATGCAAGGCTCCGACAAAATTGGCACTTGTTCCTAAGAGCAGGTTCCTTGGGGAGGTCCCTTCTTCCTGGTACTGGATGTGAAGCTGGAATGCAGCTGCCCAGTTTCTGCCGGCCCAGGTAAAATGCTGGCTCCAGGGGTAGAGCACAGAGGCACAGCCAACCCGGCCTGGTTAATGGCTGAGATCAAAAGCCCATTTAGCCTTAACCTAATGTGAGCCAAAATCATCCTCGTGGGGTCCTTCTGGTTACCCTACCCCTTCATAATTTGCCTCAGCTCCCCAGTCCTCAAGGCTACAGAAGGCAAGTGGACGGCACTGGACCTGTCTCCCTCTCCTTCCCTCAATTTTAAGGTCTATGTTTTGGGGAAACTTATTCATAAGCTATTTCACCTCTAATTTTAGAAATGTTTTTCCTCAATGATTCTTTTTTTGTGGAGATGATCTAAAGGTTTTATGTACTAGGTCACAACCAAATCAAAAAATGATGTCAGTTTTCATCATATAGATCACAGGATGAACTCTGTCACCACACAGTTTTTCTCACTATTTGTATTGCTGACTATTCATCTCCTAGAAAATTATACATAGTTATTCTAGATGAAACATGATATTGCATCTTTGGAAGAATGGAAACCAAAAGTATGATGTCAGTATTTTGGAATATCTCAGGGACAGGCTTGCAAACATGAAAGAGGGGCTGGCTGAGTGGAAATGCCAAAATTTTGTTAAAAGACATTCAAGTAACTTTAGAATGGAATTATCCATGCACATCACCATATGTACAGCAAATAGCCACCAAACTATACATTGTCTGAGATTTAGCGTCAGAAGTTCTACAAAATATAAAAATGTATGAGACCGATGGGAGAAAAGAAAAATGATGGATTATAGGAATGAGTCCATCATACATCTGGTGCTAGAACACAGAAGTAATCATCTACAATCCTGGAGATTACACTGACAAATTGAGGACCGGAGAACTTGCAACAATCTTTATTTATATTATTGACAGGGTCTATGATACAACAGACTAATAGTTTAATAGACTTTAGATAGATATTTTCAATTTTTGTATCTGACAAGAATAGTTAAAATACAGTGGCTACAAAGTTAAGTTACATTCAAATATAACAGAGGTTTCTTTTCATAAAGATGAAGTGTGTG
The DNA here is from genome assembly GCF_027406575.1 of Nycticebus coucang. Lineage (NCBI taxonomy): Eukaryota > Metazoa > Chordata > Mammalia > Primates > Lorisidae > Nycticebus > Nycticebus coucang. Next base: position 189,714,102 of record NC_069780.1, read on the forward strand.
TGTTGTGTTTAATAAATTTCATGATAAAACATTCCCTGATGACAACAACCAAAATCACAAACATTTATTTAAGGAAACAACACAATTGGTCCTCTCAGTGTTAGTGTTTCAGATAAGTGGCCCCTAGTTTTAAATTTTGTTTTATAGGCTGATGTGAAATCAAGTAATCCCTGTTTTCAACAATGCCAGATTATTAGCCATCATAAAATGAGTAATTCAATCTGCTTTCCTAAAATTAAACCCTTGGTTGAGTTAAGCGGCTCAGAGAAAGTTGTTTTCCCAATGCACCAACCAAATGTGCCTCCCGTGGACTTCGGCACTTTACTGTGGCACTTCTGAGAATTCTGGATTAATTATGGGTCACCAAGGGAACATGCCATAAGGCGTTGTGTTAATTTCATGTCCCTTTCAAATTTAGGACTTATTTTTGGACAATTTTTGAAGCCCCACTTACAATTGAACTGGCTATCTGTCACCGTGATCAGAAAAGCAAGCTCTTCTACAGAAATATTGCTAGTTCATACTCTTAAAAAAGATACCAATTGATTTATCTTTTCAATATTCCCTTGGCTTATTTTAATTTTCATTTGATCTGTCCTTTCTCTCTTTTTGAGTAGGGAGCTTTAGATCATCCATGTGAGACCTGTCACTTTTTCCCAGGAAAAGCATCGTGCCTCGGTTTCTTTGTGCTGCTGTAGCAAAATACCTGAGACTATAGTTTACAATAATAAAATGTATTTCCCACAGTATGGAAGGTGTGAGGTCCAGGATCACAGGGCCAGCAGCTTGGGTGTCTGATGAGGGGAGCTCTTTGCTTCCAAGATGGTATCTTGTTGCTGTGTCTTCACACGGCGTAAGGGCCAAAAAGAGACCCAGGCTATGTCCTCACGTGGCAGAAGAGAAGAAGGGGTCCTTTTAGGAAAGCGTTAATTGCATTCCCAGGGCAGAGCCCTCGTACAATCACCTCTCCAGAGCCCCATCTTCTACTGCAGTCTCCTTGGCGGCAGGTTGCAAAATAAGAATTTTGGAGGGACACATCCCTTCAAACTATATCACACGTTATGCCTAAAAGTTCACTCTAAATATTGCTTTAGTTATATTACAACACTTTTGATATATTGTCCTTTTTTGATAAGCATGATGTTTAATTTCCACATATTTTAGTTTCTTCCAGAAGTTTTCTGTCTCTGATTTCAATTACTATTTTAATATAGTATTTTAAATACTATATTAAATAAAATATAAAATATTTTATTTTAATATAAAATAATCAAAATGGAAATTGAAACAATTATCATATTAATATAATTCATATTTAATTAAAAATAATTAATTTTGTTAATAAGAATTAATATTGTAATACAGTTTTTATTCTGTATAATTTTTATTCTTTGGAGATTATTTATACCTGCTTAATAGGCCAGAATATGGCCCAGGGTATTTGAAAATAATTTGTATTCTGCTGTTATGGGGTGGAATTTCCTATAAATATCTTTGAGATTAAATGTGTTGGTAGTATTGTTCACAGCCTTTATATTCTTACTGATTTTCTGCCTACTTGTTTTATCAGCCACTGAGGGAGAAGTACCGAACTCTGCATCTATCACTGTGGGTCTGTTTATTTCTCTTTTTAGTTCTATTTGGTTTTGCTTTTTGTACTTCAAAGCTCTGTTACGAGAAGCATAAGCATCTGTAATTGTTATATCCTCATATGACATTAATTCCTCCAGCTTAAATGATGTCTCTTTGCAACCTTCCTAGTGGGATTCTTGTTCCTGATATTGGTATAGCCACTCTGATAGTAACCTACTCACGGATCTTTTCATTAGCATTTCCACGGAATACGTAACATCCGTATATTTATAACCTATTTTTGTTCTTTAAAGTGAGCTTCTTGTAGAAAGCATCTACTTGTATCTAGGTTTTCATCTAATATGAAAATATGTCTTTTAATTAAAGCGTTTCATCAATAATATTGTCCATAATCACTGATAGAGTTGGGGTTAGATTTACCTCTGTGACGTTTGTGCCTCACTGTACGTCAGTTTTCTTAGTCCTCGCCCGGATCCTTTTGCAGAGTTTGCATTATTCTATAATTCCATTTAGCACCATTACTGGTATTTTAGCCAACTCATTACTTTTTAATAATTGTGTCAGGCTTTATAATATATATTTTTAACTTTCTAATGTACCTTTTTTATTTTTTATTAAATCATAACTGTGTAAATAACACTGTATCATTTCACTTACAGTTGAAAAACTTTACAACAGAATGCTACCACTTCTCCCATTTTCTCATTCTTCTTCATGCTATTGTGATTTATTTCTAAAAATCCCACTAAAAAATGTTACTATTTATAGTTCTAACAATTACCCTTCAAGACATATTTAAAAATGAGGAAAAGCATCCTTCACATCTATCCTTATCTTTGTAATTTCCAAGGTTTGTTAGTGCTTTATGTAGAACCAAATTTTTATCTTATACCATTTTATTTTTTCCTAAAAACTTCCTTTAACATTTCTTGCAGTAGTGATAAATGCTCTCAGCTCTCTTCCTTTTTATTTTTTTAAGACAGAGTCTCACTTTGTTGCCCCTGGTATAGTACCAGGGCATCATAGTTCACAGCAACCACTAACTCTTTTTTTTTCTTTCTTTTTTTTTAATTAATTAATTTATTTATTTATTTATTGTTATTGTTAAATCATAGCTGTGTACATTAGTGCAATCAAGGGGTACAATGTGCGGGTTTCATATACAATCTGAAATATTCTCATCAAACTGTTCGACGTAGCCTTCATGGCATTTTCTTAGTTACTGTATGTAGACATTTGTATTCTGCATTTAGTAAGTTTCCCCTGTACCCATTCTAAGATGCACCATAGATGTGGCCCCACCCATTACCCTCCCTCCACCCTAACCTCCCCACTCCCTTCCCCTTCCTTGGCCCTTTCCCCATAGTCTTGTGCTATAGTTGGGTTATAGCCTTCATGTGAGATTCTCTTGCCTCAGCTTCCCAAGTAGCTGGGAGTACAGGTGCCCACCACAACACCTGGCTATTTTTAGAGATGGGGTCTTGCTCTAGCTTAGGCTGGTCTCTAATTCATAAGCTCAGGTGATCCACTCACCTCAGCCTCCCAAAGTGCTGGGATTATAGGCATGAGCCACCACACCTAGCCTCAGCTCTTTTCTTATCTAAAAAGTTGTATTTTGCTTTCATTCTGAAAAGCATTTTGCTAGTAAATAATTATAGGTTGAAAGTATTTGTTCAGCTCTTTATGAATGCCTCTATTATTTTCTAGTTTTCATATTGTATGATAAAAAAAGGTCTTTCATAGTTCTTATTTTTGCACAAATGTGTACTATTTCTTTGGTTGCTTTTAAGAACTTTTTATATTTGGTTTTGAGTAATGTTGGTAATGATGTGCCTTGCTCTGTTTTTCCTTATGCTTTTTTTTCGTATTTGTTAAGCTTCCTGGATCTTTGGACCAGGATCATTGGATCAAATTTGGAAGAGTGTTAGCTATTATTTCCTAAAATGGTTTTTCTGTCCTTCCTCCCCTCTTTTCTCCTTCTGGAACTGCGATGACATGTGTGGTGTGTGGGCCGGCCGTTCCATGGCCTCTGGCAAATCACTGGGGCTCTATTTTTTTTTTTTTCATAATCTGTTTTCTCTATAATCTTACTGTTGAAAAATCTCTGTAGCAATGTCTTTAAATTCTCAGATCTTTTCTTGTATTATATCTAATCTGCTATTACTTCTATCCAGCATGTTTTCTTTATTACCAGGATACTATATTTTTTTCAACTCTGAGTGTCCTTTTGATTCCTTTGTATATATTGCAGCTCTCTGCTATTGTTTCAATTTCTTTCTCTGTTTTTCTTACACGAATAGAATACACTTACAAAAGCTCTCATATTAGTGTCTGTCTTATCCATTACTTCTGGGTTTTTTTTTTTTTTCTATTTTATCAGATGCCTACTAGTGTGAGTTTTACCCTCGTTAGATGCCAGTGTTTTCATGTTCTATTGAATATTATTGAACTTGTTCTGGGACAACATCCTATTTAGAATCGGTTTGATTCTTTCGCAACTTCCTTTATAGTTTTGTTAAGACAGGTTGAGAGGTTGATGCAGGCTTTTCAGTAGGCTGGTGTAGTCTTTCCCGGTCTAAGGTAACGCCCATCTACGATAGTATTCTAGGCATGCTGTCCAATGCCACATATGTTATCAGGTCTACTTCTGGCTGGTGGGAACACACTGTTCCTGGCCTTGTGTGAGCTCCTGGAGTTGTTCTGCCTCTTTTCTTTCCAGTTATATTTTCCCCACCCTTAGAAGGTTCCCATCTTGCATGTGCAGCCAGTAGTCAGGTAAAGATTTAAAGAAACTTCTCTGGAGCTCTCTCTTTATGAACCTTCTTCCTCTTTGGCGGTATGCTCCACAAAATCTCTATGCCTTGACTTCTCCAGCTTCAATCTTTGGGTCTTTACCTCAGCAGATAGCCGGACTCAATTTGACTTCCTGTCCTGTGAGGGCTGGAGGAGACCCTCTCCCTCATCGCCTCTCCCTGATCCCTCTTTCCCCTACCCCCAGATGGTATTAGCTCATCTACTGGCTTCATATTAGATTGAGTAGATTGGATTCTTGCTTCCCCATTCTTGTGATGCTTTAGTAGGCAGAATGTCTTCCAACTTAATCCAGGTTAATACAACAGATGTAAAATCTTCATCTTTTTTACTGCTCCTTGTCCCTGATCATCAGAGAAATACAAATCAAAACCACCCTGAGATATCACCTAACCCCATGTCACAACATCTCAAAGCTGCTGATGTTAGCACAGATGTGGAGAGAAGGGAACACTTTTACACTGCTGGTGGGACTGCAAATTAATACAACCTTTTTGGAAGGAAGTATAAAGAATCCTCAAAGAACTCAAAATAGACCTTCCATTAGATTCTTCAATCCCATTACTACTCAAAAGAAAAAAAATTATTTATCATAAAGACATTTGCACTAGACTGTTTATCGTAGTTCAATTTATAATCACCAAAGAAGTCTTAGTTTTATAGGACTAGCGTAACAAAATTTCACAGACTGGGTGTCAAACAACTGACATTGGTTTCTTCCTTCCTTTCTTTCTACCAAGGGTGGCAGAGTGAAACTATGTCTCAAAGAACAAACGAACAAATAAATAAACCTAGATAATAAAAAAGTAATAGAAAAAATAATAAATTTCTAAAATAAATCTGTATTTATAATCGTAAACTTCCAGAGAGCCAGGGATGGTTTATCTCCTTCTAACTAATCCTTGGAGATTTTGGATTCTGGATCATGAGTATTTTATAGGGGTAACTAATACTCATCTTAGTGCTTTATTCTGTTTATAAATCTACAGAAATCTACAGAAATAAATCTCTTTTACATACTGTATACTGCCCAGAGTCTTAAATGTGTCTGTGTAGCTGCACACAAGAGAGGTCATCAAGATCACGGTCTAAAATCAAACATCCAAACAAACCCTAGGTGCCGTCTAGAACACAACCCTGATGCACACACACTGGGAACTCTGCTGCTATTGACTCCGTGAAGCCCTGGACTAAATGAGAAAACAATTTTAGGTGAGGTGGAAGCATCATATTTCCTAAACTGATCATGAATTTTCCCCTTCCTTCATTTTCTATTTTCTTTTTTTTTTTTTGTTTATTGTTAAATCATAGCTGTGTACATTAGTGCAATCAAGGGGTACAATGTGCTGGTTTCATATACAATGAACATTCTTTTAATGTTCTATTCTCCCCTTCTGAAAAAAAAATGCACTTGAACCCAGTTAGAATCACAGAATTTCACATGATTTCCTTAAGGAAAGGGGCCTTTTCCCCTCTTAAGGGGCCCTTTTGTTCTTTTATTCTTGCTCATTCTAGCAGGTACATTGTTTTGCCAGAAGGTTCTGTTTCCCCAAATCCTATAAAATCTCTATCCTGCTTAGTTACTCTGAAGCACTTTCTTCGGCTAGTGTCTCTCCTGGTGTGCATTAGTCAGTAAAAACAAACAAACAAACAAAATCCTTTAATTCATTCAGATCTTCTCCACTTAAAGATGGTTCTGGAAAGTACATGGTGGTTAGGCCAAGTAAGCAAAGGGCCTGTGAGAAAAGTGCTTTGGGGAGGGAACTGGCTCATCTTAAAACACAGTGTGGCGTATTTGGCGGACAGAAAGGTACACAAAATGCAGAAAACTTAGAACTAAGAGTTCTCTGACAGAGAACTTAGGACACACATTGCAGAGAAAAATGGAGCAAAGGACATTTTAGAATAGGGCTGACAAACTCTGTTCTCCTTTGGCATGAGAATTTTGTGTATGTTAGCTTTGTAACTCCATGTCCCTGGAAATTAGATAAAGGGAGAATCTTAATGATGTCACTAGGTGATACTGATAATTGGAGAAAAGATCCCTGACTAGCAAATTTCTGCTGGCCTAAGAGGGCTATACAAATGCCCAGTAAGAAGCTATAACGATGGCCCTCCAGAGAGTGGTGGCTCTCAGAACTGGCATGCCCTTGCAGGGATCTGGGATTCAGGAGATGAGGCTTTTAAGCCATTCGGGAAACCTCACTGGCCATAAATGATTCTTGTCTCTCTGCACCTGAGGTCTTGTACTCGGCAGGGGCAGGACATAGGTACAGAGGAGACCTCCCAGATTTCTGTATAAATGGATATATGAACTGCTACAGGGGCTCACACAGGACACCCTGCTCTTCCTGCTGGCTGTCAGGAACCATGAAATTTTGTCTGAAATTTCCCTCTACTTACCAATGAGCAAGTTAGCCTGCCACAGTTGTATAGATCCTGACACAGGACATGAGACATGAGACTGCTAGGTTAGAGACAGAGTGATTTATTATTAAGAAAAACCTACCTATTCCCCCAAATTCTGCCTCAATCCCCACAGGGCAGCATAGGCGGTACTGGAGACAGAGGACCTTCCATGACCATGGACTTCACATCAAGGCAGCAGTGGAGGGACAGCTTGCAGGTGAACAGAAGGTGACATTCAGGTCCAAGGTAGCTTGGTGGAAGCCACTCAGGACTTACAGAGGAAATCCTGGCGTCTGTACAGCCAGGAGGTTTTCTAAGCAGATGGGAAATGGGGGCTCCGTTTTCTAGGTCAAGACAGCTGTGGACAGCCTATGGCCAGGCTCTGGCGCAGACTGCAGAAGGACTGGGTTCTGGACACGAGGCCGTGCAGACCCTCCTGATGGCCTTAGGCCCACACGGCCAGGTCACTCTGCTCCATGTTGGAATTGCAGGAAGCCTTTTCCTCCTGCAAAGTGCCCCAAGTGCCCAGCACTGAAAGCATTGAGTGTCAAACCAGCTGTAAAGGAGAAAGGCTGAAAGGAATCCCACTGTTTACCCTAGAGCAAAACTGCAGAGCAGATCGGAGTGAATGGTCACACTGTCCAATGGCTTTGACAAGACAGGCCACAGAGGAAGGTAGGCAGCACCTGCAGAGATGCCTGGACAGCTGCCTCCTTGTCCTACAGGCTGTGGCCACAGCCCTGACTGAGCGCGTCCCATGGGCAGTGTGCCCCAGTGGTTCCATGCATCTGGATGTAGGTGGACCCATGAATATCCCTGATGGGTACTGCAAAGATCGCATGTAAAGATAATCAGACTGTACAGATGCAGTGCTGAATCTTTTATCCTAAAGATGATGGAGGGTTGGTTTACAGTTCCCTGGGGAATGATGATTGTTGGTTTAAAGACCTTAAGTATGGTGTCATTTGCATCTGATAATGGATAGTGGGTATAATACGAGTATATAATAGCAATAAAATATTTTTTATTTCCACTATGTTTCAGGTACTATGTTTGGACTTTTGCTTGTGTTTGGTAGTTGGACCTCACAGACAAGGAAACAGAGGCTCAGCAGGTCCCGGAACGTCACACCATCCCAGTTGGACAAGGAGGGGGTGTCCTCTTAGTCCTCCCACCCGAGCTGCTAATGGCGCTGGCCTCCCACACAGCTCAAACTACATAAGGTACACTTCAGACTTAAAACAAATTAGAAGCAGGAAAACCACAGAATCTCTGGGGTTCCTGCCCCTTGTTGTTTAGTACCCTTGGCATCGAGTACTTTTCCTTTCTGTGTTTGTCTGGAAGAAGATTTGACAACACCTGTGTTAAGTGCACAGTCAAGGCCCTTACACATACAGAGAGATAATAAAAGTGCCAGACAGACCAAAGGATTAGTTGTTCCCTTGTTTGAGGTAAGCATAGGTAAGCACCTTGCTCTTCAGATTCCGAAGGAGATTTTTCCCCATTCTTTAAAGCAGCAATTCAAATTTGAGTCCTAAGGGGGATTTTACTTCCTCTGAGTGTTTCCTTCTTTATCACAATGACATCTCCTGATTCAATAACCCATCAAACAAACCAGGCTGACGCAAAAGGAGACAGAGCAGCTCCCAGGAGCACAACTTGCAACTGACCCCATTCTATGAAGATAGGGAGGGCCCTGCTCTGCATCATAAATGACAGCCCAGGCCTTGGACACACACTGGGATCTTTGTAGGGGCTTTTCACAGTCCACTGTGTGTGCTTTTTTAGATATCTCTGGTAATTTTAACTTGTTGTCCAGGTTTGACACAGTACAATTTGAGTAGTTCTCAAATTGAGAAAGATTAACCTTCAGCATCTGATATAATTGGGTCTAGTGAAGGCTAATTTTTACTATAAATTATGAAGTGAATAAATTGTCCAGCTTTGATAAGAGGTAAGATAATCTTGAATAATAGACCTGCAATTTAAGGAATTCTGAGTTTTCAACATTTCTTGTCTCCTACGATTGTTTATAATTTTCGTATAGCTATGCCTTTTTAAAAATCTGAATTATCTCTGTGAAATGTTTCAGAATCAAAAGGGAGTTATTAATGATGTTTAAAAAAAATCTTGACAAATACATTGAAAGAAGGCTATAAATCGTGGTTCTCATGCCTTTTGTTTTGGTAACAAAAACTATCACCAAAATGTTCTAAAAAACCACAACCTTGTACAGAAAATACTTCTTTGAGGACATTTTCCCAGAAATTGCCTGTCCAAACACAGACTGGAATCACATTTGCTATTGATCTTTGTAGCCACAGGTAATAATTTCAAAAGACCTTTGTCTTCCCTCGCCTCCCTGAATATGCACATGGTTTATGATAGCACACACAGTCCCATTGCAGTGTTCTGCCTCTAAATTGATATCTTTAAAAAAAATTCAGAATATTAGAGGTTCATGTGTTTTGTTTACATGCTTTATTTTTTGTACAAATTGAGGCAAAGTTATAAGTGTACCTTTCACTGAGATAAGGTACACCATACAGAATAGGTGTGAATTTTCCCACCCCCTCTCCACTCAATTTTCACTGAGATTTACTTCCATATGTACTTAAATGGTGATCAGTCAGGACTCACTTGGTACCGAGCACATTTGTTTGTTTCTCATACATTCTTGTGATGTTTCACTTAGAAGAATGGTTTCCAGTTCCATCAAGGTTGTCATGACAAAGAGTAGATGGCCATTTTTTTAATGCCTGAGTAGTACTTCATACTATGCATATGCCACATTTTATTAATCCATTCATGAGATGGTGGGCACTGGAGTTGTTTCCATGTCTTTGAGATTGTGAGTTGTGCTTCTATAAATATTCAATAAAGGCAACATACAAAAAACCTATAGCCAACATCATATTTAATGGGGGGAAATTGAAAGCATTTCCACTTAGAACTGAAACCAGACAGGGTGGTTCACTTTCACCACTTTTATTCAATATAGTGCTAGAAATGCTTGCCAGAGCAACTGGACATGGAAAGAAAATCATGAATGTACAAATCAGGAAAGAAGAGATCAAACTATTGCTTTTTGCTGACAATAGGATCTTATAGATAGAAAACCCCAAAGATCAGAGAAGACCATGTGAATGCATAGTGAGAAGGCAGGCAGCCTTCTGCCAACCAAGGGAGGCCTTAGGAGAAACTAAACCCACTGACACTTTGACTTTAGACTTGTAGCCTCCAGAACTGTGGTGTTTTGTTAGGTCAATCTGAGCAAAGTAATATAGAGATGTTGCAAGAAATATGAGGGATAATTGCAGAAACAAACTCCTTAAGTAGGTGAGATGGAGATCAGCTAGGAGCACGGGCTTCCTGCATTCTAACAGGAGGGAGGGCAGCGTAGATGGGGGCAGATGCAGGTGGGTTGGTTGATTTGGCAATGGGGTGATGACTAATTCTATTTTCTCAGTTCAATAAAGAAGTAAGATCATCAGCTGAGAGGGAATAAGGTGGAGAGGAAATTTAATAGATTTAATAAGGGAAGACTGTTTTAAATAATCATCTTATTAAATGGGCACTATAGTCCTGAATGTTTGTGTCTTCTTAAAATTCGTAAATTAAGATTCTCACCCTTGAGGTCATGGTATTAGAAGATGGGACTTTTAGGAGGTGATTAGTTCCTAGGGCTGTGCACTCATGAATGGGAGTAGTTTCCTTATAAAAGAGGCCTGGGGGAAGTAGTATGCCACTTCCACCATAGGAAGACACAGTGAGAAGGGGCCATCTGTGAGCAGTAAGTGAACTCTCGCCAGACACTGAATGTGTTGGTGTCTTCATCTTGAATGTCCAGCTTCCAGAACTGTGGGCAATAAATTTCTGTTGTTTACAAGCTACCCAGTTGATGGTATTTTATTATAGCAACCCGAACAGGCTATGATGTGAGGAAGTAAATGAACCAAGGAAATGTAGGAGGATTTCTGGGCAGAACTAAAGGCTCAATTGAGGTATGAGGCAATCGAGTAAATCCATCCTTCTTCATTGTTAACTTTTCTCTAGTCATGTTCAGTTGGTGGAAAGTTGAATTTATCTAGGGCTGAGATAAAAAAAAAAAGAAAGAAAACCCCACAGATTCAATTAAAAGAGTCCCAGAATTGATCAATAAATTCAGCAAAGTCTCAGGTTACAAAATCAATGTGCAGTAATCAGTAGCTTTCATATATGCTGAAAACAGTCAACCTGAGAACTGAATCAAAGACACAATACCTTTTGCAGTAGCAACAAAGAAAATAAAATACCTAGGAATATACTTAACAAAGGAGATGAAAAATCTCTATAGGGAGAATCATGAAACACCGAGGAAAGGAATTGCAGAGAATATGAACAGATAGAAAAATATACCATGATCATGGATTAGCAGAATCAACATTGCCCAAATGTCTATACTACCCAAAGTGATTTAAAGATTCAATGCAATTTCCATTAAAATACCAATGCCATTGTTCAGAGATCTAGAAAAAAAAATAGTTCTATGCATCATATGGAACCAGAAAAGACCACAAATAGCCAATTAAACCTTACAAAAAAAAAAAAAAAGAAAAAAATCAGGAGGCATCCCTTTGCCAGACTTCCAGCTATATATACTATAAAGCCATAGTAACCAAAACAGCACAGTGCTGGCACAAGAACAAAGGCATAGACCAGATCAGAACAGAGAACCCAGAGATGAAATCGTCCTCATATTCCAATATGATTTTTTATAAAACAGATAAAAACATATACTAGGGAAAAGAATCCCTGTTCAATAAATGGTGCTGGGCAAACTGAACAGCCACTTGTAAAAGACTGAAACAGGATATGCACTTCTCACCACTTGCTAAAATGAACTCACAATGGATGAAAAAGCTTAAAACTAAGGAAGGAAGCTGTAAGAATCCTAGAAAAAATGTTGAAAAAACTCTCATAGGCAAAGAAAGAATTGATGAAGATCCCCAAAGCAATCATAGCAATAACAAAAACAAATAAATGGGGCATGATAGAATGGAGGGGAGGGAGAGGGGAGGATGGGCCGAGGGAGGGTGGGATTACACCTATGGTGCATGTTACAAGGGTTCATGGGAAACTTAGTAAGTGTAGAATATAAATGTCTTAACATAATAACTAAGAAAATGCCAGGAAGGCTATGTTAACCAGTGTGATGAAAACGTGTCAAACGGTCTATAAAACCAGTGTATGGTGCCCCATGATTGCATTAATGTACACAGCTATGATTTAATAATAATAATAATAAAAGAATGAAAAAAAAACTTCTGCATAGCTAAGGACACAATCAAAACAGTAAATGGACAACCCACTGTAGGGTAGAAAATATTTGCAAGATGCTAAATATCTGATAAAGGATTGATAATCAGAACACACAAAGAACATAAGCAAACTGACAAGAAAAGATAGATCAAGCCCATTAAAAAGTGACAAGAGACATGAACAGAAACTTTTCAACTGAAGATTATGTCTAACGGCCAAAAAACTCATGAAAAAATGCTCAATGTCTCTAATCATTAGAGAAATGCAGATCAAAACCACCATGAGATTTCATGTAACTTCAATGAGAATGGCTCTTATTAAAAAGTCCCCAAACAGTAGAAGCTGGCATGGATGCAGAAAGAAAGGAACTCTTATACACTGCTGGTGGGACTGCAAACTAGCACAACCTCTATAGAAAGATGTATGGATATACTTCAGAGAACGTACAGTAGACCTACCATTTAAACCTGCAGTCCTACTACTGGGTATGTACCCAAAGGAATAAAAGTCATCTTTTTCTTTTAGAGAGCCTTTCTCTGTTATTTAAGATGATATCTCCCTGTTGAATATTTTGAAATTAATTTTAATTGTATCACCATGGATGTTGTGATCACGTGCAGATCAATCAGGGCCAGGCAATGAAAGAGCTTCAGGCACCAACATCAGCACTCTTCTGTTACCTCTTGCTGGAGAAAAAGTATTATGTCTCTTAATAATTGGGCACATAAAGAGAGAAATGAATAGTACAATTGCAGTTGAAAAGTGTTTTTATTTAAAAAATAAAAAACACTTTCTGAGAGCCAAATATTCAGTAGCAAATTCAACAGACCATTTAGCAAGTTGACTCCATGCTTTTCAATTTGTTATTTCTGACTGGTAGAATTAACCCACTTCCCAAAGACTGACAGGTGGATTTTTTTGATTTATGATCTATGTATCCCAAGACCTAAAAGAAATGTTTAAAACCCCAGTAGCTAAAATTTCATTTATTGACCTGTAATAGAAGGGTCAATAGGATTGGAAGTAAATTCATAATTTAGCTGTAGAACCACATCTTATTGAGCAAGGTCAATCCACCCCACTGCCTTATTTAACATATTTTTAGTGACTAAATTTCTTGCTGGAGACTGTCTGCAAAAGATGTGGGCTGAAGCAATTTATAAGAATATGGCAACATGGAGATCTGTGGAAATTAAATACCTGATCTTTTACAAATGTAATTGTAATTCATTTGTTTAACTGTTTAAGATCATAGCATCATTGTCATTCCAGCTGTAAGAAATTTCATTTCAGGATAAAAAGGGGGGAAATAAAAGAAATATGGGAAGAAGCCATCATTCCTGAAGCAGACTGCTTGTCATGTATCAGGAAATGGAACAATCATCAATTTACAAATAATCCACCATTGACACATCATCAAAATGTTGTGTTTATTCCACTAACATAGAGATGTTATGTAACCATTTGAAAACTAAAAGGAAAGGAAGATTCTCTTCAAATCCCTTGCCCAGCCTGCGATGGGATCCCTTGTTTTTTTCTTGCTGATGCGTTTGAGTTCTCTGTGGATTCTGGTTATTAAACCTTTGTCAGAGTTATACCCTGCAAATATCTTCTCCCATTCTGAGGGCTGTCTGCTTGCTCTGCTTACTGTGTTCTTAGCTGTGCAGAAGCTTTTTAGTTTGATCAAGTCCCAGTAGTGTATTTTTGAAGCTGCTTCAATTGCCCGGGGGGTTCTCCTCATGAAATACTCACCCAGACCAATTTTTTCAAGGATTTTCCCTGCATTCTCCTCTAGTATTTTTATAGTTTCATGTCTTAAGTTTAAATCTTTAATCCAATGAGAGTCTATCTTAGTTAATGGTGAAAGGTGTGGGTCCAATTTCAGTCTTCTGCAGGTTGCCAGCCAGTTCACCCAGCACCATTTGTTAAATAGGGAATCTTTTCCCCACTGAATGTTTTTAATTGGAGACAGGCGCACGGCCTTCAGACATATGAAAAAATGCTCATCATCTTTAATCATCAGAGAAATGCAAATCAAAACTACTTTGAGATATCATCTAACTCCAATGAGACTAGCCTATATCACAAAATCTCAAGACCAGAGATGTTGGCGTGGATGCGGAGAAAATGGAACACTTCTGCACTGCTGGTGGGAATGCAAATTAATACATTCCTTTTGGAAAGATATATGGAGAACACTCAGAGATCTAAAAATAGATCTGCCATTCAATCCTGTAATTCCTCTGCTGGGCATATACCCAGAAGACCAAAAATCACAACATAACAAAGATATTTGTACCAGAATGTTTATTGCAGCCCAATTCATAATTGCTAAGTCATGGAAAAAGCCCAAGTGCCCATCGATCCACGAATGGATTAATAAATTGTGGTATATGTATACCATGGAATACTATGCAGCCTTAAAGAAAGATGGAGACTTTACCTCTTTCATGTTTACATGGATGGAGCTGGAACATATTCTTCTTAGTAAAGTATCCCAAGAATGGAAGAAAAAATACCCAATGTACACAGCCCTACTATGAAACTAATTTGGGACTCTCACATGAAAGCTATAACCCAGCTACAACTTAACAATAGGGGGAAGTGGGAAAGGGGGGGGTGGGTAGAGGGAGGGGAATCGGTGGGATCACACCTGTGGTGCATATTACAGGGGTATTTGCGAAACTTGGTAAATGTAGAATATAAATGTTTTGGCACAGTAACTGAGATAACGCCGGAAAGGCTATGTTAACCACTGTGATAAAAATGTGTCAAATGGTTTATGAAGTGAGTGTATGATGCCCCATAATCATATCATTGTATACAGTTATGATTTAATAAAAAAATTAAAAAAAAAATAAAAAATAAAAAAAATAAAAGGAAAGGAAGAATAGTTTTGATTAACATGTTGAAAATAATGTCGTAATTACTCACCAATTCTAAAACTATAATTTTTATTCCAGAAAGTAATGGTACAGAAGAATTGGCTAATAATATTCATTTCCTGCCTGGGTACACTGTATTTTCAGGCAGCAGAGAGGACCAGGGCCAATTTAAGTACCTGTGAAACAAACATGTGTTTTATACTCTTTCATTAGGACTGTGTTAATTCAGGGCACATTCGTTTTCATGTAAAGGAAACCCTGGGGAGCAGGGGTTTCACCCAACAGAGCATATTTTGTTTACTGGAACAGAGGCAGGTGATTCCTGCAGCCCCCTGGTGGCAGGACCAAGTCAGTGGTTTCAGATCAGCTCTGCAGCCCCCTGGTGGCAGGACCGAGTCAGTGGTTCCAGATCAGCCCTGCAGCCCCCTGGTGGCAGGACCGAGTCAGTGTTTCCAGATCAGCTCTGCAGCCCCCTGGTGGCAGGACCGAATCAGTGGTTCCAGATCAGCCCTGCAGCCCCCTGGTGGCAGGACCGAGTCAGTGTTTCCAGATCAGCCCTGCAGCCCCCTGGTGGCAGGACCGAGTCAGTGTTTCCAGATTAGCCCCGCAGCCCCCTGATGGCAGGACGGAGTTGGCAGCTCTGATTTTCCTGCTTCCCTCTGGTGGTTGCAAAAAGAGTTCTCACATAACAACTTGCCTTCTCCGCAGGCAAGTAGCAGGGCAGGGAGAAAACCCCTCTATTCTTTGAAGAAATAAACATCTATCCCACAAGCCCCTAGCACCTTTCCCCTCACATTCCATGCAGTGGGGCCCCGGGGCCACTTCCAGCTGAAGAGCTTTAGGAAAGAGGGTGCTTGGTCTCTGGGCTCTGTGGCTGGAGGCCCGAGCTGGACAAACACCTGGGCAGGGTTGGTGGGTGGCCAGGGAGCCGTCCCAACATTGATACAGTCACATCCTTTTCCTTAAAATGAAATAATTTTCTGAGAATAGTGGGGCACACCCCTGTGCTTGAATGAAAGTGGTAACTGAGTCTCCCAAGCTGTTACCCTCAGCACAGGAGCCGGTGCCCTCGTTCCACAGCCGTGCGCTTCCAACCTTGCCTCTCTCCTCCTGCCCGCGGCTCAAAATCCATTACCTTCTGAGTATAAAAATCCTTCTTATTATTTTATTTGTCCTCTGTTTGCTGGTCCCTCCTTGCCTGCCTTAATATTTCTGTTTTCATTCCTTGCTTTGCTGAGAGTTATGATTTATCCGTCTCCAGAGAGCTCTGCGAGAAAGCTCTGGGTATTTATTCACCTTCATGTTTCAGAAACACCGGGCAGGGCTGCTGTGTGGCTTGACTTCAGGAAAGCCATTCATTTCCACGCGCTCCGCATAGCCGTGTGGCCAGCTGTGGCAGCACTGAATTTGGGCCACAGAGGAATGGCTTTATGTGAAAAGACACAATTTTAAATTCCCTTTTTGAAAATAAATTTAATTTCAGCATTATCACTTCCTCTGCCACTGCCTTGTGTTCAGTCTTTATTACATCTCCCTTGGCCATTGTGACAGCCTCCTTACTGGTCTGCCCATAATCCATCTGTCTTCCCTCATTGCACCCCACTCAGATCTGTCTAGATGGCCTCCAGCCTCTGCTCACCATCTATCCTTGGTGGTGACTTCCCCCCTATATAAGAGAACAGAAACTTTTTTGTACAGACTTCACATTGCTTTTCGGATTCTAGCTGACTTTGTACCAAAAGTTAATCTGCTCATCACTCCTACTCTGTTCCCTGTGACTGCTTGCGCTTTGTCACCTAGAGAAAGAGGGTCTGGAAAGGACACACTGGTGGCCCTAGTCTCTCTAGAGGAAGGAGGAGGTGCGGGGGAGACAAGTGAGTCCCAGGGCCAGGATGACATTATACAGACCAAATTCACGAGTGATCTCCCCGCTGTACTCCTAAGTTTTGCTAGAAGTAAAGATGAAGAGGTGTAACATGCCTTTTGAGATCCAGACTCCAACAGAATTTGGACAAAAGGAACCCAGGGAGAGCAGGTGTGGGGACGTCTGTGAGGTTCCTCTGCGAGCTCCTGTCTGTCTTGGGAGCTGCTGCTCCTCCAAAACCATAACTTCTCACTGGGGGTGAATGTGCAGCTGCTGGCTGTTTTCAGGAACTGAGTCCTGTGCCCTGACCAGGTGGGCTTCATGCTGAGCATGCAGGACCCCAAGAGCAGGAGCTAGCAGAGGAGGGTGTCTGGACCCAGGGGGACAGCTCCATGCCAGGCAGCACGTGTGTAAGAAAAGGCTGGATGGAGTTTGCAGCAAGGTGATAGGTACCGCAGCAGCATCTCCAGAGTTCCCTCGGGGTTGGAATCTAACCCAGGGAAGGTCGGAAATCTAGATTTGGAGCCTGGAGACAGGACTCCCGAGAGCTGTGCAGAGCAGTGAGTGAATGGGCTGCCAGTCAGATGGCTCCTCCCTCTCTGGGGGTTGTATGGTCAGCAGGACACTGTAGCATAGGCTGTGCTGATGAACTGGGTGAACTGCAAAGTGTCTCCAGAAGGACTACGCGTGCGGTGGCACATGGGGACACCATGCTATCTCCAGGGTCCTTTTTGGTTTCATGCTCAGGAAAACATGGGGGCTTCCAGAGTACACCCAGCGTTGGTGGTGCAGTTCTAGCATCCTGCCAGCCTTGGTCAGTCTGAGCTAGGCTCTGGGCAGACCTCAGCCTGCAGGTTAGTTTCATAGGTTCTTGGTTCTTAAAAAAGGTGAGGTTTGTTGATGAGCAAATCATGAAACAACTTGGTTTGTTTGCTTTTTTGAAATATTCAGAAAACATGTAATAAATATGCCAGTGTTCATGTAGGAGGGCTCAGCAAACATAGACAATACGTGCAGCAGGATACAGATTTTGAGACAAAGATAGATAAACATTTGTGAATTTGTGAAGCTGCTTTCCAATGATGTCATGAAGTCTCTGAAAGTTGGCGGGGTCTCAGGGGTGTCGTGCCTGTGGCTCTCTGCAGTAGTCATCAGGGGTCTGAGATTTGCAAAAGAATTTAACATCTACTCATATCTAATAAAGCTTAGAAAAAATCAGCATAGACAACTGGGACAGGTTACGAAGGAGGCATTGCATAGGAGCCAAAAAGCTCACATCAGGGAAAAATATAATTTTCTATGTTCTGACTCTTTCCTCTTCACAGGTTTCATAAAGTGAGGCCCGACTCCCAGACTTTTTCTTCATCAATTTTTGATTCGTGCCCCATAAATCATCCTTTGTTCCTTTCATGAGTTCATAAGAAAGAGTATAAAAGCATGCTTCCTTAGGCACAATCTCCTTCAATAAGGAGGTTGGGGACGGTTTTAATAAAACATTCATTCAGGTCAGTGAGCTAAAAGGAGAAGCTGGGGCAGCCAGCCTGCCCATGGAAGGGGACCAAAGACCTTGGGAGGGCTTAACTTTTTGTGGTAATTGCCAGGGAGTGTCAAATAGGCCCAGGGGCAGTTGTGTAAAACCCGTATATGATCTAAGGACAAACTCATGCCGAGGGAAAAGCAGATCAGGGCTGGGAAGAGAAGCATCTGTTCTAGGGACCCTGAGATGCCCCCACCAGGTTGAGCAGCCCAGAGATTTCTCCTCCACACTCAGCTCCCAGCCCCACCAGGCCCCCTTGGAAAACAGCAACACCATATCCTGGAAAACCAGGCTGCTCACCTGCCCCTTCCAACAGATAATGTTGACTTTAGAATGTGAAATTGGGGTGATGTTAATTCAGGATTCAGAGTTAAGCTTGCTTACTTATACAGTTACCCTGGCAAAAGTTTAAATCACTGAATTACATAATTATAATCATTTCAAATCTGGTAACATTTGACTGTTTTCATAAGAAAATAATTTGTTTGCTTCAATTTTATGTCTTTTCTTTTTAATATGTTACTAGGCAATTAAATTTGCTCTTTGAAAAATGGGGCTGGTTTAGAATTCCTCACTTTCATAAAAATGCATCCTATTCCAGGGCTTATGTGTCCCTTGTGGTTTCTGTAGGTTACGGGTGCTGATAATTATTGTTATTTAATTTCTTAATTATGGGCCCCTTCTCCTGAGTGCTGCGTAGTTTACTCTTCTTAAAGAAGCAGCCAGGTTAATGAGGCACTTTCCTTTTGAGATTGCCCTTGGTATAAGGAACAGATCTCTCACCTTGGCAGTTTATCTCTGAAATGGAGCACTCCTGGGGGAAAGCTAGGTTTATAGAGGGTATTAAAGCAAGGTGTATGAGGTTGTCTTGATGTTTTTCCTCGAAGCTTTTCTGTTGCCTTATAGTCTGATTGATCATAACCCTTCTCCACTTGATCACTTGGAGGAAAGTCTTAGACTCAGGGCCAAGGAAACCTTATGAATTAGGCTTAATATCAGTCTTGATAATTCCTCCACCTCTAATTTTTCTGCTATCCCTAAGTTCTTGGCCACCGATTTCCTTTACTGAAAGTGGTTGTAGTGCCCAGATAGCACTGAGCCAAGAAGGCTTAAAATAGATAAAACCATCTCAGGAAAGGGTCTCCTTGACTAATGTGTCATTTTTTCCTTCTGTATGAAGTCTTTCTTTTTCTTTTTCATAGACAAGAGTATTGGTCTGTCGCCAGGGCTAGAGTGCCAACATGGCTCACTGCAACCTCAACTGAGCCCTCCTGGGCTCAGATGATCCTCCTACTTCAGCCTCCCTAGCAGCTGGGACTTCAGGTGCACATGCATGATACATTTTGAAATCTCTGGTATCAGACAGTTCTGGTTTTTTCTATAGAAAAACTAAGCAGCCACAGTGATGGCTGCCAAAGAACAGCCTGCAAATTCAATTCAGCTCTGTAAATTAAACTTTCTTTTCTTGTGTTCCTCCTCTCTCTCCTTCTCTCTCCCTGCCTCCTTCTCCTTACTTCATTCTTACTGTATCTTTTTTTATTTTCCCCTTCTTTCATGCATAGCACATGTATTTATTTATACACAGAGACTCACTCTGTTGCCCCAGGTGAGAGTGCCTGGCATCAGCCTAGCTCACAACAACCTCAAACTTCTGGGCTCAAGACATTGTCCTGCCCAAGCATCCCAAGGACCTGGGACTACAGGTGCCCACCAGGACTCCCTGCTAATTTTTCTATTTTTAGAAGAGATGGTATCTCCCTCTTGCTCAGGCTGGTCTTGAACTCCTAAGCTAAAGCAATCCTCCCCCGTCGGCCTCTCACGGTGCCAGCATTACAGGCATAAGCCACCACACCTGGTCCTTGGTGTCTCTTTTTCTAGATCCCTTTCACCCTTATTCTTCATTCCCAACTCAATAAATATTTAATGGGCAGCTAGGTAATATGAAGAAAGGTGGCAAAACCCTGTGTTCGGCCCACTTGGCAGAGGTAACAGTGAGCCGCACTTCCCTCCCGTCAGGAACAATAGCTGTTCTAATCTCCGCCTCTCCTCTTTTCCCTCCTTCTTTCTCTGTTTCTCTCAGCTTTATTCACCAGGTTCTCCGCCTGTCAAACCTCCTGGTCAAGAATTTGTCTTTTTCATATTTAGTGGGAAAAGAAAGAAACTTCATCTTCATCTGTATGCAAAATCTGACTTTCAGTCTTTAGCAGAGGCCGCAGTCCTCTCTTGCCTCAGAGCACCTGTCATCCACTTTGGGACATTGTTTCAAATATGCCTCTTATGATGTAATATAGCTGGGGCATCTTGGCTGAGAAGTGATTCCACTTTAGCACAGGCCTTGAGAGGTTTTCCATATTCTAGCCTGATTGTGGTATTTACCACTAGTTTATATAAACAGTTTGGAATAAGCAGCCTCTAGTCTACACTATTCTGATGGCGTATTGGATTTGTAATGATACATCTGCATTTTAGCTATATCTTACTAAAATACTCAAAGTAGAAATATGATTTCCCTATAGCCTTATAAATTAAAGTAGAAAAATTTTTATCTCTGAAGGAAACTTCATGTTATTTTCTTTGAAATTTGCAAACTTCACAAAGTCATCCGGATATGTTTTCTTTCTGATGGAACAGTTAACCTCAGAACCAGCAATGGCCCTTTAGTTCTGTATTAACTTCCTCTTTTTGAATCATAAATTTAGTGGCTTAAAATAACACTCATTTATTAGCTCACAGTTCTGTGGATTAGAAGTCCAGCATGGAAGATAATGAAAATAAATAACAGAAATCATAGTTTGAGAAACTGTACTCTCCCATTACAAACTGATGCTAAACTTCAGACATTCTGGGTAATATAAACGCCACTCACAGGGAGATGCCCCACTGTGTTGTTTCATTTTGTTTTTTACTACCAAACTAGCTTCACACTTTGGGCCTCTGAATTATGAATTTATTAAGCAAATAAGCCTAATACCAATTACCAAAAGCATGGGAGAATTAAACAAGTTAGACAAAATTTGTCTTGAAATACATTCAATACAAAACATTCTCAATACCAGAGAGTGACTGACTTCCCATGTGTTTTATGTCCCTACCCGAGTGATCTGTTCCAAGCTCTCTCTCTTCCTCTGGTCTAAAGTAGTGGGATTCAGGGTGTGGTCCTGGCCAGCCACTCGCCCTCACTAAGAAGTTGTTGGAAATGCAGGTTCCTCAGCCCCACCAGCTGGTTCAAAACTCAGGTGTGAGAATTTGCAGTCTATGGTCTGGCCAGCCTCCCACCAATTTGGATGCACAGTCAAGTTTCCTGAACCACAGGCCATTGTGTGCAGAGACTCTTGCTCCTTCCAGAACAAACACAACATTAGCCTTATCCAATATGTGTGAAGTGAGTAACTAGCCTCAGTTATGCATGGGGAATACGGCGCCTTGCGGTGCACACTGAGTGTGGTGTTGGTGAGTGCGGACACTCCCCAGCAAGCAGAACCAAGGCTGCCAAACAGCCCAGACACTACGTGGAACGTGCGGGCCGCGTGTTCTCAGGAACTGCCTGAATGGTGGCAGCGGGCTGCTTACTCCGTGTGTCATTTTCTGCTGGTTATCAGCACTGCGCTTATAGGATTTGGCAGTAACTAAAATTAGTCCTCCCTGTCCTACGGGGAAGAAATGCAAACTGATGAACCCAAGGACCTTCCGTCCACATGTAGTTCCCACGAATGACTGACTCCCACCCCCCACACAGGCTCAGCCTCATTCGCTCTTGGCTTTCATGAGGGTCTTAAGTACCCTGTTGCCCCAGGCCACTTCTGCTGGGTTTAACTGTTCACAGAATCCCTTTAGGGTCAAAAACTTAAAAACCCCTACCTTCCCCTCTCATGGGACTCAGATTGAACACAGAATAGTCAAATCTGCTTCTTTTGAAATAATCTGCCTTAAGGTTGTCTCATTCAATTACTCCAAAATTACCAGTCACTCACACCTGCCTGGGTCTCTCATTGCTCTTTCTCAGCAGTACGTGGACTAACTCAGCCACTGATGGACCATTTCACGATCCATCACATCTGCCAAAATCATTCTTGAGGGTTCCAGCCATGTCTTCTCTTTGTAAGAAGCCAAGGGAGGTGAAGAGAACAGAATGAAATCATTTTAAAACTACATGACCTTGATGGAGGTAAGTGGGTTTGCTTTATTTCTTCTTCACAGAAGAATCACCCAAGAAACGCGTTGTTTTTTTTTTTAAAAAAGGGCAAATGTACAAAAATCTAACTTAAATTCAGATCATTACCCAATTACAGTGTCCAGAAATGCCTGATCTGTCAGAATGAATTTAATTTCCCTAATAAAATTTTATGTTTTGACAATTATTGTTTGGATGCTTTTTGAATGGACAAGCACAGGTGGTAACAAAATCCCTGAAAAAAAAAATTCTTGTTATAGGTGACTAAAAAGAAATACTAGATAAATAACAAGCGAGTCCTGAAGAGACAGGCCTAGATGAGGCCTCATTCTGGGCTCAGCGACCCTGAGCGACCACCAGAGATTGTAGTCAGGGGAAACTTTAATCCAGTTATTTCCTCCATGTTTGTGGAGTATCTGTGGTGGACAGGACACCCTCCGAAAATTGTAAATGAAGGAGAGTGGGAGATGGAGAGGGTGGTGGTGATGTAAGTGTAAGAAATCACAACCATCAAGAAATTAAAAAAAAAATTAATACTTTTTATTGTGGGTTAATATGAGGGTCCATACAATTAGGTCACATTATTTGCATTTGTAAGGTCTAAAGTCCAAAGTCTGAGTTGTAGTTGAGTTCCTCAGCCAAGAAGTGTGTCCCATACCCCCACCTTGTACCTGATAAGTGGGAACTAATGGAGCCCCCTGCCCCTTCTTGAATTTAATAGTGCTTTTCTCTCGCGTGGGCCTGTAGTTGTTAACTAGATGATTTGGATTCATGGAAACTAACACAGTTACATATATGCCCTTGTCTGAAAACAAAGACAGTCACAGAGCCCAGGCTTGCCATGGTAGTTCCCAAAATTTGACCATACCTACTCCTTCCTAAATCTACGGAAGGCTGATTCCATTTAGAATAAACCCAATTCCTTCTTGTGGCTTATGAGGTGAGGCCCTAATAACTGGCCACCTCTGCCCAAACTCCATTTCTCAGACCTCAAGCCCTCCCATTGACTGGCAGGTGTATAACCTTTCTCTCTGTCCATCAATCACTTTACTCTTTTCTCAGCCTGGAATATAATTCTTCCAAATCATCCTTGTCTAACCTTGTACTCAGGTGCAATTTATAGATGACCTCCACAGGGAGGCGTTTCCTGACCACCACCATCATGCTCTGCCCATGGCCACTCACTATCCCATTGTCCACTGAGCAGAAGATTTAGGGGACAAGCACCTTGATGGGCAACATTGTTGACCGACATTTCCATGCCAAGCACGCAGTAGGTGTGCTTCTAATGCTATCTAAGTGAAGCATCTGAAAGGGCAGTGGGGAGCCAAAGAACTCCAGAGACAGAAAACCTTTCTTGCAGTGGTATCGTGTTATTTAATATATCCTTAATTCCTGCCTGCTTTATGTCATCAGCAAAGCTTATCACTATGTAGTAGACCTCATATATCTTCATTCAAATCATTTGTGAATTAGTTCTTACCAAGATTAGGTGGAGAGCACATGTTTGTAAGATGTCCTTGGCCACTCCCATAAAAGGCAAATGTGGTCCATGGTAAAGTATCTTATTTGGCAGATTATAACCAAATACTAATTTCCCTATTTTATTGCACAAATAATTTCATTAGCCATGGGAGCTCTTTCAGTTGGCTCCTGTGTTCCTCTGCCATACCTTCATCAAGGAGGTGAGTGCTCACTTATTTATTTCTAAGCACTTCCTTGCTTTCTGGTCCTACAACACGTTCAGGTTCATCTTGTGTATTTTCTGCTCCAGTTCTAGAGTCGTCATGTCTGTAAGAACCTCCGGTTTCTTTCCCATGAGAGTGCTCCTGAAAACAGACTTGTCTTCCGTGCATGCTTCTTGCTCCTTGGATGCTACTGCTTCTGGGCTATGTCAGCTGGTAGGTCAAAGAAATGTATATGTGTTTACAAAGCCATTTATAAACGCACAGCAATGAAAACTGGATCCTTGAGTATGGGCGTTAGTCTGAATCCAAATCTTTAGAGATTTGTTCTGTGAAGTTTGGATTCAGCTGAGGGGCTGACCTGGGGATCTGGAGGGCCATGTGGCCTTGAGGCCGCAAGTTCCCCACCCCTTTACCAGACTGACTTGATGACTGTAGCTTTACAGTCAGCCTGGAAATAGGGTACTTGGCTCTTCCCCTGCAGTATGGCGGCGGCTGATGTTGGTCTCTTATTTTTCCATCTAAACTTTTGAGTCAGTTTATGTATAATGACAGACTAACCAGCTGGAGTTGCCTTAGATCTGTAGATGCCTCGGATCTGTAAATAAAATTAAGAAAGATTAATAACATTGAATGTTCTAATCCATAAATAGGGCATATCTCTCCATTTGTTTAGATTTCTTATTTCTTTCCTCAACGATTCGTAGTTTGTCATATAGATCCTGTACGTAGTCTTTTATATTTACCTAAGTATTTAATCTTCTCATGCTATTTTTGAATGATAATTGTTTAAGTTTCAGATTTCAGTTGTTCATTACTGACACCTAGGAATGCAATCGACTTCTGTACATTAATCTTTTATTCTGTAATTTGGATGTACATGCTTATTAGTTTCAGGGAGGTTTTGTTTCTATTTTTGTCATGTACAGTATGTAAGCCTAGTTCTCTGTTTTACAAGGTTTTTCATTATTGATTCAATTTATTTAACAGGTAGAGGGCTATTCAGTTCATTTACTTTTTGTTTGATGTGTGGCAGTTCATGTCTTTTAGTATATTGGTTGAAATGTGTTGGTATAGAGTTGTTCATAGGAATCTTCTATTATTGTTTTAATTCATGGAATTATCATAGTAATGACATGTCTTTAATTTTTGAAGGTGGTCATTTGTGTCTGTCTTTTGACATTTGACTCCCTAGAGGTTAATCAATTTAATTGAACTTTAAAAAAGACCTCTTTTTGTATCTTTGCTGTTTTTTTCTGTTTTTAAGTTTTAAACATTTCTCTATTGGTTTTGCTTGCCAGTCCTGCCTGAACTGCAGCATTCTCATCTATGTTGGTTTGTTTTTAAGCCCTGACTCCTGTAGACTAAGTTCTTCTTCCCTTTCAAAAAGGCGGGGGCTGGAATGGAATGGAGTGAATGTCCTTTCTGCAGTTGAAAGACAGCTCTGGTAATTTTTTTTTTTTTTTTTACATATACATGTGTTAATTAGGTTTCCATTTTTTTTTTTTTTTGCCTTCACAAAATTAAAAAGACTTAAAATTTAATAACAATGTTTAAGATAAGGATTAGAAACAAAAACCTTGTAAAGAACGAGGGAACATAAAAACCTTCAGAAAGGGAATCAGACAACAATATCTATTTTTTTTGATACTTAAAAAAAATAAGAAGTTAACTGATGACCCCATACTGAATGTCAGAGTCAAAGCATTCTACAGTAGACATATTCTGATTTGACAATGTGAATGTTACTTTCTTTGCATTTTATTATTATTATTATTGCTCAATATTTTGATGAAGTAATTATTTTTTCCTGTGAAGAGTAAGTAGTATTTGAATTTGGCTTTCAGATGTGCCTCCCATAGAAATATTGTGAGAAAAACACAAAAGGCTGCTGCCCCAAATCTCCACAAATGATTGGGACAGAAGCAATGAATCTGAGAACACCACAGACTCCTGCAAAATGGAAGAGGCATCCTCTCTCCTCTCTTAGCCCACAGCACGGCCCTGCCGCTAAAAGGTAGACTGCTGACATCACCTCAGACAACTGCACTTGTTCTCAAGCCTTTCTGTCAATTCAACTAAAATACTGTAAAGCAGGTGTGCAGAAGAACCTGGAGGCTTTAATTTAACTGATGAGATAAGAAGCCAGAAACCGATTATGTCAAGTGGCTGATGAGAGCTGGGATAGCTGGTGTTAAATACAATCAAAATGACCAAAACGAAATCCAGCATTTAGCATTATTGGTCCAAACAGTCGAAGGTTGTGCTGTCTAAATTCAGCTCAGAATAGAGCTGTTTTGGACCACGTTGGGGGAACATTCTCTTCTCCTTGGAGTTTAGACTGCAAAGGCATGCTTACGTATGCCAGAACCCACCACCCGGCATCCACGCCGGGCTTCTTCTGAATCTCCCAGGAGTGGGGGGCTAATCATCGTGTGCCAAATAATATCAGAGTGAAATAATAACTGATTGACTAAAAATAGAAAGTACTAAATAACGGTGATTGCTGCTTGGCTCCTGCCCCATCACATCTACAGAGGGCAGGAGCGGGAGAGGGTGGCTTTAGTTTGGGTGGCCGCTGGGCCTTGTACATGTGATTGTCACACCCTGAATAGGTAGGTCTTAGTAGTAAAACCTAACTATTACTGGGTGAGTCTGTGACTGGAGAACACGGAATCAGTCCTCTGTCTTCCTTCCAAAGGATAAGACTGATTCAAATTCAGCCCTGGGGACATAACGTGAGAGTAAGGCGGGAACAGATCTAACCACGAGTGTGGCGCTGGTGACATCTGCAGGAGTGCCTGCTGTAAACTGACCCGAGCAGATCTGTCCTGGGTCAGTACAGAGGTGCTAGGTGTGACCGCCAAGGGTGAGAGATGAGTGGGCTCTGTGGATCTCCTTCCACACCATCTTTAAACTGGGGGTAAAGCAGATGGCAACCCGAGTCGTGCTGGATGTGAGACATGGCCCTGACGAATGTTAGTTTAGTAAGCGGATCTGGAGCTGTCCGTCACCCTCCTCCGTACCCTCAGGAAACCTCCTGTTCCCTCTTAGACCCCCCCCACAGCTTATATGCAGGCTTTTCTTGGGGGCAGACAAGATATTGTTCCACTGTCTGATCCAGTTACACATACCATCAGCTTAATTGGCTCCAATTCTCACTGTCTGAGACATGGATAGCATCAGAGGTAGGCTTCGAGCAACTTTCTGAAAGGTGTAGCATGAAGTCGCACGGGATCCTTACCCGCTGTTCTGGTAAGGACAGGTCTCGTGTCTATGTATGGAGTAATATACTCCGAAACACTACTCATTTCAGCCAACAAAATATTAGGTCACTAGATCTGAAAAGTTCAATTTTGACTCAAAAGTTTAGCTTATTATATCTCCATCGAGAAGCAGTGCAGGTAATCCAAGGAGGCACCGAAGCCATCAGCACAGTTTTGCCGTCTTCACTGAGGCTTGTTTACTCGAGCAGTGAAAAGCCTGCAGAGAGAGTGGTGATGAAATTTTCAAAACTGTTTTCCACAGCTTGTTGAGAATTAAATATTTTTCCTTGCAAGAAGTGGTCCAAAGCCTGGAAGAAATGAATGTCAGTTGGTGCAAGTCTGGTGCGTATGATGGGTGACAGAGAGTTTCTAAGCCCAGATTCTATGGTTTCAGCAGCACTGTTTATGCGACAGCACTGTCTTGCGATAGGATTGGGGTGTCACTGTCTCAACTGCTTAATCACAAACGTCCTCATCCTTTCCTCCAGTCAGTTTCAGTAGACATCTCCTTATATCTACTGACCAGGTTTCATGATGCTACAGTGAATAACACCAGCGCTGGACTGCCAGACAGACAGCAGGAGCTTTTTGATGAATATTTGGTTTTGGACTGTGCTTCGGCACTTCATCTTTATCCAACCATTGTGCCAAATACTTGTAGCCATCAAACAAAACCCATTTTTTATCACGTGTGGCAATACAGAGTAGAACTGGCTTACCTTTACATCGCGACAGCAAAGAGAGGCAAGCTTTGCGATGATACATATTCTGACACTCATGTAATTCATGAGGAACCCATCTGTCTGGCTTCTTCACCTTGCCAATTTGTTTCAGATGGTCCAATGTTATTGGAATAATAGCAACAAACCTTGCTGCTAATCCATGCATAGGCTGAGATGGCTTTGCTTCCACTACGGCTTTCAGCTCATCATTATCAACCTTGGCCTCAGGTTGCCCGTGTGCTGATTTTTTTAAGATTAAAGTTATCAGAACAGAACTCAAATCATCGATGCTCCTTAGCCACATCCTTCCTGAACACTTCCTTGATATTTCAAACTTTTTTCACTGCATTGGTTCCAAGATGGTGTTCATACACATATTTAAAAATAACACAAACTTTTGGCTTATCTATGGTTTCATAAAAATAACACTAAAAAACAAATATGAAACATAATCTCAAGAATGAAAGAAAAAGTATCCAATGTACTCAGCCCTACTATGAAACTAATTTATGGCTTTCGCATGAAAGCCATAACCCAGTTATAACCTAAGAATAGGGGGAAGGGGGAGTGGGAGGGGAAGGAGGGGGAAGGTAGGTGGAGGGAGGGTGATTGGTGGGATTATACCTGCGGTGCACTGTACAAGGGTACATGTGAAACTTAGTAAATGTAGAATATAAATGTCTTAACACAATAACTAAGAAAATGCCAGGAAGGCTATGTTAACCAGTGTGATGAAAGAAAATGTGTCAAACGGTCTGTGAAACCAGTGTATGGTGCCCCATGATCGCATTAATGTACACAGCTATGATTTAATTAAAAAATAAATAAATAAATAAAATAAAAATAACACAAACTTTTGGCTTATCTATGGTTTCGTAAAAATCACACTAAAAAACAAATATGAAACATAATCAGAAGCCAAAACATGTGTTTGAAAGAATGAGCATGCACCTTCACAATAACACAAAGAAGTGGCAAAGTGAAATGTCAGACTTATCATCCATCAAAAACAGGGCGGAAGGAAATTGGACATTTCATACTTAATAACCCCCAAAAGTAATCTTTTCAATACTGATTAACAAAGCATATCTACCTTTTACTGGGGAGAAAAGTAGCCAAAGTTCTCACCGTTGCTGCCTCTGTTGCTTGTTCCTTTGATCAGATGTTTCCCAACTGTGTGGTTCGCACATTCACGGTCAGAGCAACTTACCAGCTCCTGCATGAGCAACAAAAGTCACATGCTCATTGCATTTTTAAATTTATTAAAATGAAATAATTTTATTTTTCAAATATTTATTTTTAAATTATTTATTTTAATAAGTTTAAGTTCAGCTCAAGGGTGTGTGAGGCTGCCATTTTCCTTTAGAGGTGTATTAGTCTCTGGGGGTGTTGGTGGAACTAGAAATCAGGCCAATTATTTATTTTAATTAAAATTAAATAATTGATTTTTATTAATTCAGTGTTTTAAACACTATAAATAAAAATTGAAATTATTTAACCATAAACCCTCAGTCCAACTAAAGAAATTATTCTCGTTTTTTTATCTTCCTTTCAAAGTCGATTACTATAAATATCTATGAATTGGGTGTTGTTTAATCACAGGCCACACACAGCCTGGGACTGTGATTTTTCCAGATAACACTCTGCCATTTTTACCTGTGGTTTCTCTTTCTCTATTTTAGGATCTTTTGTTCCCCAGGGGCTTCTTCCCTTTATTATTCTATTCTCTCTAAACAGTCCCCTTTGTGAGTAAAATTAGTCATCTATTACAGATATATGCAGAGTTTTAAAGAGACCATAGAAAAGGTCAATGAGCAGTCACTGTGACATCTAATTTGTGTGTTCCTGTGTTGACGCCCATGTATGTGGGGGCTGAACATCACTGAGGGGAGACTGTGCCCACAGGAATTCTGTCTGCTGGTTGTACACAAAAATAACAATGCCTTATTGCCTCAAATGTAAAGAAATTATAGAGTTAGAAAGTCCAGGACTATCTTGCCATCTTTTACAGCACTAGAGAACCAATCTCCTCTCATCTTTTTATTTTGACATCCTGGGGAAGAGGCTGGCATTCTCAAGTTTGTTCTTACGTTTGTCTCAGGATACATGATGTCTGTTGGAGCGATAGCCATCTCACATGTTTTCCAGGCAAAGAAGAAGTTATAAAAGTCCTTGAAACAAATGTCTGTTCCCATTTTCAGCATTCTTCATTGTCTTGCCAACGTAAACTATTGGCTAGAAATTAATTTCAAGAAAGCCTAGGCATTTTGCAAACTTTTATCTTGGGTATATCACTGCCTCTAACAGATTCAAGGCCCCATAATCATGGAAGAAGTACAGAAAGATACTGGCTAGGCAACTAGTTATTTCCGCTGCAGTGGCTTTCCCGGAATGCTCAGGTCAACTGGGGTCAACTAAGGTCAACTGTGGCTGGCCTTATCTTCAGGTGTCTCATCACTCCTTCTGTGTCCCTATGAGGACTTCCAGTCTTAGCATGGCCAGGGAAGCTCTTCCAACTCTGTGACACTCTTCTTTATTCTGTCCACAAATAATCACCAAACTCAGAACTATATCCCAGGAAGTCTCGGCCTTTTGTGCTGTCTCTAGCTGCCCTGCTCTGGGGCAGGCCCACTCCTTTCTGGTTTGGGTTTTCATCCCCATGGATGAAGGAGGATGTATTTGGGGCCTGGGAAATTACTAGAGCTAAAAGCATCTTGGACAGCAAAACAGGCAAATAAACCAGTGTCAGAGGAGGGCTTCTTCCCTGTAAGACAAAAATAATACACATGTCAGGTGTGCTGTGCTGAGGGGTAATGATGATGGAATTCTCAGACCAGTGGCCCAGAGACAGATAGATTCAAATTTCAAAAAGCCACCTGTCCAGCTGTGATTAAAATTAGTAGCTGCCATTTGTAGACAGAGAAATCAATACTAATGATGGTCAGACTTGCTTCCGGGGAGGAAACCAGCAGCTTGTGCCCTGCAGATCCTGTCTTGGCAGAGAAGCAAGCTCAGCTCAAGGGTCCGTGAGACTGCTGTTTTCTCTTAAAGGTGTTGGGCCCTGGCAAGTGTTGGTGGAATGAGAAATAGGGCCCAACAGTCCGGAAACCTTTGAATGGGGGGGGGGGACAGAAAAATATTTAGAGTTGTATATGGATTTGGTTTGTTGTATTTGTCCACATGCATTTTCATTTGTAGCAGAAAGTGTATGTCTCGACTAGCCAGAGTAATCAAAACCATTCAAGCAACACTGTAATAACATTCTTTTCAGCAAAATAAAAAAAAAAAAGAGTAAGTAAAGCTTTTGCTCTTCATGAAGAAGAACAAAGATGAGGCATTGGGGAGTTTGTTAGCACATTGGTGGCGCCAGAGAGGGAAGCAGCAAAGGCTGCATCTAAGCAGAACGACCAGGCAGGGGCAGGCGTCACACGCACCGTGTTTTCAGATTTTTTTTCTTAACTTAAAATGTCTTATTTTTATTTTAGTTTTTGAAGTATCTCTGAAAGTCATCCATAAGTTCTCAGAGAGCAACAATAATAGGCAGCCTTCTTTGTTTCCCAGGATGAGTATCCATCGGGCTTAAATGGACTAACTCTGCTTCTCCACCAATCCCCGTCCAGGCTGTGCAGAAACGAGAGATTTGGGAAGAAGGCCTTTACTTTTATATTCACAGGACACCGACAGTTTCATCTTCCTTTGACTTCTCTACATGGGAGAGGGCCGTGGGCACGTAGGAAGTGTCCTCTGGACCTTGCTCAGGCCCGGTGAACTCTAGCAATGTCTCATATTCGGCAGCCTCAGCCTCGTTACATCCATGACCCAGAGCCCCCTGTGTGCCTCTGCTGGCAGCGGGGGTTGAGGGGAACCTTTACTTTTGACCCAGGTTTTTTACACAGGAACAATTGGAAGGGTTGGCTTGGTTTTCATCTGGGTCACAGGAGTGAACTTTCCCACCTCTTGCAAACAGAGTCACACCCAGGAATACAATTTTAAGTCAGTGAGTGACAATGGAGAGGTGAGGCTTTCTAATTTCTAAAAGTTAAACTGAGATAGCAGTAAAAGTTTTCAGGGCCATTGCTACTGGGCACAAACTCCCATTCTTTTGGCCTTCCCTCTCTGGGGTTCCCAGGTGGGATGTTAGCCCTCACCTGCTCATCTGGTAAGTCTCCACTCTCTGGGTTCTTGGCCATGGTTCTCTCTCTCTCTTCTCCTCATCCTGTATATTTTCATCACTTATCTTTAAATTCCACTATGCCCAAATATATTTCATGATGATCTCAATAAATAATTCATGCTAATGTACTAATGGTATATACATTTTAAATGGGAGGCCCCCTGGAGCAAAGCTCTGCTTTTGTAATCTACCTACTTAATGATCTGATTGTTGCTGGTAAAAACAAAATTTAATCTTATATCCATATCCCCCACCCCTGGCCCTGAGTAACTTTTCACAGGCAGTTGACTAACCAATAGGAGGGGAGATTTAGTTATAGAAAATTCTGTCATGAAAATAATCATTTGCTCCACGCCTACACTCACCTTCCAAGGGTGCAGGCTTCCAAAACATTTTTTCTAATCAAAGTTTTATGGTCTTAGATGACAGCACTTGTGTGTGAAGCACGGCAGCCTCTTAGCCTTGCAGAAGGTCAGTGGCCATGGCAGAGCCCCCTCCACATCTCCACATGGGTCCCGCAGAGTCCACGCTAGCCAGTGGTCAATGAACATGGTTCAGTGACTGAATGAACTATTACCAACAACAAACAACAGCACAACAACAACAAAAGAAAAACTCCTACCAGACACAAACAGAAACAAAGAAAATAAACAGTGTATACATTTCATACCCAAGACTTCAAGCTTCTTCACAAAAGTTTACAGACTGACCTGACATTGCAGAAGTATGTCTTCCAATGATGAGCAGAGAAAACAATGTGGAAGTCAATCTAGGAAGATAAGAATATATTTTTGCAAAGTGTAAATGCCAACTCTAATTGCTGGTACTAATTTGACGACATATTGCAGCAATAGTGGCCCTTTTTTAGGCAAAACACATATCCATTGAACAAATACTGAGCACCTACTGTCTCCAGACTCTGTCCCAAGCCCTGGAATCCAGCGCTAAGCCAAACAAGCCCATTCCATCTCCTTACCTGCCGACCACGGGGGCGTATGTGAAAGATCGCACTGCTGTCTACTGAACACCGTTCAGCCCTGACTCAAGCATCACAAAGACTGTCCATGGAACAAATACATTTGCACACCCTTAATATTTTAGGTAAAAATCCCTGAATTCTGCAGCATGTAAAATGGTGGGCAGTCTTCAAGGACACACAGCTGGGAGTGTGAGCAGGGGCTGTGAGTATTCTGACGGGGAAGGGACAGGAGAAGGTGTGGGACCCGCTGGGGAGAGGGTTCATGGGGCACAGAGAGCAGGCCAGCCAGGATCCCACGTCTGGAGTGTTCCCAGGGAGCCACTGGGAAGACCAAATGGGACAGAAACAGGAGACTATGGGATCCTGAAAGGACAGGGCTGCAGCAGCCACTTCCAGGACTGGGTAAGAGGAGTGTCGTTTTGGTTTTGTTGGGAACAGACTGCAGGAAGGCAGGCTAAAGCAGAGATAGCAACAGTTTCTAAAACACCACCACAATAATCCAGACAATAGGTGCTGGTGCCTCGATGCCTGTGGTTGCCATGGAGATGTTGAGCCACGTCAGACCCTGGCTGCCTTTGGAAGGTGGTGCAGGCTGCATCAGGTTTAGGAAAGGTTTAGGAAAAGTGGTGTGTAGTGTGCCTCTTTGGTCTTTGGCTTAGGCAGCTAAAAGGGGGTTGACATTTTTGAGATGAGGAGACATGCAGGTGTCTGGGTGAAGGGTCAAGAAGGGCTAGAACCTTGCAAAACCCTGTTTACAATCATCTGTGAAGTTTAGGTTAATGTAAGCCACCCCATTGAAAGGCAGGTCTCACAGACCCTATCCCAGCAGCTGGAATGTTAAGGCAAGACAGCCGTTTAGCCTTAACTTAGCATTCTATCTAAATGGACCTGTTGTTGTTTGCCTACTTTTCCCAGCACCGCTCCTGGGCCTGGTCAGATTGGCTGTCCTTCCCTGACCCTCTGCATCAGGTGTGTGGCACACAAAAGGCAAAATGCCCCAGCCCACCACCAAGCCCCCCAGCTGCCGGGACTTCTGCACAGAGCTGCCCGCCCACCCCCCACCAGGCAGCCTTGGTCAGTGCCTGCCATAGGTCAGTGCTCCCGGCTGGGCTTGGGGAGCTGACCATGGTACCTAACGGAGATGAGGGTAGGGCAGGGCTGTGGCTTCTTCAGGGAATATGACTGGGGTGGTGATGTCATTTCCTTGCGGTGAATTCCCTGCATAAGAGAATCATTTTGTAAAAAGTCTGACCCTATATTCCTGGAGAAACCTCAGAAGGCCAGCCTGTTTTAGGAAAGGATATTTTGTTGCATACACGCAAACCAGCTACTTTACCTGCATTAGGGAAGAAGCCGCTGTGTGCTTCTAGGTTGCAGGTACAAGATGAACGCCACATCTCCATCATTTTGGCCACAATATGTTTCTTGTTAGTAGAGAATGTGTAGATCCCAGCTAGAAGGCAGCAGGATGGGAGGAGAAATGGAAGTTTCAGTGAAGTCGTGTTCCCACTGCTTCTTGATGAAGATCAGACAAGAGATTGAAAAACTCATGAGTTGAATGCCGAGATTCCCCTGGGGCCAGCTGTAATTCCAGAAGACAAGGCTGCCTGCTTGTCTGGGTTCCTACTCTGCTCCCTGGAACTCTTCTCAGGGAGGTGGAAAGTCACTTTAACAGAGCCTCAAACGGTTTGTGTCACAGTCAAAGGGAGGATTTGAGGGCAAACCTCTGTTAGATAAAGCAGTATTCGCCTTTGTAACAGATAAGCTCAAAATGTCAGCAAGATAACAATAAAAGTGTATTGTAGCTACTGTCCCAAAATCCTACATGGACAGATGTTTTTGATTGTTGGTGGGACAAGAGGGGTGAAGGTTGAGGGACTCAGGCTAATGAAAGCTCTGACATATTCAACTTGCATTTCTTAAGGTCCTCCAGGGCATCACCTCCAGCAGGGCTGGGAGAAGAGCACATGGAAAAAAGAGGCCTATTTTAACCATCAGTGAAAATCATTCACCTAATACTTCCTAACACAATGGGCACATCCAAATATGGGGGGATAACAAAATGTTGGAGGACAGGGTACAGTAAGTAGTATCATGGCGCTGTCTGTATCGCCAAGGCAACCCAGATGGGCAAGAGAACTGTTCAGCTGGAATTTTGCCTGGGTAACCATTTACTCCCATTTTCTTTGCTTTTAATACATTTTCATTCACTATTGCATCCTGAGCCTATTGACAGATGTGTAGATTATGTTCCATATATTTTTGAGCTGGGGAAAAAAAAAATCCAAGCATGATAAGATAATAACTATCAGGCCTTCAGGTTGCTGAAAGCTTGACTTGGTTTTCCTCCGACCTGTTGAATCTGTGTTCTGTGTGTAGAAGTACGTTCAGAAAAGCATACAATTGAAATCTGGATGTGATCTTACATCCGTCTACAAAATTTCTCTTTTATCAGATTTGACATCATTCCTCACTCAAGCAGAAGCAGGGAAAAGAGAAGGGAAAAGAGAAGAGAAAATTACATTGAGATGAAAAAATGACATTTGAGAACAATATTGAACCCAGAAAGAATCTGTGAGAAGAGCAGTTACGAAGTGAATTTGAAGGGGATGCTGGTAAGTGAAGCAACGTCAGGGCTTTCTAAACGTCTTCTCAGCTGATAGAATCACTTCCCTTCTAAGGTCCCCGTGAGTAACTGCGCAGCGGGGGCAATGCCGACTCACGGCTCTCACTGCTCTGTTCTTTGTGTGTTCTTCTCACTGTCTCTCTCTCCTGTCTTTGAGGCATTTCTATCGTAGCCCCAGACTGATCTGTCACGAGTGATCAGTGTGTATCTTCCTTTCACTTGCCCAGGAGGGGCAATGTCAGGGCTGCAGCTGGTCTGTGTGAAGTACAGGACAGAGAGCAAGGACGGTCCCCTCCCTGGGGACATTCCAGGCCCCTGCGTGGGGATCAGAAGCCTGTGGATCTTCCTGCATCTCTCGGTTATATCCAAACCTGGTACAATGCTCCTGGAACACAAAACCTCCCAATGCCGTCAGGATATCAGGATATACACACTAGCATCTTATTTTCATGCCGAGTATTTGGGTGGAAAAAGACAAATTCTAAGAACTTAAACATAAGACGCAGAGATTCCTTCTTACACATCTAAAAAATCCAAGTGGGAATAAAATGAAACTTTTGGTTTCTCTGTGGAGAATGAATTATTTTTCTTTTTTTTTTTTTATTAGTATTAGATCATAGCTGTGTACATTAATGCGATCATGGGGCACCATGCTCTGGTTTTATAATCAGTTTGACACATTTTCATCACACTGGTTAACATAGCCTTCCTGGCATTTCCTTAGTTATTGTGTTAAGACAATCATATTCTGTATTCACTAAGTTTCATACATGCAGTTTAAATTTGAAACTCTCCTTCAACCCCACGTCGCTATTTTTTAGGACTGATCATGAGCCCTCAGAAAGGTAGCAGACAAAATGAGCAGGGAATCTGGGATAGAATATGCTACTTCCCAGTAAATGTAACATTATAAAGACCAGGCAGGCCAGACCCATAGAGGGTATTTGTTCTTTATGTCAGAACAGGGACTTTGCTTGCAGAATTCAATTGTGGTTTTAGGTTAATGGAATTCACAGAAAAACTTTATCAATCAGGAGATGACATTTTCATGTGAAGGAAGTATTACTACCCCATAAATCACACTAATTTTATAAGAAATTTGGGTAAATTTTATTTGGAGAAGATTTGAGCCAACTTTATTGCAGTATTTTGAATTATTAGCTGAGGTGATGTGAAATTGTTAGATATGGAAGAATTAAGTATTTTAACCTATTTTAAATAATTTGCTTCAATTAAAAAGAAAACAATTGACATTAAAAGTGATAACTTTTATATATAAGCTCTGAAAATAAGGTTAATTTCAATATAATTTATTTTTTGTAAAATGGCTGGTAAGGTTATAATGTAGTGTTATATAACTTAGAACCCCTATACACTATACATGCATTCATTTAAATAACTTTTTAAATGTACTAGTCACAATTTTAAGTCTAATAGTTATACTTTTAAAGAGATTTTGAGCTCTGATGGTGTAATCATTTAGCCACCATCCTTTTTCCTATTGGGAAGTCTGAAGTTCAGAGAGCTTCAGGGATGTGTGAAAGATCACCTGGCCTTCAGTTGTACCAAAGCTGACCCACACCCCGATTAGTACTAATTTGTTCTTCTGAACCACACTGACTTCCTTAAGGGAATGAATTGGTGGATTTTTTTTTTTTTATTACTTCAAATTTTGCACAAGTAGAGTTTTTTTTTTTAACAGATATTTTGAGTTGCAATTTTTTATATGTGTTTTATTGGGTTTCCAGAAAGGGGAAATTGTTTTAAATCTAATTCAATCTGAAAGTGGGTAGAGAGACCATACTGGAGGGAAGGTGGAGGAAGAGAAGGTGAAAGGGGGAGGGGGAGGTTCACTCTAACACATCATCAGAAATAATCAAGGGTCTATGGCAGTGCTTCTCAACCTTCCTAATGCCGTGACCCTTTAATACAGTTCCTGTGGGTCACGACCCACAGGTTGAGAACTGCTGGTCTACGGAATCAACATATCCCCATCAAAAGTACCATTAGCTTTGTTTGCAAAAACTAAAAATGATTTCCAAAACTTCTTATGGAAATGCAAAGGATGGAGGATATCCTAAACAATCTTGAAAAAGAACAAGTTTGTACAATTCACAGGTCCTGATTTCAAAACTTCCTATAAAGCTGCAGTAGTGAGGACCCAGCAGTGCAGACCTGAGCATGGACGTACAGATCAATGGAACAGAACCCACCATCCAGAAATGAACTCTTTCATTTATGGGCAATTATTTTTTTTTATTTCAGATTAATGTGAGGGTGCAAACAATTAGGTTACAATCTTTGCATTTGTTAGAAAGAGTTCCTGTGGTAGATGGGTCCC
This sequence comes from Nycticebus coucang, assembly GCF_027406575.1. Classification (NCBI taxonomy): domain Eukaryota; kingdom Metazoa; phylum Chordata; class Mammalia; order Primates; family Lorisidae; genus Nycticebus; species Nycticebus coucang. Next base: position 189,752,466 of record NC_069780.1, read on the forward strand.
ACACCCAGAAGATGTGCCATGTACCCTTCCATTGGGATAGGCAATTAATTTTCATCAAGAGTGCCAAGACCATCCAGTCGGAAAGAATAATCTCTTCAACAAATGGTGCTGGGTTCAACAGCTAGACGTCCACATGCAAAAAGCCAAGACTGGACCGCAACTTCACATCATATGTAAAACTTACATCATGGGTCTGAAAGTGAGAACTACACCGGTAAAAAAACGCTATAACATGAATGTGCCATGAAAATATTCTGTTAAACTTAAAAAGCCAATTTTTTAAAAAGGCCCTAGATGTGTGATTCAGTATATATAAAATGCCTGTCATATGCAAATACATAGAAATAGAAACGATCCTCCCCTTCACAGTGGTCACAGTTCCATCCTGGAATTGGAGACACTCATCAGACATTAAAACATGTCTATTCTTTGATCTTGGGTTTCCCAGATTCTAAAACTGTGAGAAATAAATTTTTATTCTTTGTAAAAAAAAAATGAATAAATAAAAAAGAAATAGAAACAAGATCAGTGATCATTAGGAACTGGGGGAGTGCCTGCTAATGGTACTGGGGCTTGGGGGTTTTTGTGCTGATGAAATATTCTGAAATTAAATAGTGAAAATGGTGGTAAAACTTTTTGAACATTCTAAGATTCCACCAAATTGTATACTTAAAAAGTGAATATTGCAGGTAAACTATGTATCAGTAAAGACATTATTAAAAAACAAGAACAGAGGAAAAAAGAAACCCCCAGAATTTTTGCTTTCTGAATAAGCAGCTTCCTGGAACTCACTCCAGACTTTCAAATAAAATGCTCTGGGGAGAGGACCCTGTCACCTTCAGCTTTGAACACTATCTCCAGACACTCTAGTGCTTGGTGTAGTTTAAAACTATCTAAAGCAATTGTGACAACTGCAGCCTTTTAAAAAGAGGATATTCAAGTCCAATTTTCAGTAAACATAAGAAGCAAGTATTTATTCATTGAATTATATGGAACCATACACAGCACTTGTGAAATTGTGGCATTGATATTCAGAGAAAGACTTTGAGGAATTCAAGAGGTCATGATCTCATAGCACTGCAGAAAAGAGAAAGAAAAGTGGGAAAGCTGGAAGACAGAACAAAGGCAAGAGCAGGAGAAAGGAGAGGCAGGGAAAGGAAGAAGACGAGTTAGAACGGGCGGAGTCACACCTGTGACCCAGCTAACCTGCGTCGACGGAGCGTTCGTCTTTGGGGAGGTGTTCTTGCTTGGGCCACCTCCAGTCTTATTCTGTCCTGCCCCTGTCTTCAAGTTCAAAATACCTCCCATAACGAAGTGATTAAGTGATCTCAAAATTGCCTATTGTAATTTTCTCAAGGATTTTCTTTCAAACCCTAACATTAATAGCCTGAAATAAACAGGAATGCCTATCTGTATTTGCAGGCAGAAATGTCTTTGTTTATGCAGAAGGGTGTACCAGGCCCATTCATCAGGTGCGATTATTTCCTTAAGCACCAAGAACAGGCTTCTCAGACAAATCTACTTATTAGTGTTGCTGACTCTGCGCATGCACCAAGGTGTACTCTGAGTTTCAGAAAAAGAACCCCTTTTATCTGTTCAAGAGGCCCCATAAGCTGGATAGATTGAATAATTCTTTTTTTTTTTTTAGATCAAATAATTCTGAGCAAATGAAACTTTTAAAATAAGAAACAAACACAATGAAGCTCTGTATTATTAAGTCAATCATTTGCAGGGGTGTCTAAGATTTTTCCTTTTCTGCTGTACGTTGAAAGAATAAATGTTGTTTGGGCCACACATTAAATATGCAAACCCTAATGAAAGCTGATAGCGAAAGAAAAGGTCCTTACATACTTTTCACAGTATTCAACACCATGGATAAGCAAAACATTCCTTAAATAATCTTTACATGGCCTGTGGGCTGCAGGCAAACAGCCCTGCAGGAAAGTTATACTAGTAGAAATGAGGGATGAGTATTTTAGAAGAATCAAACTATTCCTTAAAGGACAAACAACACAATAAAATATACAAGTTACAGAAAAAAATGAATGAAAGAAAGAAAAAAGTAAGACTTTGACTTTTTTTTTTCTTCTTGGAATACACACAAAAAAAGAATATGGCAACCTCCAACTGGTAATTTAAAGATTTTTATGGAAAGGTAAAATAAAACAACCTGAAAAAGAGAAATGAAGAGAATCCCTAAACATGTCCAGACTAAGGTGAAAGGAGGTTAGCAGGAGAATGACATCTCTCATTAGGGTTGGTTCTCTAATTTCTATGAACTCTTAAATCCTGAAACTATGAAAAAAAAATTTGAAGAGAGAATCATAACATCATTCTTTATATCATGAGCTGAATAACATGTCTCAGGAAAGGAATGACATGTTATTTAATTCTGTCATTCTCTAATCAATGGTTCAGCATGTGATCTCCAGACCAGCAGCATTACCTTTCCTGGGAACTGGTTGGGATTTTCAGGCTCTGCCCCAGGCTTACAGAACTGAAAACACAGAATGGAACCCCAGCAATCCAGTCACACCAGGAGACTAGTACCCACTAAAATGTAAAAGCTAGTGCCCTAACCCAGGCCTGTACATTCATTTAAGCTTTTCTGAAGGCTGTGTAAAATGAAAAAAAAAAAATACACGCAGCTAGATTCTGTGCTTTTATAATTCACAAGGTCAGCGAGTTCTGCTTTCCTAATTTGTCTAGAGCTATAAAGCAGAAAGTCAAACTGACACCTTTCTCCCCAGGGGAACACTGGATTTCTTCAGTGATCTCCTGAGAGCATCTTCAAGCCAGAGCAGTCATATGCCTGGAACAGTCCATTGCCTACAAAGGAATGTCCATGGCTCTTCTGTGACCCTTTTTATCCAGAAGTGGCAGATAGGGAAGATAATTTTAATCAAACAGACTACAGTGACTTAAATTCAAGGAGGATTATAGCCCTCTTGGTAACAGGCCTGAGATTCTGTGACAAGAGGCCTAGCCCAGGCACCGGGATTTGTCCTGGTGCCTTTCGCTTTCGGTCAGCTGTTTATTTCCTTCTTAAGAAGCATAATGATATTCCCCCAATCTGCATTGGTAGTTCTCTTTCTCGTCTTCATTCCTGGCAAACATGCTGCTTTTTCATAGAATTCTTGGGAAGAAACTTCAGTGAGGAAAACAAGTTCAGAGTCATCTTGACAGGGTCTGCGGTGGAGGAGACTCAGAAGGAATGAGTCAACTTAAAAAGAAAAATCTTTTTTTATTATTATTATTAAATCATAGCTGTGTACATTAATGCAATCATGGGGCACCATACACTGGTTTTATAAACAGTTTGACACATTTTCATCACACTGATTAACATAGCCTTCCTGGCATTTTCTTAGTTATTATGTTAAGATATTTATATTCTACATTTACTAAGTTTCACATGTACCCTTGCAAGATGCACCATAGGTGTAATCCCACCAATCACTCTCCCTCCGTCCATCCTCCCCCCTCCCTCTCCTCCTTCCCCATGTTGTTAGGTTATAACTGGGTTATAGCTTTCATATGAAAGCTATGAATTAGCTTCATAGTAGGGCTGAGTACATTGGATACTTTTTCTTCCATTCTTCAGATACTTCACTAAGAAGAATATGTTCCAGCTCCATCCATGTACACATGAAAGAGGTAAAATCTCCATCTTTCTTTAAGGCTACATAAATATTCCATGGTGTACATATACCCCAATTTATAGACCCATTCATAATTTCTTTTTCTTTTTTTAATTTTTATAGATTTGGATGGTTCAGGTGCAAATTTGTTACATGGATATAGTAGCAAAGTCTGAAGACCCTTAGTGTAACCATCACTGGCATAGTGTACCCATTGAGCAACTTCTCACACCTCACCCACTCCCACTCAACACTTCCAAATCCCCAGTGGCTATGATACCACTCTCCATGAGTACACATTACTGAGCTCCCACTTGTAAGTGAGAGTATGTGGTACTGGACTTTCTGAGCTGTTATTTCACTAAAGCTAATGGCCTCCAGTTACTTCTATCCATGTTGCTGCAAAAGCTATTTCATTCTTTTTATGGCTGAGTACTATGGAGAGAGAGAGAGAGAATTTCCTTTATCTAATCATCTGTTGATAGGTATTTGGGTTGATTCCATGTCTTTGTGATTGTAAATATGCTGTGATAACCAACCGTATGCATGCAAGCACCTTGTTGGTATAATGATTTATTTTCCCTTAGGTAGATATCTAGTGGTAGTATAGCTGGATTGGTTTGAATGGTAGTTCTATTTTTAATTCTTTGAGAGATCTCCGTACTTTTTCCCATAGAAATTGTACCAATTTTCATCCCCACCAACAGTGTCTGTTTCCTTTTCTCTACATCCTCACATCTGATAATAGCTATTCCGCCTGGTATAAGATAGTCTCTCATTGTGGTTTTAATTTGCCTTTCTTTGATGATTAGTGATGTGGAGCATTTTTTCATATATTTATCAGTCATTTGTATGTCTCTTTCTGAATAATGTCTGCTCATATTCACTTTTTAATGGAGTTATTTGCTTTTCTTTCTGTTTTTGGAGATTCTGGATATCAGTCCTTGGTCAGATGAATAGTTTACAAATGTTTTCTCCCATTTTGTAGGTCATCTGTTCACTCTGTTGATTATGTCTTTTGCTATGCAGAAGTTTTTGATTAATTAAGTCCTATTTCTTTATTTTTCTTCTTGTTGTATTTGCTTTTGAGGTCTTAGTCATAAATTCCTTCCCTAAGCCAATGTCCAGAAGTGGTTTTTTAGGTTTCCTTCTAGAATTTTTATAGTTTCAGGTAAGAAATTTAAGTCTTTAATCCTTCTTGAGCTAACTTTTATGTAAGAGTTCAGTTTCATTTTTCTGTATTTGGCTGGTCTCAATTTTCCCCTTACCATTTATTAAATAGGGTGTCCCTTTCCCAGTGTACATTTTTGTTGACTTTGTCAAAGATCACTTGGCTGCAGGTATGTGTCTTTACATTTGGTTTCTCTATACAATTCCATTGATTTGATTGTCTATTTTTATACCAATATCATGCTGTTTTGGTTACGATAGCCTTGTGTTATTAGTATGATATAGTATGATTTGAAGTCAGGTAATGGGATGCCTCTAGCTCAGTTTTTTTTTATTTTTGTTTTTATTTTTGTTTTTTCTTTTTTTTTTTTTTTTTTGCCTTCCTGGCATTTTCTTAGTTAATTGTGTTAAGACATTTATATTCTACATTTACTAAGTTTCACATGTACCCTCGTAAGATGTACCGCAGGTGTAATCCCACGGATTGCTTTGACTATTTGGACTTTTTATTGGTTCCATATATTTTTATTCTGTGAAAAATGATAGTATATGATATGAGTTGCATTGAATCTGTAGATTGCTTTTGGCAGTGTGGTCATTTTAATGATATTGATTCTTCCAATTTATGAGCATGAAATGTTTTGCAATTTTTTTTCCAGTTTTGCAAATTTTTTTTCATTTGTTTATGGCATCTACAATTTATTTCATCAATATTTCAGTTGTTGCCCTTGTAGAAGGGCACTGGTCTTTCTTTCCCTGGGTCCTCATCAGGCTGATGCCATTTGCTTTCAGATGTTACTGAAAAAAATTACTCAAAAAATCTCCAATCCCCATGACATCATTGATTTTTCCCAGTGTGGTTAGGGTTTCTCACACACACACACACAGCTTGTCATTTCAGTGGGGTTTTCTGCAAGAGGAGGCAGACACGTCTTACATTTTATTTTATTTTATTTTATTTTATTTACTTGATAATGCGATGTTGCACTGTTCTTATATTCCTGGAATAAACACTGGCTAGAGATGTTAACCTAAAAAAGGAAACAGGAGAAAATTACCTCCAAATATGTCAAATTTGCTCAAGAATGAGATAAAAGAATTATAGTTCAAAAAGTACAGAATGGCAAACCACCAGTGCATCCAGTGAGGGAAGGGAGAAGGGAAGTTTTCATTGACTAAGGAGAGAGAGGTTGGTGGAAGCTGCTGGAAACAAAGTTCATCTGTTTCAGAGGCTCAAAGCCAGAGGGTTGTTTTTGTTTTTTTTTCCAGTTTATTGGTAGAGATGCAGTTACTAAACAAGTGTTCTTCTGAGAATATCTCCTCTGAATTACTACAGTCTTAAAACATGTCTAGTGATAAACCTTGTCCAAGCAAGAGATGTGTGAAGGATGCAAAGGAGTTTCTTGTGAGATTCTAAAAATCTCAAGTAGATTTTATCTCAGAACTGCAAGGATAAACCTCCCCTTCTTCCTGCCTTCTTGGCCCTATTTTGTCTCAATCTGAGAAAACTGACTTCCTCCTGATCTCCACAGCTTTTACAACATGGTGCATTACTGCTTACCACACTTACAATTTCTAAAAAATATTTTCTTGAATATTTTTGCATCTCTATTGATAAATAAGATCAGTAGGGGGTTTCTTATTTTTGTGCTATATTGTATTTATTATTGTTGAAAGAATTAACTAATGTTATCATTTGTATATAGACTCCAGGCATCTCCGTAAGATGGAAACTTGGGAAGGATGAGTGAGGAACCCACTCTGAAGAGGGAGTCTGAACTTCACCCGCGTGGCCCATCCCAGCAGGCTGACAGAACAGCTCTGCTGCAAATGCACACTCCCTTCCATGGAGGGGATGGATAAGTCAGGAAATGGAATCAAGAATACAAATGGTAGAGATGAGAATCACGGAGAATTTATCTCCAGAGCTTGAAACCTAATCAAGAACCTCTAAGTATTTGCCTAGCTGGATTTAACAACTATTTTAGGCCAGTGGTTTTTTTTGTTTTTTTTTTTTTATTCCTTCTACTCTCCTCTTTTATCTCATGGCACACTTGAACCTATAGTTAATCTCCATGGAGCACTGGAACCTGTAGTTTATCTTCCATGGTGCACTGGAACCTATAGTTAATCTCCATGGAGCACTGGAACCTGTACTTAATCTTCCCTGGTGCACTGGAACCTATAGTTGATCTCCATGACGCACTGGAACCTATAGTTAATCTCCATGACACACTGGAACCTATAGTTAATCTTCCATGGTGCACTGGAAGCTATAGTTAATCTCCATGGCACACTGGAACCTATAGTTAATCTCTATGGCACACTGGAACCTGTAGTTAATCTCCATGGAGCACTGGAACCTGTAGTTAATCTTCCATGGAGCACTGGAACCTGTAGTTAATCTCCATGGTGCACTGGAACCTGTAGTTAATCTCCATGGTGCACTGGAACCTGTAGTTAATCTTCCATGGTGCACTGGAACCTGTAGTTAATCTTCCATGGAGCACTGGAACCTGTAGTTAATCTTCCATGGTGCACTGGAACCTGTAGTTAATCTTCCATGGTGCACTGGAACCTGTAGTTAATCTTCCATGCAGCACTGGAACCTGTAGTTAATCTTCCATGGTGCACTGGAACCTGTAGTTAATCTCCATGGTGCACTGGAACCTGTAGTTAATCTTCCATGGCGCACTGGAACCTGTAGTTAATCTTCCATGGCGCACTGGAACCTGTAGTTAATCTTCCATGGTGCACTGGAACCTGTAGTTAATCTTCCATGGTGCACTGGAACCTGTAGTTAATCTTCCATGGTGCACTGGAACCTGTAGTTAATCTTCCATGCAGCACTGGAACCTGTAGTTAATCTTCCATGGTGCACTGGAACCTGTAGTTAATCTTCCATGGCGCACTGGAACCTGTAGTTAATCTTCCATGGTGCACTGGAACCTGTAGTTAATCTTCCATGGTGCACTGGAACCTGTAGTTAATCTTCCATGGTGCACTGGAACCTGTAGTTAATCTTCCATGGAGCACTGGAACCTGTAGTTAATCTTCCATGGCGCACTGGAACCTGTAGTTAATCTTCCATGGAGCACTGGAACCTGTAGTTAATCTTCCATGGTGCACTGGAACCTGTAGTTAATCTTCCATGGAGCACTGGAACCTGTAGTTAATCTTCCATGGCGCACTGGAACCTATAGTTAATCTTCCATGGCGCACTGGAACCTGTAGTTAATCTCCATGGCGCACTGGAACCTATAGTTAATCTCCATGACACACTGGAACCTATAGTTAATCTTCCATGGTGCACTGGAAGCTATAGTTAATCTCCATGGCACACTGGAACCTATAGTTAATCTCTATGGCACACTGGAACCTGTAGTTAATCTCCATGGAGCACTGGAACCTGTAGTTAATCTTCCATGGAGCACTGGAACCTGTAGTTAATCTCCATGGTGCACTGGAACCTGTAGTTAATCTCCATGGTGCACTGGAACCTGTAGTTAATCTTCCATGGTGCACTGGAACCTGTAGTTAATCTTCCATGGAGCACTGGAACCTGTAGTTAATCTTCCATGGTGCACTGGAACCTGTAGTTAATCTTCCATGGTGCACTGGAACCTGTAGTTAATCTTCCATGCAGCACTGGAACCTGTAGTTAATCTTCCATGGTGCACTGGAACCTGTAGTTAATCTCCATGGTGCACTGGAACCTGTAGTTAATCTTCCATGGCGCACTGGAACCTGTAGTTAATCTTCCATGGCGCACTGGAACCTGTAGTTAATCTTCCATGGAGCACTGGAACCTGTAGTTAATCTTCCATGGAGCACTGGAACCTGTAGTTAATCTTCCATGGAGCACTGGAACCTGTAGTTAATCTTCCATGGAGCACTGGAACCTGTAGTTAATCTTCCATGGCGCACTGGAACCTATAGTTAATCTTCCATGGCGCACTGGAACCTGTAGTTAATCTCCATGGCGCACTGGAACCTATAGTTAATCTCCATGACACACTGGAACCTATAGTTAATCTTCCATGGTGCACTGGAAGCTATAGTTAATCTCCATAGCACACTGGAACCTATAGTTAATCTCTATGGCACACTGGAACCTGTAGTTAATCTCCATGGAGCACTGGAACCTGTAGTTAATCTTCCATGGAGCACTGGAACCTGTAGTTAATCTCCATGGTGCACTGGAACCTGTAGTTAATCTCCATGGTGCACTGGAACCTGTAGTTAATCTTCCATGGTGCACTGGAACCTGTAGTTAATCTTCCATGGAGCACTGGAACCTGTAGTTAATCTTCCATGGTGCACTGGAACCTGTAGTTAATCTTCCATGGTGCACTGGAACCTGTAGTTAATCTTCCATGCAGCACTGGAACCTGTAGTTAATCTTCCATGGTGCACTGGAACCTGTAGTTAATCTCCATGGTGCACTGGAACCTGTAGTTAATCTTCCATGCAGCACTGGAACCTGTAGTTAATCTTCCATGGTGCACTGGAACCTGTAGTTAATCTTCCATGGAGCACTGGAACCTGTAGTTAATCTTCCATGGTGCACTGGAACCTATAGTTAATCTTCCATGGTGCACTGGAACCTGTAGTTAATCTTCCATGGTGCACTGGAACCTGTAGTTAATCTCCATGGTGCACTGGAACCTGTAGTTAATCTTCCATGGCGCACTGGAACCTGTAGTTAATCTTCCATGGCGCACTGGAACCTGTAGTTAATCTTCCATGGTGCACTGGAACCTGTAGTTAATCTTCCATGGTGCACTGGAACCTGTAGTTAATCTTCCATGGAGCACTGGAACCTGTAGTTAATCTTCCATGGCGCACTGGAACCTGTAGTTAATCTTCCATGGTGCACTGGAACCTGTAGTTAATCTTCCATGGAGCACTGGAACCTGTAGTTAATCTCCATGGTGCACTGGAACCTGTAGTTAATCTTCCATGGAGCACTGGAACCTGTAGTTAATCTCCATGGAGCACTGGAACCTGTAGTTAATCTTCCATGGTGCACTGGAACCTGTAGTTAATCTTCCATGGTGCACTGGAACCTGTAGTTAATCTTCCATGGCGCACTGGAACCTGTAGTTAATCTCCATGGAGCACTGGAACCTGTAGTTAATCTCCATGGTGCACTGGAACCTGTAGTTAATCTTCCATGGCGCACTGGAACCTGTAGTTAATCTCCATGGTGCACTGGAACCTGTAGTTAATCTTCCATGGAGCACTGGAACCTGTAGTTAATCTTCCATGGAGCACTGGAACCTGTAGTTAATCTCCATGGCGCACTGGAACCTATAGTTAATCTCCATGGCACACTGGAACCTATAGTTAATCTTCCATGGCACACTTAAGTTATGTTTGAAAAGAATAATAAAAAAAGAATATGGTTACTGTGCTTTGAACATTTTTTGAAAATAATTAATAATCTTTAAAATTTTTCATGGCATACCTAAGATCCTCTCATGGCATATTTGTTGAACTTCACTGCCCTAAGGTTATGGTAACATTTTAGATAGTAAATAAAAGCAATACATGATTATTTTTTGAAATGTGGCACATCTGAGATAATAAAATGCAGGAATGTGCTCTAATTACATAAAACATTTTTAAGATGACAGAAGTATACAGTCATCAAATAAAAACTTACTTAAAATGCAAAAATGATCAAAAGGTGGTAAATTTTAGGTGAATTTCTAATCTCTAGAAAACTGAAGCAAAAATGATTATTAAGCAAAATTGGCTATTCGGGCATAAGACTGTGCCCATAAACGACAACAGCCTGTGATACAAGTCCAGGTAAATAATAGGACTGTCAGGAGGCCAGTGGAGAGTCCGGGACAGATGTTAACATGGCCCAAGTAACGTGGGAGGAGAGCTCAGAGGGTTGGTCCCCACGTTAAGACTGTCAAGGCCCTAAAGTGAGAGAGCCTCAGTGCTCTTAGAGGATGGGGGTAAAATTCCAGTTTAACAGAACTGACCCGAGAAGTGACATGCTTCCCAGTTTGTTCTTCAGTTTTGATTTTTGTTAACATATTCACCAAAACAACTTTGGAATTCCTTTACCTAGTTCTGTTTTAAGAACTTTCTATTTCTTCATGGTGTGTGTGTGTGTGTGTGTGTGTGTGTGTGTGTGTGATGTGTTCATCTGTGCATAGAACTTCTTTCTTTGTGTGTAAAATTGGAAATCTTTGGATTTAAAATCTTAAAATCTTTGAATTTAACTGTGTCTCTGTGTGTACTTGTCTCTATATTGAAACACTGGGCAGATTAAGGTAAGTTGCTTTTCATAAATACTATTCTAGTATTTTCCTAACCTGAACTGAAACTTCAGAAAAACATAAAATACCAAGGGAACTGCTATCCCTAAAGTGAATTTCCCTTGCTTTGATTTCATTCAAGTGTTTTAAGTTGAATTTGTCCTTTAGGAAAATGAAGACAAGTAATGCTAAGGAATCCTACTTGGCCCAGGAGGTTGAAAGGGATCATAATTCCACCTCCAAAAGTCATCAAGTCTATTCAGTCCAGCTTGGCAGTTTCTCAGAACATCTGCTGGCTGATCACTCTTCAGTGGCCAGTAAATGAGAGAATCCAGATGTTCACAGTTTAGTAGAGATCTGTCATCTGAAATGCCCAAAGTGCCTGTAGGCCCCTGTGTACCAAAAGTCAGGTTCAAACAGAGTAGGGGTGTGAGAATGCTTTCTTCCAGTCTGGGTCCAGAGCAAAGCACATGCCGTCCTGGTCCCCTTCACCTGGCCAGGTGGAGACTCCCCCACACCTATTGCTCAGATTGTAGCCCTGCACCTCTCCTCTGAAGGAGGGAACAAACACCCTCTGTACATACAGCTGCCTGTCTCACAGACAGCAGTGAGCAGGGGTCTGGGAAGCCAATGTCTGTTTTTATTCATCCAGCTCTACCAATCCAAGCACTTAGGTGTGTTTTCTGAGTTCTCTTCTTCCAAAGAAATGCTTTCTCCAGAGAATATTTTCTTTTTACTGCCAATGCCATACACCAAGGAAGGTTTGGTGTAAATTTTTCTTCTAGAAGTTCAGTTGTAGACAGAAGTTAAAAGGCATTAGTATAAAACTGTCAATTTCTTTTCTTTTCTTTTTTTTTTTTTTTAAGAAAGGCAGATTTGCTCACCATCATTTTGTATGACTAAAATACTGAAAAGACAAATGTCTTAGCCAGGGTCACTCAGTTTGACTATAAAACAATAATTCCAGTGTGGGGAGACATTGCATTTAGAAATACTGGTTAATTCATGAATAAAAATGTGATAAATTCAAAAATTGTCAATCTTTAAAAAATTATTATTCTTAGTCCTATAATAAAGAGATAAATTTGCTAATATTTTATAAAGGGAGTTAGTAAATTATAATGTTTTTGAATACTTACGACATTTAACCAAATATACTTAGTACTAATATGTTGACTTTGGGGTCCCTACATATACCCTGTTTCCCCGAAAATAAGACATCCTCCGAAAATAAGACCTACTTACAGGAAAGATAAGACGTCTCCTGAAAATAAGACCTAGCACGTCTTTGGGAGCACACCTTAAAATAAGACACTGTCTTATTTTTGGGGAAACAGGGACATGAAAGTATTTAGAGGGTGGTTCATACACATTTTCAGCACTATGTGGATACTTCCTCACAGTCAGTTCCTCTAAGAGTAACCCTTTCAGAAACACGACCCTTCAGAAGTTTGTTTTGTAAGTCAGAGTGGTGGCAGTCCGCAGCGGACAGACATCTCTGCAGGCCAAGACCATGCACAGACCACCAAGAACATACGAAGAACATGGCTGAAGATCCAGATGAGGCCACTCTGGCTGGACTCTACATTTGCTTGTGGCTGCTAAATTTCTCCCTTTTATACATCCAGCTGTAAAAGATGTAAGAGATGATGCGGCTGCTATAGAAAGGTGCATCCGTGATGAAGTTCCTAGAAGCACAAGAAAGAGATAGTCCTGTTTTGGTGTGAAGATCTGAAGGTACAGGTTCTCATAGAGCAAAAAATTGAATTAGTGGGAACAAAGGCCAAGAAACGAGTAAAAGAAGACAAAGGTTCAATATGCTTTTTGATCTTGGGTCTATTTTCAGCCCTACTGAAAGAGGTCATGGTACCACAAGTCCTGGCATCTACTAGTGGTTTCATGGTGTAAATAGGGTCATTTTTGGTTTTCTCTGCCATGGGCTCATAATCTGGTTGTCTTGGGTCTGTTGCATGAATTAATGGACGGTGAAGGTCACCTGACTTCCTGCTGCAATGCTGAGAAAGGCTTTAGAGCCCATGGGTTCAACAAGTTTTCAAGGCACATCATCAGAAAATGCGACTATGGGAGGGATGTAGATATTGGAGCCTGGAGCTCATGCAATTTTAGGAGGAAATTGAAGAGAAAGCATAAAATGTTAAAATCACAGTTGCGCACAAAGCACCTGAGTCTGAGTCTGAAGAATTATCTCTGCCAATGACTGCCATTCTTCTGGAAAGAACTAGCTAAGATATGAGCAACATAAAGTGAAGTGGCACAAATTTCAATGTATGTGAGTTTGGGGGTAAGAATTTAAAATTGGATTCCATTATTTCTGGTTTGAACACTAAATATTTATTCTATTTCTTAAAATTATGCATGTGGGTGTGTATACATGCATCCTTTAATGCCTGGCGTGTATGTGGAGATGTGTCACTAGACCACGTTGTCCTGAGAACATCACAGAGTTTCCCTACCCAGACCTGGACGGCGCAGCCCATTGCACACCTAGTTTATGGAGGAGGCCTGCTGCTCTTGGCTGCTCACCTGTACAGCATGCTGGGCTGATGCTGTAGCCAGCAGTAACACGTGAGGAGTATCTGTGTCCAAGCATATATAACTACATAAAAGGCATAGTAAAAACGCAGTTGTATAAAAGATTAAAAAAGAAATGGAACACCTATGTAGGGGACCTGCATGAATGAAGATTGCAGGATTGAAGTTGCCCCAAGTGAGTCAGTGAGTGGTGAATGAATGTGAAGGCCTGGGACATCACAGTCCTGAAAACTTTATAAACACTGCATCCTAGTCTACCCTCAACTCACTTTACAAATCTATTTTTCTTTCTTTCTTCCTTTCTTCTCTTCCCTTCCCTTCCCTTCTTCTTTCTTTCCTTTCTTCCTTTCTTTCTTTCTTTCTTGTTGCCATGTTTGAACCCACCACCTTCAGCACATGGGGCTGGCACCCTACTCCTTGAGCCACAGGTGCTGCCCTACAAATCTTTCTTTCTTTGGTAATAAATTAACCTTATAAGCCAGTGGTTCACAACCTTCCTAATGCCGCGACCCTTTAATACAGTTCCTCATGTTGTGGTGACCCCTCCCAACCATAAAATTATTTTCATGGCTAGCAATGAAAATAATTTTATGGTTTCATTGTTAGCAACGAAAAGAATTTATTTTATGGTTGGGGGGTCGCCACAACATGAGGAACTGTATTAAAGGGTTGAGGCATTAGGAAGGTTGAGAACCACTGTTATAAGGTCTACAGTAACCATTTTACTTCATAAACTTTTTTTTTTTGTACTTTTTGACTCTTTCCTAAGAATCTAGCTTTAAACACAAATACATTGTTCAGTTGTGCAGAAATCTTTTCTTTTTTATATCCTCATAAACTTTTGTTTATTTTTAAAATTTTTTTACTACTTTTGAAAACTTTCTGTTAAAAAGGAAGATACACACACACACACACACACTAGCCTAGGCGTAGACAGGGCCAGGATCACCAATGTCACTGTCTGGTCCTGTAATAACAGGCGTGGAGCCTTCTAAAACATCTCCTGCAGGACCTGCATGAAGCTATTTTATAGTTATTGTTTTAGTAAGCAGGAGTGCAATCTAAAATGATTATAAACAGTGAAATAGAATGAATATATGAAGCCATAACATAATCACGTGTGATCAGTAGTAAGCACTCACTGTACGGCTGTATCTGCCATGCTCCTTTGCGGCCGGCAGCACAGTAGGCTCCTAACCAGCATCCCAGTAAATACAGAAGTCATGTATTGTGCCATGACATCACAGTAGCTGCAGGAGCACTAAGCGGTAAGAATTTTTCAGCCCCGTTGTAATCTTAGGGGACCACCTGTGTACCTGAGGTGTGTCATTGAGCAAAGCGTCCTTACGCAGAACACGACTGTGAGTGCATACCCCCTGCACTTATCCTCCAGTGTTTTCACAAGTGTTTGTTTATCGTTCTATGCATCATCACTCATACTTTATATTTAGCTGCTGAAATACGGCATATACTAGAATTATTAAAATATTATTTTAAAGCAACTGATATTACTCCCTGGCTTCAACAAAGAGGGGTGGCGGCTGCTGGAAGGTTAATATGCTAAAATTCTCTAGGCCAGGGCTGAGGGAGGAGTATATGAGAGCCTGAGATTTATGGCTCTTCTGGAAATCATTTGTTACTCTTTGTGTAATTAATCAAAGCTTTTAAACCAAAAGAATTCCCTGGTTTTATTTAAACTGGTATCTGCCCCCCACCCCCGTGCCACAATGGTGTAAATTCATGGTGAAGTCAGGAATGATTATTTGAAATAACATGATTGTAAAAACAAACTATTTAGTGCCATTAAAGCCATCTTCTGCAACATTTTAGGTTTAAAAGGATTTGAGAAGCCATCTATAAAAACGCTCTCTGTCCCTTGCTATTATTCAATCCTACAGCTTGAAGATATTACACACAGAGAAAGAATCAGCCCTTTTATTAAAAACTACTTTCTCTTTAGCTACACATGGTCATTCCATTTGCCAAGAGGATATGTCATCTTAGAGAAATACCCCAGAGAAGGAACATTTGGGTCGCAAAGCTTCAAAGTAAAAGAAGTATAGATTTTGTTTGAAATTGCAAGCATGTTGATGAGATGCCAATGACTTAAACTAACAAATGATTCCCAAAGGTTCAGGAGTAATTTTTAGAAAAGAAAAATGAAAGTGTCCACTTTAAAATCATAATACCATATGCTTGAAATGAGATTCATGGAAGAAAAATTTAAACCCACTCTTTATAAATTCTACTTTAAGACAAATATTTTTAGCTAGAAAAAAAGTGAGTCATTTACTCTACTCCTTTTAGTAGCTAACTCCTTTTAGCATGGGTGATCAGTATTCAGTAGTCAATTTCTGTCATGTGTGTGTTATTTGCTGGGTCAGCTTGAGCTATCTATTTACTTAAAATTTGACTTGGATTTGCATTTACATACACGTGTTCCAAAGGTTGCCATTCACGGGAACAATTAACAAATTTATATGTGTTTAATAATTTATAGTTATATATCCACACATAGAAAAAATATTTTGTAAATATTCTGTAAAATTTTGTCATGAATATTTTGTAAATAAAGATACATTTAGCTACAATTTCCCATTTTCCCAATGTATGTGTGTCTGGTGATCTTGTGAGCACCCTGTAATTTATAACACCATAAATTAATAACACCCATTAGTTAGGATGTTATAAATGTTATTGGTGGGCATAGGGGTGCATTGCTCAGATCTCACTCCATTGGCTGAAATCTTCTGGACCTTGAGAGTCACCTGTAAGTGTACACGGAAGTGCTCCCAAGGGCTGTCCCAGTCCTGGCATGGCCACCCTGCCGGACACGGGACCCCCTGGGGGAGCGTCTATGGCCTCCCCATTGAAGAGGCTCAGACTTTCTCAGAGTGGCCCCTCAGCTGAGGCTGCTGCTGACCAGACTTCCTTCCTTCCTTCCTTCCTTCCCTCCTTCCTTCCTTCCCTCCCTCTCTTCTTTCATGGGTATCAGACCTTATTGCAGCTCCTACTTTGTCTCCCCAGTGAATACCAGGATAATGCACAATCTGCGTGTCACATTTTAGACAATTATACGCCAGTCATTATTTATTCCTATGGACTTAGAATCCCTCCCAAGGGTTAATGTATTTTGTGTAGTAAATTAGCTCTTGTTAACAGAAGGCCTGATTTATGAATTGGTCCGTTGCTGTTCAGCATTATTTCTATGTTTGCTCTCATTTAATTCATATCCAAACCACTGTGTCAGGCTTTGACAGATAGATCCTACTCATTTCAGAGCTGTAGCCAGGTATGTTACTGACATAGACCAGCAATGCAAACAAATTCTGTAAGGTAGAGGACGAGATAATAGAATTGCTGTGCACTGGTTTTCATGTTCCTTTTAACCTTGTTTATTTTATCACTAGTTGATAAGTTTCCATTAAACTATTTCACATATGTACATACACAATAAGAAAAGATTCATACTGCTTAAAGTACTAGCAAAGAAACCTGGGTCATTTTTCATAATTTTCAATACAATAAATAATGGTCTTCTAGCCAGTGTACTTGTGCAAGTTGATTTTATTTCACTTTTATACATGGTCTTTTTCAGTTGATGAAATCACTACGGGAAATGGTCCCAGATTTGACATGCCATGAGTTTGCTGACTATCTAGACTTCGATGCTTGGCAGACCTTGCAATCCACGCATTATGAAAGTTTTTAATGACCTCATGGTAAATACGAATGGAAAACGAAGACATGGTTCCTGAAAATTTAGATAAAGACATGTGTGAACCATTAAAGGTTCTTGGAAGAAAAGCATTACATAAATCCATTTCCAAAACTATTTTATATGGATACTTCAGTGGTTGGCGCATGTTATTTTAAATATTTTCATTTAAAAAGTAACAATGAAAGCCTCTATTAAGTGAAGGAAACATTATATAACCGGTATATTTTTCTAACAGCCTGCAAAATATTGAAGCATATTGTACTGTTAAAACCAGCAAAATGATAGAATAGTCTATTCATGGAAAACAAGGTAAATAGATAAATAAACATTTTATACATGGAAACAATTTTTTTTTTTTGGTACTATGAGCTTGTGGAAAAATCTTTTTTCAAGGCTCTAGCACTAACATGTGGGTGAGCTTATCAAAATTTATAGCAGACACACTCCATGCATGACGCTTATCACTCATTTGGGGATATGGTTAAATTCCATCTCCGGAATGACTGGGAAGGTGAGGACATGACTCTTTCAGTAGCAGACAGATAGATGATCCTTAGTTTCCTGAATTCTCATTCCTCTTCCACTAAAAATGCAGCACAAGAGTCATTGAAATTGTCTCTTTGTATAAATTCATCTACTTCCATAACAAAACAAAGCCGTGCTCTCAAATTGTCATAAGTACAAGTCAACAGTGATGAATTACTGTTAAGTTTTAGGTGTAAACTCACAAAGTATTAAACTCTGATTTTTTAAAAATAGTTTCAATTAAATCAGAAGATATAGAGAGAGATTTCTGGAGCACAATGCAAAGTCCGGAGTGGTGACAGAAAAACATCTTCACAGTGTAACAGAGGTCACAAACATCCTGACAGTGTAACCTGTGAGGTCTTATCTACACAGATGGTTCCAATAGAGGCACCGTGTTGGAGCCTGGGGCAGCCAGTGACACACACACACAGGAAAGGCACATTGCAAGACATTTTCAAGGATTTCACTCTTCTCATTTGTTGAAATATCTATGAATTTATTTTCCTAAATATCTCCTGAATTTATTTGCACATCTGCATATGTGTGCCTCTTTATAAAGTAAATCATACTTTAGTAGAATACAGATATTTCTTCCCACCCCCCGGAATAAACCATACCTGGAAAAACAGCCCAGACCTTACAATTGGTTTCCAAGGATACTTCATCCTGGTTAAGCTGAAGCTCAAATGAAAAGCAAAGAGGGGCTCAGGAAAGCTTCCTTACGGAGGGAGGATACCGGTCATGAATGCTGTGAATTACTGTTCAGTGTTGCTCCTTCATAATATTTATAAATATCTGGAAAACTAAGGCCCAGTCATTTTCACAGAGAACTACCTTTTAACTTTCTTTTTCTTAAGGATTTTTTTCAATCTTGAATACTTCTCCTATTCCTTTTATATTTGACAAACTACACTACTTTTTGATTTTTAATCATTTTGTTGAAATTGGAGGCTACTTTTGGAATGCTCCCTTGAAAAGAATCTCTGTTCCAGATTTAAAATATATCGATTTTTAAAAATTAATTAATAACATCATAATCTAACTCTGACCTCACCTGGCAGTTAGTCACTAACAGAAAAGAGAAAACTATATCTTTTAGATATATGTCTGTTATTGACATGATTTAAAAATTAATAAATGAAGATCTAACCAAGCAATTTATATTGGTATGGGAAAGCATTACATTAGAGATGAAACAACCAAAGTCTTTTGCTCTATAAAAGATAACAATATTTATATCCTAGTGCTAAGAAATGTGAATTCAACCACTCATTTCAATTTGATACTTACTTGACTTCTTAAAGTTTTTTAAATTAAAAAGATCTCAATAAAAGTTAGTGATACATCCCTTTAAGAGATGAACCACTAGCTTTTTTATTTTTTTTTCTTTCTTTGCTCACATTTAAAATGCCCGTGATTATGACTCCCTTGCAAGTTGTTTTGAGGAATAATTTGACACTTTGTGCAAAGACCTTAACCCAGCGCTACATCCTAGTAGTGCTGCTGAACTTACTGAGATTAACTGACTTACTAAGTCCAGCTCAATGCTGCTGAACCCACTAAGCTTTAGACAACGAAGACCAGCGCTCGAATAAATCTCTGGAACAGCCAGTTAGACCATTGTGCCTATGACTGGCTCAAAAGACTTTGAAATATTTTTTGTTTGTGGAAAATGCCCATTGAGAACAGAAAGATTTGATTCTTCTCTTCTGCATTTTTACTTGCCATTCTGAAATTTACATCGTTTCCATTTTGAAGGTAGAAACCCACTTGTCATGAAAATAGAGAGTTTTCTGACTAAGGAACCAAGAGAACCGCCCAGGCAGTTACAGCAGGGTGTCATCAGAACTGTGGGATGACCATCATTAATGGAAAGGAAATATTCATTTTATAGGGTTGAAAACCAGCTACAGGCTGCACTGGGGCCACCACTGCCAAGCTTCCCACATACACAGACGCTGTCCTGATTCCAAATTACATCATTTGTACCTGAGAATACAAAGATATGGGCCCGGGGGGTATTGATGGCTAATACAGGGATAAAACATCAATTGTGAGCTGCAGGAAAGTGGTGTTGAGGGCTGCTTTGAGCTTTTCTAGTCCACAAACATTCTGAAGAATTTCTAAGTCCTCATGTTTTGCAAAGCAAAAGAAGCAGAATGCGCAGACCTCACTTTAGCTGCCCCTTCCTCAGTCTCTGAACTGTGAAGCGAATACGCTAAGGAAGGAGGGGCAGCAGAGGACAGAGACTGACTTCTTGTTGGTAGAAGATGTTCCAGATGGGGCCCTACCAGCTGCGCTTCACACGAAGTTGACCTACTGCAGGGCGGGGGTCAAGGCCGCCCCTTTCCTTTCTCTTCACTGCTCTGTCCTGGTCTCTGCAGAGTGGTCAGTGGGGGAGGGGGAAGGGACTTCTACACGTTGTGGAAAATTTCCATTGTGAAATGAATATGTTAGTGAAAGCTTCATTCAAAAAAGAGAGATAATTTTTCTACAAAATTTTTCTATCGTATCACTCTAAATAAAAAGCTTTACTCTTAAAATGGTACAATATAATTTATTATATAAAAATCAGTTTTCTCAGCAAAGTATGTAGTTTAATTAGAGTATGGGATTTGCCTAAATCGATCAAGGGTATCATAATGAGGCAGCAGGTTCCGTAGACTGACATCTTATTTTCTTTTTTTTCACTCGTAACTTTCTAATTTCCTTTTACTGCTGTGCCCTAAATGATGAAATTAAGCGTGTGTTCTCACTCCGATATCCCGACAGACATCAGACTAGCACATTTAATTGTTTGAAAAGGCTCTTCTTACTGACTGACCCACATTTTTGTGTAAAGTGATTAGTGTTTATGAAGGATGGGCATCAAAAAATCAATAGCCCAGCACCACGAGGCATGAGTCTAATGGCAGCAATCAATGAGGAAGCAGCTCCCTGCACTGCTCCCAGCACGTCCCTGCTGCGCGCTGGCCTCTCAGCTAAGATTCCAATCTCTCCTTTCTGGCTGTCTCCCTGCCACGCTCACCCAGTTTTGAAGATCAATTCCTCATGGGTGGTGGGACTTTACTCATGTAACGCTGCACCAGCCGCTCTTCTCCAGGCTTGGTACACACTGAGAATCCAAGGTGACAAAACATGTAGACTTGTGGTTTAGTCCATGAGAGAGAACATTTTCCAGAGTGTAGAAGAGTGCGACGGGACATCAGAAGTTTCTGGGGAAATGTCTGAGAAAAGAGTAAACAAGAAAGAGTTTGACAGATAAAGAATATGATGGCGGGGCGGCACCTGTGGCTCAAGGAGTAGGGCGCAGGTCCCATATGCCGGAGGTGGCGGGTTCAAACCTAGCCCTGGCCAAAAACCAAAAAAAAAAAAAAAAAAAACCCAGAATATGATGGTTCCAGGAATCCCTATCCCTCAAATTCCCTCTATAAGGAATGTGATTATACAGTAGGGAGTTTCCACTGCCGTGTCACCTGTCCACACCCCTGCCCCCAACAGCAAACAGAGTCACTCTGCATGGTGCAGTCAGCATGTTCAAAATGCATCTTGGATGTGCCTGAGCGCTGTGCTCAGAAATGAAGTCCATCAGAAGTGGAATTACATGTAGACTAAAACTTCAAAAGAGATGTTTTATTGTAGGATTATGAACCTGAATGGCACTTCCGTGATCTCAGGGGATAGATAATGAAATCTGCCTACAGCAGGAGGCTCCGCACTTATCTCTGCTTCTCAGCTCACCAATGACTGAAGTTAAACAGAAATCCAGTGAAAACAGGGGAGACTTAGGGAAAGAAAAAGGGTCTTGAAGACCCCGTGGCAGCACTTTCTGCTGGTCAACCTCAGCCTCCACAGTTCCAGCTTCCACCAGGCGGTCTCCGCAAGGCAGTCCTGCCTCTGGGCTCTGAGATGATTCCTCTTCTCCTTACTTGTGCCCAGGGATGGAAGAGGCGTCCAGATGCTCATCCATCCATACCCCCAGTTGCCTCTCATTTGGTTCTTATTCTTCTATCTCCTGTGTAACATATCCTTGTATTGAATTTTCTCTGTCTAAAATCTCTGTAGTGGTTCCTGTTTTCTTATCTACACCCAAATAAATGTAGAGAAAGTCTGTTAGGGTTCATTTAAGTAAACCAAGTAAAGACCCCAGAGAATTAGGACAACACTACTCACATACAACTCTATATACATCGTCCATCAAGACTAGAGAACCTCAAATTATACCCTGCAAAAGTTAGTGGCTTAAAATAACATTGTTCTGCTCAAAACTATCTGTGTATAAATTGGCCAGGGTTCTGTGAAGGGAACTCAGTCTGCTCCACGTGGCCTCAGCTGGTTGACTCAATTAGGGTTAGAAGTTCCATTTCCAATGTGGGGTCACTCCTCTGGGCCCTATTGGCTACTGGCCGGGAGCTCAGTTGGACTGGGGTCAGATCACTGATTCCTCCTCACATGGTGTCCTCATGCAGCCATGTGGTCTTCTTGTAGTATGGCCATCTTAGTTCAGTTCAAATTATTAGACAATGGCCAGTTTCCCCTACAACACAAAAACAGAAGCTTCCGAGTCTATTCATGACTGGCCTAAAAAGTCCCAGAATATGACTTAGAGAATCTTCAAATTAATTGTTCCAATTTACCACAGGGCCCTCCCAGAATTAAAGGGATGAGAATTTATTCCCTATCTAAATCAGGGATGGCAAAGAAATGCAGGATTGGTGATATGTTGGTGTCCATCTTTGGAAACATGACCTGTAAGAACTGGCTAGCCGGATTTCTTTGGTTTATCTGTTCTCCTCCTCCTCAGTTTCCTGACTGATAGGGCAACACTCCATCAAATGTACTCAGTTGGCCTACAGAGTCTTATTCTCTGACTGTACCAGATTCCTTCTGATTCTCTCTCCTTTGAGGCACAGGTACTTTTTATCCAGTATTTTCTAGTTCCTTGTCTCTTCCAGTCCCCCACTTCTGTTTAGTCACCGTTGTCTTCCCGGATTGGGCACTGAAATGCCGTCTTCACATGCACCTGTCACACCACCCTTCCCCTCCAAATCACCCTCTCTCGCCATGCCGTCTTCTTGATTCTTTCTATTAGCTTTTCCTGGGGCCAAAAATACCTCCCCTTTCCTGATTCTTGCCTAAACTGTTTCCCTTTTAAAGGAAGGCTGCTTCTTTCTACTGTACAAATATCTTATTGCATCCTAAGCTAAGCATTAACTGTGCAGGCTATGCAGAGGGGAGGTTATGGGCCAGGGTCTCCATTTTGCCAGGCATGTTATTTAGTGAAGTAAAAAGAAAGAGTCAATGACAATAGTCCTGTAAATGCCATCGAAATGTCCTTTGACTTGGTAATATTCTCCAAATTATGACCAGAATCATCAGTTTCTCTTCATATGAAATGGTAAAAAGAAGTAAGGTATCTATTTACATCCAAACTCCCTCAAATATTTTCCACAAAAATATGTGTTCAGTATCGTACATATTGTACATTTTGAAAAATATACATATTCAAAATATGATGCTTTACTCTTATATTAGGAAAAGTTACATCTGTTGGACCTTGGGAAGGCTTCAAACTCCCTTGGTTCATGGTATTCCTCGATTTAATTTTTTTTTTTTTTTGTGGTTTTTGGCCGGGGCTGGGTTTGAACCCGCCACCTCTGGCATATGGGACTGGTACCCCACAGGCGCCACCCCCTTGGTTTGTGGTAACTTCAGTACTTCAAGTATTGTTCATAAGATACTTAGGCCAAAGGAAATGCCTACAATTCAGTTAATTGTGTAGTTAAATCCAAATGACTTTGTAAGCATTTGAGTGCTGAAAAGTTAGCACTCGAACCTTCTCAAACCCTGGAGTCACACTGGGTCCTGCTAGTCCCATGTCCTATTCTACACCGGTTTTTACTCAGTACTCCAGTTTTCATGGCTGTATGTAGAGACTCCCTTCTCTTTTCACATTTTGAATAACTTTTCATATTTTCTTTGAGGAATTGAACTTACAAGTTTCTTGTCCTGTGATTTTCTTCTCAAATATTTTACTTTACACGGAAAAAACAATGTAAAGGCTTCTTTGTACTCTGAAGAAGGTGAGACAAAATATCATGAATACAAAATATCATGATAATACAAGTGGGGGACTGGAAAGCAAACTAGAGCTGTGACAAAATTATGGGGCCACAAGAGTGCTGAATAGGGAGATGGTTAACACATATGACAACATGAGGCAGGACAGAAATTCTGAAAGTCTTGTGCTGTGGACAGTCACGGCGAGGTCGTATTCCAGATGTGCTCAGAGCACGGTGTCCCTTTTACAGGACAGGCCATGTGGCGTCTGTGGGTGATGGGGCAGAGACAGACACACAAGCAATAATCACAGCAAATGTGGTCCCTGGTCTCCTAGAGACCTTTACAGATGCCAGGAGAGGCAGGAGACAAGAAACTGGAGCCTTGGGGAAGATTTTACACAAGAGGGAAAATCAGTCTGGCTCCTTGGGAGAGGCGGGGGTGGAGGGGAAGTGGAAAGGGCCCTCTGGACAGCTGGGGCCGCACGTGCAGGAGCACGGCTGTTTGAGGACCCGTGGGAACCGTGTTTGCTGGGAGCTGGGGAGCATGGAGCACAGAGGTGGGAAAGAGATTTCCACACGCCCACCGAGCTTGAATAAGACAACTCACACCACGCCGGTGGAGAAACTGGGGAAGGCCCATGTTCACAGTGGGCTCTGGGGCCAGTCCAGCTGTGGAGCATAGACTGGACTGGAGGGGCCCAGCTGAGGGGCCGAGCTGACCAGAGGTGCCCCCAGGTACTGTGGAGCACAGCAGCAGAGGTACCAGAAGACACTGGGACTCAGACTCCTCAGCCCACTCTTCACTCTGAGACCACTAAACGCCACTTTCATTTCAGGGACAGCTTAAAATGGTGCAGAAGGCAGGCAGAGACCCTCCCCTGCAGCCATAACATCCAGAGAGAGATGGGGCCAGGGAGACAGAGAGATAGACAATCACAGCCAAAAGCAAAGGAGGACTGAGCTTGCACTTCGGAGGCGCAGAGCTGCAGGCGCACATAATCCACAGAATTTACTGATTTGATCATCTCAGCTATAATTCTCTTCTTTTGAGAAATGATTTTAAGCTGCTCAGGTACTTGAACATCACGAATAAATTCTAACTAATGTTCCCTTTCAGATTAATTACTCTGAGTGAATTGCATATTTTGTAGAGTAAACAAGTCTAATGATTTGTAAAATTCTTCCAGCCTGCTGTGTGTTTTCACTGCTTCTCCTTGACAGTGCTATCATCTTATTTTACTCATTCATGCCAGCAAATATTTTCTCTCCTAAAGAAGAAAGCTGTCAACCCACAGGCCCGGGCTGAGTGGAGTCTCATTTCTAGTTTAAATGTGAGCACTGTGGACAGATGATCTGGGTTCCACAGGCATCTCCCTTAGAGCTGGGTCCTGGGCATCAGAAACTAATAAGTCCTGTACCCCTGCCTGTTCTGTGAGACAGATATTGAGGACACTTTCAACCACTTCATCCCTAATCCTCTCCTGCTGCAGGTCCTAGCAACATGACTTCAGGTATATTGATATTTAGAACGTGGTTGCCACAGGCTGGCCAGCAAAAGGATGGTCTGGGACGGTCCTGAGGAGTATATGTGGAAAGGGACCCCTGGGTGTGTGAGTTAATGCTGATTCTGATCATTACCATTATTCTAAGGGATGAAGAGGTATATGAGTGGTTGGAAGAGGTATATCCTGTGGTATATGAGTTGGTTGGAAGGCAGAGAGTAATGTCCCCATGGGTAGCATACGGAGGCGTCTGCCCTTCCATGAGCATTATAAACTATAAGCCATTAAACAGCATTGGGAGGTAGATGTGTTTTTTTTTTTTTTAATCAGTTAATCCAGGAGGTTCTTCTGTTGAACATTTACAATTTCAAACAACATGAGTAACAGGTGAGGCCACTCGGTAACCGGTTTTCTTGGATTGAAAACAAGAACAACAACAAATAAGACCCCTCTGCCATCACATCTGAACAGACAAAAACAAGAACACTGCCCAAACAACAAAACACCATATGGCTAAACACTGCTCCCTCCCAACTAACCGAGGGGTCTTGTTCTGCTTGCCTTCTAGATGAGATGCATTATACTTTCTGACAGCACCCATCTATGGAAGAATTACACTTCCTCAAACCATTGCCAAAGTCACATATCCAAACCCAAATTCTTTCCAACCCCCCTCTCGCTGAGATGCTCCAGGATTCTCCATAACGTGCTGTAGCCCTTGTTGCAATAAATCAGTAATTGTAACTTTGACAAACTTGCAAAGCTAAGTAAACCTGCATTATAGGGTTGTTTGAATCACTTTTGAGATAAGAATAATAACCCCAGTCCTTGTCCTTGTATCCAAGACAGCTGCCTCTAAGCTCCTCCCATGTAGAAACTCTAGAACCCTCCTCGAGATGGATAATGATGGGAGGATGGAGTGGGTGGTGTTATTCCCTGGAGAAGTCTAGGGGACTGTTTGTCAGTTTGGAAAGGAGGTGGGCCAGGCACAGAGAAAGTCAGCCCCAAGGCAAGCCATGGCCCTTCAAGGCCACCACCTCTCCGTCCTTGGAGGGGCTGCCTGGACTGCAGAGCCAGCCAGCTCCTCAGTTCAAGGTCTGGATTTCACTGTTGACAGCAACATGATTTTCTGATGTAAAGTTCGCCCTGTGTGAGCCCAAGGTGGGTGCTACCCCTCGAGGTGATTTGGTGATCTGTTTGCACCTTTCATCACCCTCCGAAGGCAGAACTACCACTCTGCTCTTTCTTTGTCCTGGGTGAGTCATCTCAGATTTTAACCAAGAAGTACCCCGCCTTCCTGTGACAACTCTTAATACACAATTTATGTAAAGAAAGCATCTCTGAGGATATTGCATCCTCATTTATAAATGAAATATGTTTGTGATTTCCCTTTATAAAAATATATTTTTTCCAATTTTAATATCAGGAGTATCCAGATGAAGTAGAATGATTTTGAAGTATTTCTTCTTTTTCTATTGCCTGTAAGATTTGGCATGATCTGGTTTTTGAAATTATCTTTTATTTTTGTTTAAAATATTAGTTGTCTATTTTTTGAGACTTTGAAAAAAAATAAGAAGTTGATTGATGACTCCATACTGAATCTCAGGGTCAAAGTATTCTATAATAGACACACTCTTATTTGACAATGTGAATGTTACATTTTTACATTATTACTATTGCTCAATATTTCATTGCAGCAATCGTATGATTTCTTTCCTGAATGCATCTATCTTCATTTGTTTTTGTTTCTAGTCCTTATCTTAAACATTATTATTGTTACTAAATTTTAAGCCTTTTTAATTTTGTGAAGGCAAAAAGTAGAAACCAAATAAACACATATGTATATATAACAAAAGAAAGAATTTTTCTCACAAACCTTGCTGTGTGTGTAATGTGCCCCCAAATAACAATATAAGCAAATAAATAAATTATCAATTAGAAAAATCTAAAAAAAAAAAAAAAAAGGAAAGAAAAAATCTTATATCATCTCTACGTACCTCATCATCTTAGCCTTGGCTTGGACATATGACATCACACTATCACCTTCTGGCCCTTTTAATCATCTATAACAGTGGTTCTCAACCTTTCTAATGGTGCAATGTATGTTCATTGTTAAAAAGGGGTTGAGACCTGCAGGATGTGAACCACTGTGCTATAGATTCTCACTGTTTAGTGATGATCTAGAGCTCAGGTATGTAAGAGAACGTTGACGGAATCATCTTAGAACTCAGATGTGTAAGAGAATGTTCACTGAATTGTTTTAGAGCTCAGGTGTGTAAGAGAATTTACCTGAATCACCTTAGAGCTCAGGTGTGTACAAGAATGCTGACTGAACCATCTTAGGGCTCAGGTGTGTAAGAGAATGCTGAGTGAATCATCTTAGAGCTCAGGTGTGTAAGAATATAATGACTGACCCATCTTAGGGCTCAGGTGTGTAAGAGAATGCTGACTGAATCCTCTTGGAGCTCAGGTGTGTAAGGGAATGCTGACTGAATCATCTTAGAGCTCAGGTGTGTAAGAGAATTTACCTGAATCATTTTAGAGCTCAGGTGTGTAGGGAATTCTGATGGAACTACCTTAGAGCTCAGGTGTGTAAGGGAATTTACCTGAACCATCTTAGAGCTCAGGTGTGTAAGAGAATGCTGACTGAATCATGTTGGAGCTCAAGTGTGTAAGTGAATGTTGACGGAATCATCATAGAGCTCAGGTGTATAAGGGAATCTGACTGAATTATCTTAGCGCTCAAGTGTGTGCAAGAATGCTGACCGGACCATCTTAGAGCTCAGTTGTGTAAGAGAATGATGAATGAATCATCTTAGACTCAGGTGTATAAGGGATGCTGACTGAATCATTTTAGAGCTTAGGAATGTCAGAGAATGTTTACTGAATCATCTAAGAGCTCAGGTGTATAAGGGAATGATGACTGGATCATCTTAGAGCTCAGGTGTGTAAGGGAATGATGACTGTGTTAACTGAATTCCAAGTCCCCGTTCCTCCATGTAAAAAAACATGAGTAAGAATCTCCAGCCAGAAGGGCCAATCTTACAGTGAAATTGTTTTCTGAGGAAGTTTTTACATTTAAGTTCTTTGGAATATTATGAAGGTGCTCACTGACTTTCAGACTTTGTGTACGTTGCCTGGATACAAACTTTTTGTTGAAATAGGGTCTCACTCTGTCACCCAGGCTAGAGTGTGGCAGTGTCATCATAGCTCACTGCAGGCTCAAACTCGTGGGCTCCAGTAATTCTCCTGTGTCTGTCTCCTGAGTAGCTTGGACTGCAGGCATGAACCACCCCGCCTGGTTTAATTTTCTATTTTTGTATAGGTGAGGTCTCATTATGTTAGCTCAGCTCTTCTGGAACTCCTGGCCTCAAGTGATCCTCTGCCTCGACCTCCTAAAGTGCTGAGAATACAGGCACAGCCACCACAACTCATGCCTAGATATAAATTTAAAAGATCAGATACTCTCCCAATATACATACTTGGGACGTAACCCCACTCTAAATAGATGTTGGTGCTTATATTTATGTCTATTTACAATAAAAGATTATTTCTTTTTCTTTTTTTTTTTTGATCCCCATTCCCATTAGTAGGTATCTACCCAGAATTAATTTTTTTCTTATAGAAAGATGAAAAACTTATTGAAACCAGAGCATTTCTGCAATGCATCAATTTCTAAGACCTTAGAGATAAATGAAAACCTTAGTAAGACAAAGCATCTAACACTAATAATTCAAAATAGCCCTCAATAAAAATAACTACCTGGGAGTCAACTAGGGAAAGTAGAAAGAAAACAGGCAGAAAAGATTGTTTCCTTATTTCATTAATAACACAAAAATGCTACCTCCTGACAACAACTCAGAAAATTTACCACCTACTCCAAGTTGCATTTAAATAAGAATTATATAAAACAGAAATGCAATTACCAACTTCAATTCTTAGCTGGCCTGGAGGACTCACCTCAACCAGCCTCCACAGTGGTTCACAATACAAGAAGCTTCCTGAAAAATGTCATCCTATACCCACACTGTTCCCAGACATGAGAACATAATACATGCCCCTTCATGTATTATGAAACATGAGTCAGTGGACTTCCAAATAGGTGGTCTTTGAATACAGTCTCCTTCCACTTTGCAATAGAATTGAAATGCCACATATTTCTAAGCAGGGATCAAATTCAAGTTTTGCTTCAGGTCTTTGGAGCTTGATAATCAAAGCAATCTCCAGAGTGGAAGGTTCTATGATTGCTTTCAGGTAGTTGTTGGGCACTTTCTGGGATAGACCGAAGAGTTTAGCAAATGCACTAGTGACTCAAGCTTCTGCTAGAAGCTCCTCTGGTAATTTTTCTTCTTCAGCCTCCGTTTCTTGACAGTCAGTTAATCAACTACATGAATTTATTGAATACCCATTATTAAATATCTATTATATTTCTTTTTTTATTAAAATTTATTTTTATTTTTATTTATTTATTTATTTGCAGTTTTTGGCCGGGGCTGGGTTTGAACCCATCACCTCCGGCATATGGGGCCAGAGCCATACTCCTTTGAGCTACAGGCACCACCCCTCTGTTATATTTCTATCTTTGTGCAAGTCTCCATAGACAACAAAAGATATTTTCATGAGCACCAATGATGATTACAAAATAATCAAAGGGGTGCAGTGATAATGGCCATCTCTATTTATTAATCACCTCTCCTGGGCTCTGAAGGGTGCTAGGAGTTTCATGCCAATCCGCAGGGGTACTCAAACTTTTTAAACAGGGGACCAGTTCACTGTCTCTCAGACCATTGGAGGGCCAGACTATAGTTTAAAAAAAAAAACTATGAACAAATTCCTATGCACACTGCACATATCTTATTTTGAAGTAAAAAAACAAAACGGAACAAACACAATCACACCGCCTCATGTGGCCCGCGGACTGTAGTTTGAGGACTCCTGAATAGTTTTCATGGAAACACTACAAGGTAGGTAATACTGGCCCCATTTAAATATGAGGAAGTCAAAGGCAAAGTAGTTAAATGTACCCAAAGCTCTTAAATAAATAGGAAATACATATGACAATATTACCATGATATTAGTCATATGGTGACATTGGTTATCACCAGGTGAGTAATAAGGACATATTGTATAATAGCAGACCAGATGCCGTTAAGAGCCTAGAAAAATTTAAGAGATTTAAGACTCAATATATGTCCTCCAGGGAACCAAACTCAGCATCACCTGGGATTATGAAATTTACATATCTCAGGACCTATTCTTGATTTAATAATTATACCAACTATCCTCATCCAGGTGTTTTTTTTTCTTTTTTTAATCATGAGAGTCACATGAGAATATAGGGAAACAGGGATGACCCTAAAAGGATACCTAAGGGAAGAGTCTCATGGAGTGTTGAACGAGTGCTGCCTCAGCTCACAGGCCTCCACTGCCCAGTCTGCCCCCCCATACAACATCGTGAGTTGGTCTCCCTGCCTCTAACTGGAGGAGGTACAGGTTCTACCCGCCTCACAAATTTAAAAGACTCAGTCATAGGGAATAGATAATATGGACTGTGGGAGTTCGTCCTGTTGCATACCCTGTAGACAGTAGTCCTGGAAGCATCTAGAGTGCAAATGTGTCATGTCCAGGGAAGTCAGCTGAGTCGGCCTCTGCTTTGTGAACTGTCTTTTTCTGGTACCCAAGGACAAGAGGTTTCAAGAGAGCATCTCCTGCCACTAACCACTCCTGAGTGGGAGGTGAAGGCCTGCCCTCGCCTTAGGGTACCACTTAGCACCCAGGCAGACTGGAAGTTAACTGTGCTATCAGGACCTCCCAGCATGTGCTCTCTCCTTGGGCTGATGGGAAACAAAATCATAGCCTAAAGCTATCAGTTGATATAATACAGGGTCAATATATTCAAATCTCATTAGATTTTTTTTTATTTTTTATTTTTTTAATTAATTTATTTTTTTTTATTAAATCATAGCTGTGTACATTAGTATGATCGTGGGGCACCATACACTTGGTTCATAGACCGTTTGACACATTTTCATCACACTAGTTAACATAGCTTTCGTGGCATTTTATTAGTTATTTTGCTAAGACCTTTACATTCCACTTTTACTAGGATTCACATATTCCCTTGTAAGATGCACCGTAGATTTTTTTTTTTTAAATCTCTTATGTAAGTAGCCCTATTTGAAAATGAGAAGGGTGCTTATTGAGTCGGAATTAGAATAGGGAGACTTAATTCTCTTGAATGGTTCATCTTTTCAGACCAAAATGGAATAGTTTTACCAATGGGAGCTTAAAACTAGAATTTAATTTTTTTTTTTACATTTTGATCTAGTTCAATGAAGAATGTATTGGTACTAACATCAGATCCCTGAAAATTTTATAGCTTTCTTCCCCTCTAATCTGGATGAGAAATTTTAGCTCTAGAAGTCTGTGTTTTTCTTTTGTTGACATGATACTTCCACTTTTTGGAATTATTGGTTCAAAAAATAATAACTACTAAGGCCCAAAGGTAGCACTCTGTACTAGGACAGTCTCACAGCACTATTAAGTCAGGTGTGATAGTCTGAAAGCTTGATTTCTCCACCTGTAGAAAGGAGGAAATAATATCTAATAATTCATATTATTGCTACAAAAATAAACAAGGTGATGTACATGAAATATTTAATATTATTTTCAAAACACACAAAATGCAATAATTCATAGATATTAGCTTACAATGAAAAAATTAATTCTTTGCCAAGTGCCACCAACTGCAGCCTTTAGCATACAGGAAGTTTCTGAATTCATTCTCTTTTAGAATGTCTTTATCTTAATTTTGCTAACTTCACCAAGGCAAGCCACATTATATAGTCACTCTTAAAAAAAAAAAATCCTAATTAACTTTAAGGAGGTACAAGCTATTCAGAAAGCTCAGTTACAAACTAGTGCTGATTTTGAAGATTTTTTTATGCTTTCTATTAACTAATGGAATGTTACTCCCCCTTAGGAATTCTTGGCAAATAAATATGCCACACACACAGCTCCAACGAGAAAAAGACCGTAGGACTTTTTCATGAGGTCTAACTCCCCAAAGAAACCTTAAACTGTGCTCTATACCCATCCTCACACAGGGTTGTTTTCAGATTAGAAATAGTTACCAACCCCTATAGGGAACAAATTGAATGAAGTCTTTGAATTCTAGAATCTCTTTCTATATTTACCTTGAGGAAAAAAGTGACAAAGACTCCAGTCAAAACTTTGGATTTGGGTTATAGCTCAGGGACAGAAAGTGTCAGTATCAACACTCAGACCGTCTTCAATCACAGCTCTTTCTCTCCTACAGTTAGTTGGGCACAAGGTGTCACTTGAACAGAATTATATTCAGAAAGTAACTAGACTTTCAGTGCTATTTGGGAACAAAATCAAACATGATGGCAGAATGGCATGAATTTACACAATTGCACTGTTGCAAAATCATTTACAAATGACTTTTCAATGACAGTTTTTTTTGTCTACAATTTCTGTATACTCCAGAGTAATTTCCTTGAGCTCTGTGACTATGTTGTGATGTTGAAAGTTACTTTAAGGTCATTGGAATATTCTGTATTTATTACAGTGAAAGCCAAAGCTCTTTCCTCTCACCATTCCTGCCCGACCAGAAACAGCCTCTTCTTCTTTTTGGTAATAGCCGTTCTATTCCATTCTGAATGGAGGAACTTCAGTGGGCATGGCTCTTTGCTATCTGTCATGTATAAGAGAGACTAATAACTAAATAAATTAACAAGTACTGTCGAAAGTTTCAGTCTTTGCCCTCCAACACCTCCAACTGTCTGCTTCAACAACATGTAGGGGTGATTATGAACCATTCCTATTCTCCAGCCCCAGACTGGCTCTCATAATGGGGAAGATGCATTTGATGGTTTAGGTGGGATGTTGACAGGAGAACCACTCCAGCTGACTCTCTGCTTTGTGAGTTGTTGGGCTCTCTCTTTCCTGTGTCCAGGGAGATTACAGTATGAGAAACCAATTCCACCTCATTTAATATAGTCTGGAATAGGTTGGCAGGAAGCTGAACACTTAATGAATTAGCATTTATTTATTTTTATTCTTTGGCAACTTCTTAAAATGTTGTAATAAACTCCTTTATTATCATGGCCTTAAAAAATTGAAGGTTGTGCTCAATTAGAACTTCACTGCTGGATTTTCCTATCTCAAGAAAATTGGTAGTGAACATGTAACCTGCAGAAAATATTTTCTTATGCACTGTGGGAACTTGCAGTGATGTTTCTTAAACCCAGAAGATACAAACCTGCAGAAGCTACATCAACGTCTATCCCATGTTCATAGGCCTTTCAAGTTGTGTGTCAAAAAACTTGAGTTTGCACACAAGTCATTCCTTAGAATATGCCTTTTTATTTAGTTTACAGGGTTGATTTGCTAAATTAGTTTGTTTAATTTTTATTCCAAATTTCTGTTTACATGAACAAAGAGTAAAACTGTTACTGTTAGGCGGGGTGAGTTGGCTCCCGCCCATAATCCCAGCCCTTGGGGAGGTGGATTGGTTGAGCTTAGGTGTTCAAGACCCGCCTGAGCAAGGGTGAGACTCCCGTCTCTAAAAAATAGCCAGGCCTTGTGTAGTCCCAGCTACTCAGAAGGCAGAGGCAAGTGAATTGCTTAAGCCCAGGAGTTTGGGGTGGCTGTGAGCTATGATACCACAGCACTCCACCAAGGGTGACAAAGTGAAACTCTGTCTCAAAAAAAAAGGTGTTACTGTTAATGTGTTAGCTCCCTGAGTAGAAAAATATTCCCAAGAAGTGATAATGCAAGTTTAATACCAGCATCATCAGAGACTTCAAATAGAAAGTCAAGTAATTCTAATTATGGGAAACATTTTTCATCTAATACATGGATTCAAAGTAACATTACTAAATTCATTCATGTGGTTGGACACAAAATAATTCCTGCATGTCTGAATCAACCCTCTACCACAAGCCTGTTTAGGATTCTATAAGAGAGAACATGAACTGGATGTCTTGTTGATAACTAAAATTTATTTCTCACAGTCCTGGAGATGAGAAAGTCCAAGAGCAAAGTGCCTGTAAATTTTGTATCTGGTGAAGGCCTGCTTTCTCAGGGACAGGTGGCACGGTCTTGCTATGTCTCCACCTGGTGGAAGAGACAAGGCAGCTCTCTCAGACCTTTATGAGGACACTAACCTCATTTGTGAGGGCCGGCTCCCAAGGCCTAATTACCTCCTAAGGTCCCACCTCTTAATACTGTCATATTGGTGATTAGGTTTCGGCAAACAAATTTGAAATCTGAAAGCCAAGAAGACACCCTGAGGGGGCCAGGTGTAAATAAGGCCAGATATCCGTACTGCATAGCCCCACATGGAATGAGGTGGTCATGAGGACATATCAGCTTCATTCATTTCACCAGCTCTGGATCAGGAGGACCATTTATCAACAGAGGATGACCCATTTTGCCCCCATTCCTCCCTCCATGTGGGCAGCCACACCAGTGGACTCTACCCCAAGTAGAGGGTGAGGGTCCTGGAGTCTAGTAAACTATTTAACCCAAATAAAGATAAGATATAATAGCTGGGCCGGGTATAAGGTAAAGCCAGTGTCTATTAGAGAGTACAAAGACATTGTTTATCAGTAACTTCTCTCTGTTGTCTAAAACTGGTGGGCAGGGGAACAATGAGCATCTGATTTCAAAAGGGACTAGTGGATAGTGATTATTTGAACAAAGCCTTTTCCATGCTTGAAATTCACTGAGCAAAGCCTCCACAATCAGATTTATACCATCCATCTGGTGTCTTACACCAGCCATCCAGAAGCCAGAATCAGCCTTCACACTTCCTCCATATTCAACTCACCAACCCAACAAATCCCCATAACATCCTATGGATTTTACTTCCTGGCTGTGTTAATTCCTTTCAAACCACCATCAGTTGGTTCAAACCACTATCTGCTCCCACCGGGGTTAAGTAATGGTCTCCTAACTTTCTCCCCACATGTACCCTCTGCATATATTCTACTCAGCAAAGCCTAATCCCATGAAAAAGCAAATATTAAACAGAAAATCTAACCTGTCTCTGTCTTTATTAATATTCAAACTTTCAGGGCCTCATCACCCTGCCGACCATCCTCTACTCGTCCATCAACCCTTTTCTCATTGTTCACAAAATCCCACTTGCCTTTTTTAATCTATTGCTTAAAACTCCCAGCACCTCCTTCCATTGCCTACTCCCTTCGTAGTGGCCCTCTACCACCTAGATAATGTCTCTGTTGGGTTCCCACATTCACATAGCAGTGCACACCACAGACCCCAGCAGATCTAAGCAGCCAGAAGGTCTAGGAAGGCTGAATCTAGGTCCCTCAGGTCTTGACAAAAGGCTGCTCCCTTGATTTACCCACCGTTGAATCCCCTGGTGATTATGGGAGCCCATGGCACCTGCCGTTTTCCCTTTTTAAATGTGTGATGGGGTGGTTGTGTGTTCCCTTCCGGACTGTGAGCTCCAGTCTGAGTTCCCATGATCTTGATTTAGAAATTCCAGTTTTTTGAGTGATGATAGGAGAATCAGCCAGCCATGACCCTGTGGATCCTCCTTGTTTTCTGGTGTTTTTCTCATTTCTAGTAAGTCACTAGTTCTCAAATGACAGGGTGCATTGCAATACCTGGAGGTCTTGTTAAGGCACAGATTTGGGGGCCCCACCTCCAGAGTTCCCTATTCAGTAGATGCAAGGAGAAAACCCTGGATTTTCATTTCTAACCACTTCTCAGGTGATATTGGTCCTGCTGTTCCAGGAACCCCACTTTGGGAAACATTTCCCCCCTGCCCCTCAACCTCGCCTAGACTGGTGGAGTCACTGGTAATGAATGCCTTGGGGACCAAGCACAGCACCACATTCCAAGAGACTGGAACTCTGGACCCAGTTTTTTCATTGATTTTTCTCAGTTTCTTGAGCAAATAACCAAGCATTCACATATATAATTTCATCTTTCAGCCAAACGCTGACCAAACAGCTTTGGGAAATAAAATGTTATAGCCCATTTTGGACCTTAAAATTATATTGAAATGTTTGGCAATTACTGCCTTATGAGGCAATATTGATCACAACTCAGTTATCTTACTGACCTAACAGCATATTAATTATTGATGGAAATTACCTGAGATTCTAATTAAATGTTACTGTCATTATCCTCATGACAAGGTTGCATTTATCATGAGGACTACTCGCTGAAGCCAGTCTGAATGTCCTCCCTACTGTTACTGTGTGTGAGTTGTTTCATAGCTAAAAACAGGCAGGGAATGATGAATATGCTGTTTATTAGGACACGAACATGTCTCCAATGCTTCACAAGACGTCACCTACTGACTCTGCGTTCCAGCTCCCCGTGTAGGGCACAGGGAGATAAATGTTTTGTCTATTAAAGTGACTTCTTCCAATTATAGCAAGAAAACCCCCTAGGTGAACATAGATCTTCTGTTTTGGCGTATTGCTGCAGGCACATATCTCTTCTGCCTGAAAGAGGTTGTTATTGTTTAGCAAAGGGAACTATGGGCTCAAACTGGATACACTGGACCACCTCGTTCCGCCTGTATCCAACTTTGTTAGCAGAAACAACAGTGTCATAAAACCATTGCTGTGAAATAAGAAATCAAGAAATTCCAGTGGATTTTGAGGACACAAGTACATTTATATACAAAGAAATGTACTTGTGTCAATAAACTCTCTCCTACCCCCATCAAATGCACAATAAAATGGTGCACGTGTCTGTGTAAATCACACCCATGCCACGTGGCACTGCATTCTCGTCATGGAAATTTTTGGATAGCTGGCCCGTAGATTTTAAACTAATGAAGAAAGATAAACCTTTAGAGACAGAGATGACTAAGAAAAGTCCTTATCAACCCTTATCCTTACAGTACAGATGCTGATTCTCCTGATGGCTTCCTGATTTGGAAGTGATGGATCAGGATTCCCTGTGGATCATGGGGACAGAAGTGACAGTCTATAAGGAGCTTTTCCTTCTTATGGGCAACAAATCAGAGACTGTGTCTGCTGCATCTGCTCTTGAACCCTGATATCTTCCTAGATTCAGCCTTCCTAGACCTTCTGGCTGCTTAGATCTGCTGGGGTCTGTGGTGTGCACTGCTATGTGAATGTGGGTGCATGTAGGCTTGTGTGTGTGGTGTAGAGATATTGCTTCCAATTAGGATCATATTGGACAAGACAAATATTTGGGACAAGGGGCAGTTTGCAGTATATTCTAAATAATTAGCTCTAAAGCCAGAAGATAAAACATGGAAAGTCTACGTGCAGATAGCCAGAAATTTACATTTTTCTGTATAAAATCCTGACAGTGTATCAGTGATGGGAAACTCTATTTATCAACTTGGAACCAGGAGGGTAGTACTTGGTTTACTTTTTCTGTTGGCTTACTTTTCTCTTTAATATTTAAATCTCTTTAAGTTTCAATTCATATTAATATTTCCTTGTCTTAGTCTTTCCTCAAAACCTTAAGTCCAAGTATTAATAAAGTTAGAATAG
This sequence comes from Nycticebus coucang, assembly GCF_027406575.1. Classification (NCBI taxonomy): domain Eukaryota; kingdom Metazoa; phylum Chordata; class Mammalia; order Primates; family Lorisidae; genus Nycticebus; species Nycticebus coucang. The sequence goes on from NC_069780.1 coordinate 189,790,457, forward strand.
ATCAAATACGATAACTAAACACTAAATGTGCACAGAATGGCACATCTACCCTACATAGACACAAACACAAACCCATGCCAAAGACAGCCCCTAGTATATGTTAGGCATCTACTGTTTAATAACCTACTAAATGATAAGATTAAGAAGATCACACCCCAACTATTGATATGTGATTGTGACCATCAGACAATCTTACTTCACTGATAATCACATATGTACCCTTCAATGACTGTACACCTGAGTCTCTTGAGCCCTTGTTCTCTGTACACATTCATGTCTGTTCCACTCCAGCTCCCTCCTCCCCTGGCCATCTCATGCAACCATATTACCCCAAATTCCTTCCCTTTGCAAAACTGGTTTTCATTGAACCCACTCCAGTTGCTAGAGGGTAGGAGGATTGTCAGGGATAGTCAGGTCTAGAGGTGGATTCAGGCTTGGAGAGCTTGCAGCTTCCTCGCAGAATCCCTCTTAAATAAAAATAATACACAATGGAGAATTCAAAAACAGGGACAAAATAAATATTTGTATCAAATAAAAAAGAAAGAAAATACAAATGCCAAAAGCATCACGACCTCCAGAACATTAACAATGGCGTGTTTCTCGTGTCACTTCCCGTGGGCTCCACAGTGTTTGTCTTGTCATCTTTGGCTGTGTGCTCCCTAACCACCTCTTCATGTGACACCACTTTGTAACATTTTCTCCAGTGAGTTTGGAAAGACAACTTAGTCTTCCTTCTAGCCTAGCTGATTGAAATTTGGTTTTGTTGGTTTTAAACTGGTTTATGGGAAATTTGGTTGATTGATGGTTTAAAAATTTTAAAAGCTGCTTCATATTTTATTGTTGGTACCAGCAGGTCAATCTTGTGTTGTCGTCCGACATGGGAAAGTGTTTGCCAATTTCCTTCCATACTTCAGCTGCTAAGGCTGTTCAGTAAAGCTGAAGACCACTGCGCCTACACAAACAGGCATGCTGGTAAGTTCTAGTTGGTGCAACTCTCACTAAGAAAGGGACGTAGCTAGTGTGTTTATTATTCTGTGCGTTGTGTGCTTGTGTTTATTTGTGAGCAGAGAGAACTTCCCCTTTAAAGAGCAGGAGCGAGACCCAAATCTTCCACTTACCATATTTCACATCTAATAGCTTCAAGAATGTTCCCCAGAATAGCTTCTGGTTCTGCGTGTTTCAAGCCTCCTTTCTTCCATAGTTATCCACATGCTTCTGGGTCTTGGAAACATTGGACAAGGTTATATCATTAAATGGCCTCTGACCCGGCACTTTCATGTCGTAACTCCAGGTAAACGCATGAGGGCTGTCCAGAAAACATCGACCCCATCTTTAATACCATTTTTCATATGATATGCTGGCTACTTCCTGGACAGCCCTCGTATTTCTGGGTGCTCTTCACACCCAGCAATAGCTGAAAACAACTTAACTGTACACAGGCAGGACTGAGAATCCCATAACAGGTTAAATATGACCCCCCCCACACACACTCAGCAGGCAGCTCCCCCAAAGCTGATTCCACATATGTCTATGACAAATAGGCAGGTGGAGACTTGTGACGGAGACATGTAGAAACCAGCTCCTGTTCTAACCAACTGTGGTAACATTTTCCGTTACAAATGTCACTTAAACATATTACCTCACCATACCCTATACATGCAAGGGAGCCAGATAAGAAACAGATCTGACTCCGTCAGGCCCCGTGCAGACCGGAGCCAGGATGAGGAGCCATCAGAGACCCCTCTGGTGCCCCTGTGGTCACCTGGTCTGCTGCCCAGGATTGTCAGGAGCTCCTGTTCCCCATCGCTTCTCCCTGGCTACCCCAGCTCACTGCAGCAGGACAGCACTGCAGAGACCTTGAGCTCAGACCTCTGTCCCTGCCTATGACCTGTCTTTTGTCCAGTCCTGGGGAGGGAATATGACCAAGAATCAGCTAACAGTCAACAGGCTGGCCTGGGGTCATGTGTCCAGCCCTGGTCTGGCCAGCTGTGCCTGGAAGGTGAGAGCCATATCACCTGCTACCCATTCTGCAGGGACTATGGACAGCTCCAGATTCCCACAGCTGATGAGAAGCTTGCCAAAACCTACCTCGTGGATGTTAAATTCTCTATTGCTTAGCCACGTTTTCTATATCACCAGCTCTCCCTTCCCCTTCTCCCACCAATTAATTTATTTCTAAACTTATTGAAATGCTCAAGCCTTTGTGTCTGCCTTCTCTGTTAGTCTACCCTTATCTTTTTGTCTTTTTAAAGTATTTGAAAAAAAAATTAATTGACAGATAACTGCCATGTGTTTATGAGTCCTCTCCTTTCCTACAAACCCCTGTCTTCCTAGACCAGCCATTTCACTGTGCTGACCACCGTATAAACACTGTGTCAACCCTCTGCCCTCAGTGGCTTCTTACTAAGGTCCTCTCACCAACCCACAATAAAAAGAACCATCTCTTGGGTGGCGCCTGTGGCTCAGCGGGTAGCGCGCCAGTCCCATATGCCGGAGGTGGCGGGTTCAAACCCAGTCCTGGCCAAAAAAAAAAAAAAAAAAAAAAAAAGAACCATCTCTGGAGAGTCCCCATCTTCCCTCCGGAGTCTCTGATCTGAGCAGCCTAATACTTGCAAATTAAGGCCCCTAAAAATCCCTGGTCCCCACCCACATTTCCTGGTGCTTCCTGACGATACCACTGTGTCCTGGTGGCTTGCTCTCTGATTGCTCATTTTAAGAACAGTTCCAAATTTTGTCCCTATCCTATGATTCTCCACGATTACATTCCTCCCCATACAACTGGTTCAGAACATTCCCTCGCCTACAATGATACACACAAAGAAAATGGAGCAATGAGCAGGAGCCTCCCAAATCCTTCACCCTTCGGGCACCTGCCCCATCCTTCCACTCCCCTCGCTCAGTTCAGGGGTCTCTCTCCCACCAGGGACTGACCTCCGGCTCATCACTCTGACACACACTCCTCCTTCCTCCCCTCTCTGCCCAGCAGCCTCCTTCAGCCCATTCACAGGTCTTCTGGGTCCCCATCTCAGAAGCATTTTCCACCAGTCTGCCTTGTCCCTCTCACCTACTGCTCCAAGTATTTGCTTCAGCTTCCTGTGACCTACCAGTGTCAGCCTCCTTACCGCTGGTGGAGGAGTCCACGAATCTGTCCTTGTCACAATCACTAGGGAACTCCGGGTGATCCGGTGCCTCTGGGTGTCTTTCCTTGTTCCACAGGAACCCACAGCAGGAACTGACCATAACGCCCCCCTCCTGCTGAAACACTCTGCCCTTCCTTTGAAGACACTAGCACAGCTTTCTTTCTGGGTCTCCCTTTTGCTTTCCAGGCCAGATTTCCCAACCCCTTTCAAAGACTCCTCTTCCTCCATTTTAAATGTCAGTTTTTTATTCTCAATTCTTTTCTCCTTTCACTATTCATAACTGATCAATGTTCTCATACCCCCCTTCTTTAACTACTACCCTCCTGGTTCCAGGTTGGAAATGTCTTCCAGAATATTCTACACAGATACCCACAGGAGGTGGCAGACATGTATAAAACTAAATGCATGCCCTTCCTGGCATCTGTTACCCCCAGCCCCCTGCACTGTACCCACACAATAGCCCCTTCTCTGCAACGCCCATCCTGGCCGTGGCACCGGCCAGCCACCCAATCCAGGGAGCTGCCCACTGTCCCAGAGCCCTACTGACTATGCCTCCTATGCACCCTCCGAGCCACTCTCTGTCCCTATTTTCACAACCATGGTACCGTCTGAGTTCTCATGTGGATTTCACCAGAGAACGTGCCAATCCAGTTCCATTAAATCTTAGACAATGAAAATACAAGGATTGACATGACACAGTCCTAGTGGGTCCCCAGTCTGCTGCTCAATCAATACTTGCATTTCTAGTTACATCAAAGCAGGAGGCTCCCCGGAGTCCAGGGTTCCTCATCTCTGCATCCTGGGCGTGCTGGGTTTCCACTTGGCCTCGCCCTTGGCCAGTCTTTACCTGAATCCCTGTGGTCTCCTTTCCTGGTGCACATCTCAGGGTGTGCTGCTTTAGGGATGCTCCTCCCTTAATCCTTCCAGCCAGAAGCTGAGTATTGCTAGATTATCTTCTCTTATACTATTAGTTAATGTGTAATAACCACACATACCACAGAGTGATATTTCTGTACCATACACAGTGTATAATATCAAATCAGGATAATTCACGTTGTAAATATTCAAAATCAGATTATTATTTTTTTATGTTGTAAACATTCAAAATCCTCTGTTCTAGCTTTTTGAAAATATACAATAAAATCTACTTTGCTGTATTCCCTGCACATTGCCATAGAGCACTAAACCTCCCCTATCCAGCTGTAATTTCGTACCATTAACCAGCCTCTGGCCATCTTCCCTTCACCCCATCATTTCTGCTTCTAATAGCCACAATTCTGCTCTCTATTTCCAAGAGCTCAAAAATTCTTTTAGCTCACCCACATATGAGTTAGAACATGAAGTACTTATCTTCCTGCGCCTGACTTCTGTCACTTAGCTATTTGTCCTGTTCATGCCCACGCTGAGCAGTGAAGTCTTTGAAGGCAGGGACGCTGCCCCCCACTTCATGAGCCCAGAATATGGCTCGGTGCCCAGAACAGATCAGACGCTACATAGAAGTTTGATCAATGAATGAGTAAATTACTGAAGAGCTGGAATGTTCACCAATTATATGGTAGTGTAGATAATGGGTTTATTACTTAACCTCCACGTGGCAAAGTTTCACTTTTAAATACATTTCTGCTTGTGCCCATTTGTACAAGAAAACAATGAAGATTTGTCCGGCTGCATGTACAGCACAAATGTTGGAGAAGGCTGGCCACGGAGCTCTGGAGAGAACCATTTGCCATTTTTTCGATAATGATTAAAAGTGATTAAAGCCTTGGATCTCCTGGGTTTCATCCTGTGTGGCGGGTGTGTGACACTGGCTAACCCACATGTGGTCCATGTGTACAGGGTATCCCCTCCCTTTGCTCCCACAGACGTGGCCATTTTTTATTTGATATTTTATCAATGCCCTGGGTGGGAGATTCACAAATACTTTGTTTCAATAATAGTGGCTGCAGAATAGGCTAAAAAAAGTTTTTCTTTAACATGATTTATTTCAGTCATAGATTCTTGTGTATTTTTGAAGTTTTGATTTGCTGCCCTGAAAAATAAATCACGTAGCAGCCGGTGTGGCTGAGTGGGCTGGTGGGGGAGGGCGGGAGTCTGATCCCCCTTCATCTCCAGGTGGCACAGTAAGGCTGGAATCTACGTCAGGGTTAGAAATCATCATTTAAGAACAGTGATTTTCACACTATTTTGAAAACCAGAATTCTATGCCTAGTGCCAGGACCAAACCTAAGATTCGAATTCAGTAGATTTGGGGCAGATTGTGTGAGCTGCATTTCTAACAAGCTCCCAGGTGATTCTGAAAGCTGCATGGACTATTCTGGGAGCTGTTTCAGAGGCAACTGGAAAAAGAAAAAAGTCACATCCTATCTCCACAGACATAAGCACCATGTAAGAGTTTATGTTCTACATGTTGCTTATAAATCATCAGAATATTCTATGTGTAACTAGCTCTAATCACCATGCATTTCTTAAAGATGTACATTGCTCATAAACAAAACAGCTCGTACTTAACATGCAAAAATGTAGGCTATTTTTACCAAAATAGCAGGGACAGGAAATCGCACATTCATTGATAATAAATGGAAATTTGGGGGTAACAAAACGTTAATTAATGAAATCTCGTCTCTAATAGGAGTTGTGACACTGCATTATTCCTCATCCCAGACTCTCTGAGGAAGTTGCCTGGCCTGAGATGAGCACGGAGGGCCCCTAGCTCCAGAGGGACCAGTGCCTGCCTTCTTTAGGTAGCATCTGGCGGGACGACCCCACCACCCCCACACTCCCGTCCACTGTGAGTTTGACAGGAAGCTCCAGGTCACCCCATGTTATCCGTAGTCTTCTTCACACATTTCTACACCTCCTCCAAGAAAGTCATCTTCCAACTCTCCACCCCTAACAAATCCTTTGCACACTGGAAATGTCATCTTCTGTGGTTTGTAAAGCTGTCCTTGCAATAAATTTTAAATCTCCTGGTTCATAATTCTGAAAGCTGCTTGCCCACCAAGAACCACTCCTCAGAGGGAAGACTATCTTTCCCTCACACCCATCGCAGCTCATGGCTAGGAGGATGGGGCAGGGTCCAGACCACCCGTCCAGCTCTGACTTTCCCTGCTTCTGTGAGACCAACACCGCTAAAATCCAGCACTGCTCTCCAAAACTCATCCACACTCCTCATGTTCCCACACAGCAGGTGTTTTGCTTTTCATCTCTCTGGTGGGTCCTGCAAAGCGTTCTCTAAATGTCTGCGACCTCAGCTCTAAGCGTTCTCTTCTCTGAGTGTCTGTGGCATCGGCTCTGAGCATCCTCTTCTCCGAGTGTCTGTGGCATCGGCTCTGAGCGTCCTCTTCTCTGAGTGTCTGCGGCATCGGCTCTGAGCGTCCTCTTCTCCGAGTGTCTGTGGCATCGGTTCTGAGCGTCCTCTTCTCCGAGTGTCTGTGGCATCGGCTCTGAGCGTCCTGTTCTCCGAGTGTCTGTGGCATCGGCTCTGAGCGTCCTCTTCTCCTAGTGTCTGTAGCATCGGCTCTGAGCGTCCTCTTCTCCTAGTGTCTGTGGCATCGGCTCTGAGCGTCCTGTTCTCCGAGTGTCTGTGGCATTGGCTCTGAGCGTCCTCTTCTCCGAGTGTCTGTGGCATCAGCTCTGAGCGTCCTCTTCTCCTAGTGTCTGTGGCATCGGCTCTGAGATCCTCTTCTCCGAGTGTCTGTGGCATCGGCTCTGAGGGTCCTGTTCTCCGAGTGTCTGTGGCATCGGCTCTGAGCGTCCTGTTCTCTGAGTGTCTGTGGCATCGGCTCTGAGATCCTCTTCTCCGAGTGTCTGTGGCATCGGCTCTGAGCGTCCTCTTCTCTGAGTGTCTGTGGCATCGGCTCTGAGCGTCCTCTTCTCCGAGTGTCTGTGGCATCGGTTCTGAGCGTCCTCTTCTCCGAGTGTCTGTGGCATCGGCTCTGAGCGTCCTGTTCTCCGAGTGTCTGTGGCATCGGCTCTGAGCGTCCTCTTCTCCTAGTGTCTGTGGCATCGGCTCTGAGCGTCCTCTTCTCCTAGTGTCTGTGGCATCGGCTCTGAGCGTCCTGTTCTCCGAGTGTCTGTGGCATTGGCTCTGAGCGTCCTCTTCTCCGAGTGTCTGTGGCATCGGCTCTGAGCGTCCTCTTCTCCTAGTGTCTGTGGCATCGGCTCTGAGATCCTCTTCTCCGAGTGTCTGTGGCATCGGCTCTGAGCGTCCTGTTCTCCGAGTGTCTGTGGCATCGGCTCTGAGCGTCCTGTTCTCTGAGTGTCTGTGGCATCGGCTCTGAGATCCTCTTCTCCGAGTGTCTGTGGCATCGGCTCTGAGCGTCCTCTTCTCTGAGTGTCTGTGGCATCGGCTCTGAGCGTCCTCTTCTCCTAGTGTCTGTGGCATCGGCTCTGAGCGTCCTGTTCTCCGAGTGTCTGTGGCATTGGCTCTGAGCGTCCTCTTCTCCGAGTGTCTGTGGCATCGGCTCTGAGCGTCCTCTTCTCCTAGTGTCTGTGGCATCGGCTCTGAGATCCTCTTCTCCGAGTGTCTGTGGCATCGGCTCTGAGCGTCCTGTTCTCCGAGTGTCTGTGGCATCGGCTCTGAGCGTCCTGTTCTCTGAGTGTCTGTGGCATCGGCTCTGAGATCCTCTTCTCCGAGTGTCTGTGGCATCGGCTCTGAGCGTCCTCTTCTCTGAGTGTCTGTGGCATCGGCTCTGAGCGTCCTCTTCTCCGAGTGTCTGTGGCATCGGTTCTGAGCGTCCTCTTCTCCGAGTGTCTGTGGCATCGGCTCTGAGCGTCCTGTTCTCCGAGTGTCTGTGGCATCGGCTCTGAGCGTCCTCTTCTCCTAGTGTCTGTGGCATCGGCTCTGAGCGTCCTCTTCTCCTAGTGTCTGTGGCATCGGCTCTGAGCGTCCTGTTCTCCGAGTGTCTGTGGCATCGGCTCTGAGCGTCCTCTTCTCCGAGTGTCTGTGGCATCGGCTCTGAGCGTCCTCTTCTCCGAGTGTCTGTGGCATCGGCTCTGAGCGTCCTGTTCTCCGAGTGTCTGTGGCATCGGCTCTGAGCGTCCTCTTCTCTGAGTGTCTGTGGCATCCGCTCTGAGCATCCTCTTCTCTGAATGTCTGTGGCATCAGCTCTGAGCGTCCTCTTCTCTGAGTGTCTGTGGCATCTGCTCTGAGCATCCTCTTCTCTGAATGTCTGTGGCATCAGCTCTGAGCGTCCTCTTCTCTGAGTGTCTGTGGCATCTGCTCTGAGCATCCTCTTCTCTGAATGTCTGTGGCATCAGCTCTGAGCGTCCTCTTTCCGAGTGTCTGTGGCATGAACTCCTCTTGGGTTTTCAGCCTTCCTCTTACCCCTAAGGCCCTTTTTCATCTCTCAATGGGGATGTTGAAGGGCCAAGTCCTGGCTCGTCTGCTCTTCTCCCCTGAGATCCCATTCCCCCACTTCTAAGGCTTAAATAACCTGTGATTCTGACTCCACTTCACCTTCATAGAGGTTTTTCCTAGTAAGCCTCTTGCCTGCTGACTCCATGGTACAGTCTGCTTCTGGAGAGCCTGAACGAACACAAGAGATGTGCAGGCTGTTTGACCTAAACTAAGGCATGGCTTCTCAGAGCTCAACGAAATACCACGGGGGCCTTGGGGAAGGGTGGTTCTTAACAGGAAGGTGATCATTCCACGTGGGGTGCTCTGGACGCAGGCTCTGTCCCTTGACTTAAACAGTGGGACACGTCCTTTGTTGACATGCTCTTGCACTCAGGGATAACCACAGTCTTTGTCTTTGAGCATACAGACCTCAGTGAGCAGGTGCCACCCAAGAAAGAAAGAAATAATTTTGCCATATGCTGTGTTTTAAGACATTGGTGGGCATAACAATATTTGCACCTTAGAAAATGCAAAGTGATTGAAATTTGGGGTGTAGCACAGAGCACCCACTGGTGCGGCACTGGCCAGGGCTGTCTCGGGTAGCTGGTGGCAGGTAGAATGGAGACAAATATTCTTAATGGAAAAGGAACACCTCAGATAAGACTAACAATTCCAACCTCTACTGCAGCAAATTCCTAAACTTTCACAAAGCCAACAGATCCCTGGATCCCAGATCCAGTGGAATAATAAATTAGAATTTAATTCCTTTGGACTTACAATTTGCAGGAGCAAAATGCTTGAAGCTTAAGCTAAAGAAATTAACTTCCAAGGGGATTGAGTCTTTGAACTTGAATAACTTTGTAAAATTGCAATAATGGGAGGAGCTTAATTATTCAAATTTGGAGTGAGAATTTTATCACAGAAATGTTTTTTTAACATTTTATTGTTGTAGTTTCTTGGTGTTGTAATTGGATCTCTTTACAGAATTACTGATGGACTATTTTGACAATATGGCATTTGGAATGGAAAATAGAATAAGAGGTGACTTTTTAGTTTTGGATCAGAATATTCTTTAAGTTATTTTAATTATTATTAAAACACATTCTTTAAGTTATTTTAATTATTATTAAAACACTACTCAAACACATTTCAGGGTCTTTATAGGGTAAACCCATGCTTCCTGTTAGTGTTTCCAGGGGATGTCTAAATGGAATATGTAAGGATCGTCACTGGTGGACTTACAGATGGGAGGAGGATTGTGCTGACTGCTGCTGTCCCTTCAATGAAGATATTCAGCCACACTCGGGGTCACCCCAGGCTTTTACTTTGACCCTAATGAGTTGAGAGAGCAGGTAGCTGGAGAACATTTCAGAAGAAGAGCAAATGTTTATTATTGAGCCTTGGCGTTTGCTTTTATGTGAAGGTAGCCCTTCCAGGCCGGGCTTCATGGTTTATACCTGTAATCCCAGCAATGTGGGAGGCCAAGGTGGGAGGACCACTTGAGGTCAGAAGTTCTAGACCAGCCTGGGCAACAGTGCAGCACTGTCTATACAAAAATAAATCAATAAATAAAATTAGCTGGGTGTGCTGGTGCACGCCTGTAGTCCCAGCTACTTAGGAAGCCAAGGTGGAAGGATCCCTGGAGCCCAGGGAGCAGTGAGCTGTGATAGCACCACTGCACTCTAGCCTGCATGAGACAGCAAGTTTCCATCTCTTTAAAAATAAATAAATAAATAAAGGATAGCTCTTTGGAGGAAAATTCCCAGCCTCTCTCCTTCCCCTTCATAATTCCTCTACATGGGAAAATACAAGAAAGTTTTCTAACATGTGGGACCCATCATTGTCCCTTTTGTTCCTGATCTGCTGCGGGCGCAGAGCACCTTTCCTCCTCTGCTGCCCCCGCTCCACCTCCCCTCTGCACCATGAGGAGGGCTCTGGTGTCTTAGTTCCACCATACCAGATGGGAAGGTCTACCTGAGCCAGATGTCGGACATCAGCAACCCATTTTGCTGTCCCATCTGTGGTTCATTCTCCAGCATCACCCCCAGCCCCTTGGGGCGCTGGCTTGTGGAAGTGCATGTTCACAATCTTCTTACTTCACTTAGTAGCAAGACACAGTCCCAGCTGTGCTCTTGAGTGGGAAGGTTGCAGAATTGGGCTATGATCCCAGGCCTCCAACATTGATCGAGGGAATTTCCCACTCTCTCACTTCTATAAGCCCGTGCATATATCACAGACTATAACTAATCTGAAATGAGCCCCTCACTGATGTGGGACAACACATCACTGTTCACATCATGGAGAGCAGGTTGAATTACTAACAATATCGAGTGAATTATTCTCAGGGACATCGTATCTTCACCATTATGCAGGAAAGCGTGAGCATCAGACACGTATGGCCACATTTTCATATTTCATTTTATCTAAATAAAAACGATTTGAAGATCCCAGAGGGCATCTAACATGAGAAGTGAAAAGGCTTTATAGTGCTGGTTTAAAACAAGACTTTGTCTCTTCTATTGTTTTATTTATTTCTTTATATGACAGGCACAAGAAAGGCCTGAGTCACAGCTCGCACGAATTTTTATGGAATTTGGTTAATAAAGGAGTTTTGTTTCACTGAATTGCGTGAAGCTATTTGGAGACGATTTTTGCTGCGGTATTATTAAAAGCCACTTGTGATCCAGCAAAGATCTGGCACTTGACGGCAGGTCAGGGTACCTGGAAAGCAGCCCCCCTGCTAGACGATTGCTTTGGTCTGGGTGCTGTTGGAATATAGCTAAGTGTCTGAATTTGCCTCAGCATGTACAGACAAGATCACTTCCATAAATGCCACCAATTGCCCATTTGCCAGAATTTTCTTGGTCATATCAGCAATAGCAATATAATATGCTCACTCTCGAGGCTCTAAAAATCAAACAATATGTAGCTTCTGCTCCACCTGTTGGCGTGAGTGATTATGATTCTTGAGTAGCAATCTTGACACCCAGCCTCTCATGTCACTGGTTAGTTTTCTAATCTTCAGAAGTTTTGACATTTAATAATTTAACATAAATCCAGAATGTATCTCCCAGCTTTTCTCCTTAACTGACCCTCAGAAATTCCTACCAGGGATGTGACCATGGTCCTTTAGCAAGCACCATGCAGGACTGCTCGGGGGTATATGGAACAGCCTTAGCCTCACACTAATTGAAGCTACCCTAGATCTTAGAGGCATCACCCCCAGGTGCAGAAAGACTGACTCCTGTGGTCCCCTAGCTCCAAGGGAATGGACATCTATGCCCTGGGTGTGGCCCAAGGCCCTGGGACCTCAGTGCTGTGACATCATCAGATAGTGAGAGCTTTTCCTTGAAATGAAGATTCAGCTCTTCCCACAACTCTCCAGATAATGCTCTTTAACCCACACATTGGACTAAGCTGAAACAGATGTCTTCTTCATCTTTATGAACCATGCCGTTTGTAGGAAGAAGAATCCATTTGAGGTGGGCCTGGTGCTCGCGCCTGTAATCCTAGCACTCTGGGACACCAAGGTGGGTGGATCCCTTAAGCTTAGGAGTTCAAGACCAGGCTGAGCAAGAGTGAGACCCTGTCTCTACTAAAAATAGAAAAATTATCCAGATGTGGCAGTGGGCATCTATAGACTCAGGCAATCAGGAGGCTGAGGCAGGAGGCTCACTTGAGCAACTTCGAGGTTGCCGTGAGCTATGATGATGCCCTGAAACTCTAGACAGGGCAACAGGGTGAGACTCTGTCTTTGGAGAAAAAAAATAGCATCTATTTGACATCCCAGAGTTTAGGCTTCTCCTTATGAAAAATATCTCTAAAGTAGAAAACCTGTAAGCGGAACTGCGGTTTTCACATACACACTTTCACAGGAGAAAGGTCTGGGCATAGATTGTACTTTCTTTAACTTAAAGAAATACGCAGTTGGAAGTAAGGGAAATTGAAAGGACTTTTATGAATTTCTGCTAATTAAAATGAAATGGATAATTTTTAAGGGGCGTTCCCTTGAATGACAGTTCGTCACACGTGCTTCCCCTCCCCTGCAGCCCCCTGCGCCATGCTCACATTGGGAATGGCGCTAAGGCTGAATCAGGTCATAGGATTTGTTCTTATATTTATGCTCAGGTATAAGTGTTCTGAAACAAGCTTGCACACCAGCTTAGAATTTTATACAGAATTTAACTAGAAATATAACAAAACGAGACCGGGAAATATAACAAAACAAAACTTTCCCCAGCAAGTTTAATTTGACTGTGTGCGTGGTCAGTCCGCTTGGTGGGTTACACTCTAAGGCTAAGGAGGCTCTGAAATTTGGATCCCACATGGATCAATTAACTTCTCAGAGATGCAAATTCTAGCGCCTGTCTCAGGAGCACCAAAATCCAGGTAGTTCTTCCAAGAGCAATTCCATCGCCACCTCGTTAATAAGGACCCAAGGCATGAGCTATTTAATTGATATGTTAATAACATCATATTTTTCTTATGTGGAAATTTTACTGGGCTCTTCACAAGGAAACAAGTTTGCAAGATGAACAAGTGAGAGCCCGTCTTCCTCCTTTCTCTAACTTTGGTTTCCAAAGGGACTCTGGGGAAGGGCTGTGCGCGACACCCTGGGAAGCTCACAGTTTCCTTTCAACTAGACAGGGAAGGACAGGGCTTTCTTTTTACTTTTTATTTCTATCTTCTTTTTTTTTACTAACGTGGCACAAAAATCAAATCTTTATTCTTATGCTCTGGAACAAATAAGGCTATGTCACAGATAGCACCGTTTCTGCGGTCTGAAATGGCCCTCCTGAACAAAGAATGTTGTAGGGAGTGAAAAGTCCATCTAAGCATCTTGGTTCCATGACCTTTCCATTCTAAGTCTTGCTGGGAATTTACTTCAGTCCCTTAACTGCATGGCCAGATTCTGTCCTGCAGCCCTTAATGGCCAGGGTGATGGGGATGGTTCCCATCATTCTCAGCCCCTTCCAACAGCTCCCTGGCTCTGTTCTGTCCACACGCCCATGCTTCCCAGTACAGATCCTTTCACATTTCACCTTAAAACACTATTTATTTTATGCTGTCTATAATATATGCCAGATCTAGTCCTAATACTATTTTCTTAGTTAATCTATAAACTATATTTTAACTTTATTTTGTAGATGAAAATATTTAAGTACAAGAACACACAGAATTAATTTTTGAACTTCATCAAATTGGTGATAGGTAGATGTGGATTTATAGAATTCTCCATCTTTTCATGACTTGCTTTTGTAAGTTCATTAATAATCTCCATTTGTTTTATAAATAAACAACGAATCTAATAGGAGTCCTGAGTTTTGTTTGTGATTATTTTTAGTCTATATCTCTTTGTTTTGCTGTCAGCCTTCATATGACTTGACTCACTGGCTAGATTTTAATTCATAATTAGGTCTCTGTAAATGTAATTGTCACTCAACAAAGGCCTTTCTTTAGGATAAAAGAAGCAAATTGGTGTCTAAAGGTAGCAAATAGAAGCTCTAACCCAGTTACAACCTAAGAATAGGGGGAAGGGGGAAAGGCAGAGGAGGGAGAGGGGAGGTGGGTGGAGGGAGGGGGATTGGTGGGATTACACCTACGGTGCATCTTACAAGGGTATATGTGAAACTTAGTAAATGTAGAATATAAATGTCTTAACACAATAACTAAGAAAATGCCAGGAAGGCTATGTTAACCAGTGTGATGAAAATGTGTCAAATGGTCTATAAAACCAGTGTATGGTGCCCCATGATCACATTAATGTACACAGCTACGATTTAATAAAAATAAATAAATTAATTAATTAAAAAATATCAGTTAATGTGCTTGACTGTAGTAAGCATTTATTCTTTGCACTATTGATCTAATCACGCTGTACACCTCAAGCATATGCACATCCAGCAACAATGGAAAGATGAACACGTCCCTTGTGATAGCACCATTCCCGGGGACTGCATGTCCAGGGGAATGCTGAACATCGCACCGTCTGAAGTCAGTGGACGTCCTGCTCTGCATTGCGGACCTGCCGGGATAGACAAAGACGTCTGATTCTGTTACGGACCAGAGTATAAACCCTGCAACTTCTTTACAGGTTTGAAATATGTTGAACCTCATCTGGTAAGACAGGACATCAGATATATAGGAAGCTGTGTTAAACATTCCCAAGTAGTATTGTGTTTACAATGCTAGGTATTGTGCAACCTCCTCAGCCTGCTGCTCATCTCTGACCTCCTCAGTCTGGCTCTCCCTCTTCTGGGACCACTTGGTATTGAACTTACAGAAAGTACAGAAGGTACAGAATTACCAAATCCTAACCAAATACCATGCGAGAATATCAAACCAATGTCCACAAGATTAATGACGGGCATTTCCTGCAGACAGGACTTCTCCTCTCTCTCTGGTCTAGCTTTATGGTCCGATTCTTTAAAGTTCATTGAATTGAATATTTAGAAGTAAATTTTGCACAATTGATCTATTTATGTCATATTTTTGACATGTTGTTTGATCAGACATAACAATCTGCAAATACTTTGTCCACTCAGTGAACAATTTACTGTAAAAGTTTATAAACCAATTTAGTATAAAATTTCCACTAGGGCTAGGCTTCTACAGCCAGGTGGTTTGAGCCCCTGTGAGTTTGAAGGTATGACAGGGGATAAAGATTAAATTTGCTGCATAGACCAAGAAATTTGGGGGTAAAAGTTAAAATGTACCTTCCTGCCTAGGGTAAGACCTCAGTGTCCAGGACAAGGACTTGGCAGGCTGGCCCTCGACAGGATGCTTTAACTCCACTATGTCCACCAGGCGTAGGAGGAATACTCAGTTGGTCTCTCTCCCTCTCTCTCCCTCTTTTCCCACTCCTACATATGCTTCACATTAGGAAAGAATCTAACCTAATGGCTGCTCGCGGGAAATACATTTATTGACAAGGCACATTGACTGGAAATATAATCTGATGCATGCTTAAATGGAAATAGTAGGAACGAGTGTCTATATATCCCAAGAATTGTATCCTAGCCAAGCTGATTTGCTCTGAGATCTGTGCTACTGAACATTAAAATAAGTGAGTATTATGTAAAATAGAACCAGCATGATAATTTAATATTTCTATTCCTGTGCTGCTTAATTCTTATCTCCCGTACACCTGTTGCAATTATGAGGCAGAATTACCTGATACGATTTGGACTGTCTGCATCTATTTTCCTTTGTCCCCAAAAGACTGTCTGACAAAATCTGAGTATGTATTTCTGGCAGAGCAAATGGATTTTCTTTTTTCCTTTTTCTTTTTTTTTAGAGACAGAGTCTCACTTTGTCACCCTCGGTAGAGTGCTGTGGCATCACAGCTCATAGCAAACTCCAGCTCTTGGGCTTAGGCAATTCTCTTGCCTCAGCCTCCCGAGTAGCAAACAGATTTTCTTTCTTTCTTAGCGGGGGGCTTTATGTAATTTAAGTACAACATCAGAGAACATAGGAATATATTAAATACATAAAAAATAACCTTCCTACTTAGGAACAACTGAATTTCCACCATGAAAATATGTTAAATCTCTACCATGTAATAGTCTTAACATGGGACATAGAAAAATATTAATATTTCTACCAAAGCACAATCTTGTGTTTATTAGTTTATAATATTGGTCCTGATTTTTCTCCAAATAATTTAGCATTAAAGCAAGTAAATCAGGCCTTATGGCTTGCTCTTTGTATTACCTGTGGCCAACCTCTCCTTTCAAACCCCCTGTTTTGTATGAGTGCTGACACCCCAAAGAACATTCTACACTCCGACTTTAAATAGTTGATTTTCTAGGCTGCTGCAGCTCTATTTATAACCTAGCCTTTAGGTTCCACGATGCTGCAGAGACCTGTGAAATCCCTCCACTCCCATATTTGTCAGACAAGGAAGGGAAACTAAAGGGAGCAAACGAGCCGCCCTCGAGCAGAAGCACAGCAGTGATGGAACCACAAATTCTTTGAATGATGAAGCTCTGCCTCCTGCCTGATCAGGAGTGACATTAGGGAATGATGGCCATTCCCCCTGCCATGCTCTGCTGGAGGCCACGTACCTGAGGGAGGCCCTCTGGGACCTCTGAGGCTGCGGTCAGCACCTGAGCCTGGGGCTGACCGTCTCCACGATGCCCAGACTCAGCTGGTCCTGTCCTCTCATCTCCCCAGGCCTCCCGCCAGTGGCCGGCTCACCACCATGCCCATGGGCACCTGCTGAGGGACACTCACAAGACCTGATAACCGCACAACTTCATCTGTCCCTCGCAGGAACCCGTTCACAACTGTCCTCTGCTGAGCGGGTGGGAGAGGCGGAACAGTGGCTCTCGCCAGCTCCTCCTTTCTCAGGGTGACACAGGCAAGTGCTGAGACAGGCTCTGTGGATACAGCAGTGCCGTAACTGACAGTCCTTGCCCTCACAGTGCCGGGAAGGGCACAGCTCACAGTGTATCTGCAGATGTGGGATGTTTTCTGAAGGAGAAAAGGAAGAAAGGAGAGAGAGAGAGAAGGAAGGAAGGAAGGAAGGAAGGAAGGAAGGAAGGAAGGAAGGAAGGAAGGAAGGAAGGAAGGAAGGAAGGAAGGAAGGAAGGAAGGAAGGAAGGAAGGAAGGAAGGAAGGAGAGATAGGACTAATTCCATAGACCTTAGCTTTGAGGCAGTGACATTTGAGCTGACGCCTGAGGGACTAAGTCAGCTGAGAAAGTTGAGGGGAAAACCTTCAGTCCTGGAACAGAAAATGTAAGCTTGAATATGTCAATTGCATTGTGGCTGATCCTGCCCCAGGGAATTAAAACCATGACACACATACCTAAGAAACAAACTCACCCCCAAACACATTCTCAGAGCAGAGGTCCCCAATTATTTTGGTACCATGTACCAGTTTCAGGGAAGATAAGTTTTCCACGGAACAGGGTGGGGGAAGTGCTGGTCTGGGGATGATTTAAGTACATTACCTTTATTGAGCACTTTATTTCTATTATTGCTACATTGTAATACATAGTGAAAGAATTATACAGCTCCCCATAATGCAGACTTAGCAGGAGCCCTGAGCTTGTTTTCCTGCAACTAGATGGTCCCAGCATCAGCACTGCTGCCTCAGGTCACCAGACATTAGATTCCCAAAAGGAGCACACAACCTAGATCCCTTGCATGTGAAGCTTACAGGAGGGCTCCCACTCCCATGAGAATCTAATGTCACTCCTGATCAGGCAGGAGGCAGAGCTCAGGCAGTGAGAACAAGGGGGAGCAGCTGTAAATACAGAGGAAGCTTGGTTTGCTCACCTGCTGATCAGCTCCTACAGCACAGTTCCTGATGGGCCACAAAGCAATACTGGTCCTCGGCCCAGGGGTGGAGGACCACAGCTCTAGAGGCCTGAAGAGGCCCTTTAAGACCCTGGCACATTCAAAATTACCAGCACTTGGAAAGTTTTGATGCCAACAGCGAAATGCCTGATAGTTTTGCACTAAAAAATCAGTGAGAAATTTGTTATCTTCAGAGGATTATTAAAAAGCCCTGGTCATGGAGTCTTAAAGTGCATTCTCAGCTGGGCTGTGGCATTTGCAAACCTGGTGACGTGGAGATACTGAGGGGGGGCCTTGTTGTGCAAACCAAGAGGTTGCTCTGTCCATCACCCAGGGCCGCTCTGGAGCTAACACTCTGTGCTTCTGGACCCTCCAGGGATGACCACTGGGGACAGGAAAAGTCTGTCCCATGAAGCCATCCAGACAGTCATGAGACACTTGCACTTCAAAAAATCGAGCTGTCCATCCCTCTCTAGGGAGCAAAGAACCTTCTTCTCTGTTTCTAGAAACCAGAGCCAGGAAGCCTGGCCCAGCTAGGCCCAGAGGCCACTAAACCATTGGCTTCCCTGGCACCCACCACTTACTTGCACCTGCACAATGATTTTGCCCCATATGAAACTCAGAGCAAGTTACCCTCTGCTGAAAACAAGCTCGTTCTGTGCCGGTGTGAAGTAACATTCATCTGTGACCTTCGAGGCTGCTACAGCAATATGGGCTGGTCTTGATACCCCATGTGTTGGCTGCAGTTTAAATATTGTATATCCTTACAAAATGTCCCTGGTATAACCCTCTCATCTGCCGCGGACCACTCATCTGCGCTCACAACTACTGAACTACTTTTCCAAGGCACTTGGAAATAAGTCTCAGTACCTTAAAGGTTTACTTTGCATAAATCATTTTTGACATAAGCTTGAAGAAACAGATCACCTCCGAGATGCCAGCATCAGCAATGTCGGCTTATTTATTAACGTTATTTCTTTTAGGCCACTGTGCCCAACATAATTGGGTTCACACAATCACCAACAGTTCCATAATGACTTAGGATATATTTATTATAACTATTTTATATGTATATATGTCTGATACATATGATTTAATCTATTCTGAAACTACTAACTTAGTAGTGTGCATTATTTAAGGAGGCACATAGTATAATATCAATTGTCCTAAAACTGATGAAGTTTAAATAACTTACCACGGGTAAGGGTAGGATTAAATAACTTACCAAGGGTAGGATCACGCTTTTCCTTTTGTAAGTAACTCATAAGTAAATACTTTGAAAATATAAAAATATCCTGATCTTCGTGAAACTTTTATCTACTTATTCATTTTGACATCCATTCATGACTTTCTAATTCTGTGATTCTTTCTGTATATATTAGTAGGCATTATAATCAAGAGAGAGCTTTTAATCATCCTATTTATGTTTGCTTATGTCAGGCAAGAGCCATGGTTCTGATCTTATCCAGAGAGTCATTATCCGTTCTGATAAATATACATTGCGTTGTTCAAATTTTCAAATTGGCCCCATGGAAGCTCTCCAATGTAGGTCACAGCTCCCCTTGATATGTTTCTATGACCCTGGAAGTATTTTTAACTTTTTGGTGCAATAAGATATTCTAGACCCCTCTTGTGTTTTCCATGACTATTCACTGAAATCAGTGAATTTTCCAAGGGGCCTAAATTTTTTTTTTAATATTTTTATTTATTTTTTTTTATTAAATCATAACTGTATACATTGATATGATCATGGGGTATCATACACTCGCTTCATAAACCATTTGACACATTTTTATCACAGTGGTTAACATAGCCTTTCCGGCGTTATCTCAGTTACTGTGCCAAAACATTTACATTTTACTAGGCCCCATCGGGGCCTAAATTTTTTAACAGAGAATATTATTTAGAAACCAATATCTTGATGCTAAAGTGTGTTTGATTCTTCACCAAGTTCATATTAAAAAAAAAAAAACAGGGACTCAGTCTAATGAGCCTTGAAAAGATTCACTGTGGTGAGGGCAGTTAAAATTGAAACTTAATATTTCAAAAGACCTGGTTTGTGATGTTGTGGTCATATAATACCTTCCCAAACATTTCTATGCAAAATAAATGGGCTTGTCTTTCCACTTCAAAACTGCTTGGTTTTAATACTAATGACTTGCGTTTCTGCATCACTTATTTCGAACTTAGGTATGAGTAGGAGACGGAATAAATTGGCCAAAGTATTAGGTGTGCCCCATGGAAAATTCACATTCTGTTGAATGATACCTTCCACCGGCTTTCTTTAAAGCTGCACGTAAGTCATTTCACATAATTACATTTTATTGTTCTATTCCTATGACTACTTGAAAGAAAATTATTTCTGTAGGAATTATACTTTCTCTTCATGGCTTAACTTTTCTATAAGATTAAGTATGAACTTTGAGACTTCTTGCATTTTCTGTCAAGAACGAGTAAAACACTAACAGAATCACAGTAACTCTTTCTAAGTAAGGGATTCCCGGTCTTCCTGTACGTGAAGGTGCAGCTATCATGTTTAATACTCTCTTCTCTTCAGTTATGGGATCATCTGTTCTGAGATTAGTCGTTAAAGATCATAGCCACCAAAGGGGATTCCTAATAAAATCTCCTTATTTTAGTGGGATTCTAATAGCAGGCTTCTATTGCCTTACATCTTTACAGTATTAGTTGGCAGAAATTTGGCTATAATCTTTACTGATGATTTGGGTTGTAGCTGCCACTTACTGTCTCACTTGTGCCAAAAGCTTTACATATCTTTTATCTTCATTACGAGGTTGTTTTATTCTTTCCATTTCAGTAACTAGAGAAATCAGTGAGAGCCAGCATATCTCAAGGTCATAGTTTAGAACCAGATCTCCAGATTCCCACCTGCCCACGGCCCTGCCCACAACAGCTTCATTTCCTAGCACTGCTCAGCATTCACGCTGGGTAGTCTCCTTTCTGACCCTCTATCAGATAATTAATAACTCTTCAACCAAAACATATCCTTTCCTAGGGAGTTCATTTACTTAAAGGCACATTACGCAAATTACTTCATCAGCTCAACACTAGGAAGGGGCACGGATACACTAAGCTTCCGAAATGCAGTGAATGTTTCTATCCATTGGCAGGGATAGGTGTTGATTGTTGGACCAAAAATGCAAGCACAAATAACATACCCCACCCAAAATAATGTGAGCATGACCATGCATTCCACTATCTGGAGAACTCAACCCCCTAAAGGTCTAATTATTTAAGTATAATGAAATATAGACTGGGAAAGAGGAAGCTGGAAACAGCTTCTATACTTTAGGGAACTGGGGCTATGAGGAAATACACAAATCCAAAGAAATACTATTTAGTAAAAGAATCAAGGTATATGTCTGAAAATGGAATATTAAAATTGCTTTGGAGTATTAAGTGTCCTTTTAAGGAACCACTGAGAGGAAAAAAAAACTATTCATTAGATGAGTTATATTAATGGATTTTCCAATTTTGAAATGTCTCTGCATCACAAACGTAATTCTCATTTATTCCATTATACTTTCAAATATTTTATTTATAAATCTATGTTCACAAGTGATATTGATAAGCTTTTCTATTTTTCGACAATTATTAAGATATCATTCAGATTATCACACAATTGAGTGTGTGCACACATTTAGTATATGTCTGTAGAAGTAATTTAATATATATCCTTATCAAATCCACTTCTTACAGATTTTCAAATTCATTGCAAAATAACTACATTCTCTTCTCTTGAAGCATATTTTTAATCACATTGTTCCCATCTTCTGGTGGGAGTATTAGTATGAGGATACATATGATTACATTATTTGTGTTTGTGGGGTAAGTTCAAAGTCTGAAAGAGTGGCATCCTTCACGTAGGAAGTGTGCCATATGCCCCTATAAATATTGTACCCGGTAGGTGGGAACTTACCAAGGCCTCTCCTCCCACCCTTCTTGAGTTTTGGAGAATATTCTCCAAGGCAAAGTATCTCAAGAGTGGAAAAACAAACGTCCCATGTGCTCAGTTCTTATCCGAAACTAGTACATTTACAACTATAGGTCCACACAAGGGAAAAACACAATTAAATTTGAATCATTTTTAATTGTATTGTTTTTTCTCTTTTTCTTCAGCCACTTGACTGAGGAAGATCTGCTTACCTCCTCTGAACCTTAGCATCCTCCACAGCTGTCTATAAGGAGGCTGAGATTTAACACACAAGCCTACGGCACGGTGCCCTGCAGGCAGCAGCTGGGTGTAACGGCCACTCCGACATCTCTTTCCTCTCAGACTCTGGCCAGTTCTGTGCCTTCAAAGGTCTCAGTGTAGCATATGTCCTTTGTTGGCAACAGCAAGGCTGTCTGGGCGGGGACCTTGCAGGGCCTGTCACGGAGCGACACAGGCTCCTCTCTTGTCTCTCCTGCTCTTCTGGGTCACTCTCCAGGATGGATCAGGGCCCAGTCACCCCTTTACCATCAAACACCATGATCAGGCCTGATTTGAGCCTGGGTCTTTTCCTACCTGGTTTGCTCAGGACAGCACTCCCAGGTTTGCTCCAGGCCCTTGATGTGCCTGGGAAGGTCACTGGAGACCCAGCAGCAGCCACACCTGAATCATGACTCCAAGGATGGACGGAGTTGCCACCTGGAGCTTTGCGGGATTTGAGAATTTTGATCTTTGGGATTACTGCAGCAGCTTACTGAATTTATATAGTGTTTTACGTCTTTTTTTTTCTAGATGCAAATGGTCTTTTTAACAGAAATTTGGCTTACACATTTCAATAATACATGTATTTACTATGACTTTGAAAGCAGCAAATTTCTTTAAAATAGATCAAATCTGCAGGAGTAAAATGGAGCCAACCAGAGAAGTGTGAAGGGGGTTAAACCTATTGTTAACTACAATTTTTTTAAATTCCTCACCCAACCCCAAAAAGCTCTCTACAGAGATCCATGCATTTTATTTTTTAGTCACGTAAGTGCTCTTTAAACTTGTATCTTCCTTCATGCAGCCCTGTTCCTGTTGGCTGAACTTGAACAGCAAGGAGGCACTCCTGACTCTGGGTTTCCTGCTCTGCAGAGCTCACTTTCCTCCTCCACGGCCCCCTTCTTTGATTTTATTTGTCTTCACATTTGGTGGTATAGAAAAGCCCTGACTCCTGATCGCAGGCACACCTGAGACATGGCTGCCTATTCCTGGTCCCCAATCCTCCAGCAAATTATTTAAATTCTCTGAGCTTCTGTTTCTGTAGTTTTATAATAATACAAATAATTGATTATAATCTATCTTCATTCAACCAATATGATTCCTATCTTGAAGGCGAGACATCCAAGCCCCGGAGAGAGGGGACTGTTTGCCCAAGCCAGCCTGGGGCATAGCTGAGGCTGAACCCAGGTCCTCCTCCTCCCAAGCCGGAGTGTACCAGGAACTGCTACTGTCCCTTCCTTAGACACAGCAAACTAGGAGCTGCCCCTCTGCTCCCTGTGGAAAGTTTAATGTGTGCAATGTAGTGGGCAATCCTTGGGCATCGTTCATATTTTATAGAACAATGGTAAAAAATTTGGGTGGTTCCCCTTGAGAGCCTGAATAAACAGTGACAATGACCAGACCAGGGATGACAATGGAACTCTCTGACCCACAGCCTCTGCAGATTTCAGCCCGTAATGGTCAGGATTGGTCAAAGACTGATAGCTTCCCTACTTTTTGCCACCCCCATTGCAAATCAGGACCAACAAGTGGAAGCCAAATATGCTCCTTTCAGCAATCCCATGGGATGTGCATTTCCAGAGAGCCACCTGCCACTGCCTGGCCCAGCAGCCTCCACTCGCGCACACCTGGATCCTCCCTGCTGTCAGAATGAAGCCATTACTCTTCCTGTCTGTTCTAGTCTCTACCAAGCAAAAGCGATGGTGGCTACTCCCTTCCCATATCAAAGGCTGAGTAGTAGGCTTGGCCAGTTCCCATTTGGGTGGCCTTTGTTTATTTTCACATTCTTGACAAACAAAATACAAGGTTTGCAGGATGAATCTTCCTCAGCTGACCTACCCCACAATGACACAGCCGATCAGACATTGGGTGGCAGTTCTCTCCACAAGCAGGGCAAGGTTGCACCCTAGCAGGTAAGTACAATTGTTCCCTGAGAACCCAACCTGCAGGAGCTAACGCTTTCCTATAATGTAAGTGAATAAATGTTTCACACTTTCCCTGAATGCAGGTGTGTCAGCAGCACATGCATTGGAAATCATGTTCAGATTCCTAAAATCCTCCAGGCTAATGAAAGGCTTCCCAGCTGCCCCATCTGCGGGCCTTGCAATGTGCCCCTGCGCGGCTCTCGGCTGCTCTGACCCTTCCCAGCCCTCATCTCTCACCGAGTTAGCAGCAGGTTATCCTGCCCTGTTCACAGTCAACTTGCATTGTGACCAAATGGATTTCTGCCTGACCTTTGTCACTAACACCATGCTAAAAATCTCTCCACAAGCTTAAAGAAAGTGAGAAAAATTATCATTTTCAATAATAAAAAGGTAAGAAGCAAAATATCATCAACTTGGCCCCCTTTCTCACTCGCCCTGGAAAGGGGAAGAGATGGTAGCTGGGGTGAGCCTGGATAAGGGCCTGGGACTCTTGACCAGGGCATCTTCAGGTTTGAGATTAAATGGTTTATGTGTACACACACAAATACACGTGTATATATACATATTTGTGTCATATTGTTGTTACAAACTGTAAGAGGCACCTACTGTGTTATGCACAAGTAAGGTAAAGCCTTTTCTTTGATTCCCCAGGCAGCTCTCAAGGGTCCAGGGGAGCTCATGTGTTGGGGATATGGACGACTGAGGTCTTTCCCTTCCCCTTCCCCACATGGGGAGCCTCCCAGCTGGTCATAGCTGCCTCAGTCCCCTCTCCTGCTGCTCCTCAGAGGTCTCCTTCACTCCTCTGTGGGATCCCGGGGTCACCCCTCATGTGCTCTCTCTGCAGGGTGATCATCTGCTTGTTATTTTGGCTCTTCCATGGAAGAGAGCACCCAATTCCACCACCCAGCTTTTCCACAGCCCCCCAAAGCTGAACTCTTACAGTTTTGTTTGCCAATCATACCTCAATAAAGGTGAATGTTTTAAATAAATAAATATGTGGCAAAAGGAAATTTTAATGAGTTGATTAATGTGTGTGATTAATGAGTTCAATATCTTGATGATAAAGATAGTTTCACAGATGTACACATGCAGCAAACTTACCAAGTTATATATTTCATTTTGTTCAATTTATTGTATGCCAATTACACCTCAATAAAGTTGTAAAAAATTAACCGGATATTCCAATGTTCAGCATTCAAAGAACATCTCCTAGACTGCGTCTTGTACCTAGAAATGGCACCAATTTGATTTGTCAGCAAGGTTTCCCACTTCTGTTGTTTTGGTTTGGGGAATATGATTACATTTTACACAGGCCAATCCCCTTTTCCCACCAAAAAGCCAAGGCAGGCTCTCCAGACTTCTCTGCCTGATTGTGCAAATAAGAAAAAGTGGGATGATGAACAACACAAAACTGGGCAGCATGCTCTAAGTGCTTTGAACTTCACTGAACAAATGATCATAATTCAAAATAAGTGTACAGATCCAGCAATTATCTATGACATTTCCTGTGGGCTGATCACCAATCCTGCCAGGCAAGGTTTTTTCTGCAGAACGGAATGGCAAATCTAAAACACGGCTGCTTTTCTGAACACTGCACACTGCTCGGAAGCTTTGGCAGAGCCAGACTTGGTAGCAGACGGGGCCCCTACAGGGCATGATCTTGCTTTCTTACCAGAGATGCTTCAGAAGGATGTTTGAATTGTAAAACTCTTCACAGGTGCGGAGTGTTTCACAGAGATGTGTATTTACGATGACCTGAGCTGGGAAGGGACTGTTACACAAGCTGGAGTCTTTAGCCCCTCTGTTCATCAAGGAACCATTTCAGTGAGCCAGAAGAATAAAGGTGGAAATTCTAAATCACTGC
Source organism: Nycticebus coucang (assembly GCF_027406575.1). Taxonomy (NCBI): domain Eukaryota; kingdom Metazoa; phylum Chordata; class Mammalia; order Primates; family Lorisidae; genus Nycticebus; species Nycticebus coucang. Next base: position 189,816,242 of record NC_069780.1, read on the forward strand.
TTCAGTTTAACTTACTTTGAAATCTCCTGTATGTCTCCAAAGACAGAAATCTGCATCCTCTACTGCTATGTAGACGTAAGCCTGTATTTCTTGATGGTAATTGTTCTTGAGCTTTGCAGAGCAGGTTTGTGGAATTACATCTCTTTCTTTCAAACGTATGATGTATTTGATCTTAGAAAATCTTCAGTTCCAACAGGTAAATCTGGGATGTCTGTATTTTAAATTATGTTAAAAGCAAAGTCCCACCTATCCTCTAAGGCTTTCTATTTAATTCCAAGCACCAGCATGTTTAATTGGAAAAAGATTTTAAAGATAAATCAAATAGTGTAAGGCTTAAGAGATTCTGGCATTGTAAGAGGTTGTATTTACATTATTGCATTGATTCTTTTCTTTTTCCACAAGGGTATGAGAACGTGCAGACCACAAATGAATCCACCATTCGCCATGTGCTCTCATTATTTATTATTAATACTTGCTCTGGGGTCTTGTAGACTAATCAAAAATTTCCTTAAGGTCTATTATAAGTAAAGGGAGATTTCCATCTTTCCCAACTCATTGGATGCAAATACATTAAATTAGAAGCTTTGAAAAAAGCAAGGACAAGAGATCAACTACTGTCCCTTTCACCGAACAAATTAAAATGCAACAAGTAGAGGTGTTCTGTGACATTAGGATATTATACCCCTTCCTATTTTTCTTATATCCTTTTACCATAACCAAGGCTCTAAAACCTATATTAAAACTTAAAGATCATCTTGTTCAACTCTTTCCATTAGAAAAGAAAGACATTAGGTTTATCTGGAGTAAAGTTACTTTCTTCCAATGATAAAATCGGTGTGTGTGTGTACATATTCACGTAACATATGTATGTCTACACAGAGACACAATGTGTGTGTACATACCTCATATTCCATATACACGCGTTTATAGGTATACGTGTACATGTGTGTGTGTGTGCACATATATGGTGCTAAATAATCCTACATCCATTTGATGTGACATATGGTATAAAGCACAGGATAATGAAATTTGTTTTCTAAGAAGGAATAAGAGAAAACTATTTCACATCTCTAGTTAAATCCACACTTTCAAAAAGTTAATAGAATTTAACATTAACTAGCATCAAATCTGAGGTGCCGCTAGGTTTCTAAAGCCCAGGCCGACTTTTCCTCCAAGTCCTAGTTAGTCTGTAGACAGCCTTTTCACACAGTTGGGGCATGGGAGACAGACGGATGCCAACCTGCCCTTCCTGATCAGAATGGTAATACTGCCCCATAACATCATTACACACACCACCTGCTCAAAGCATGGAGACGGGGCTGTTCAATAATGGCTTTTGCCTATGGCATTTGATGACCATGGTCCCCTCTTGCATGGACCCTGGGGGAGGAACCATTGATGGCTCGTTTCCTCCAACCCTGACCAGGGCACAGTGACAGCCTGTTGGCAGACGCCCCAGGGTACGCAGAGCTCGGTGCATTTTGATCTTCTCATCCAAACTGTGAACACAATTTTTTCCCCATCAAAACACGTACTAGATGCCAGCTGCATCCAAATCTGTTTTAGAGGGGCATAGCTCCTCCGTCTCTGCCTGTTGTCTCTCCTGCCCCAGCATCTTGCACATAGCCTGGTCTCTAACAGGCTCTCAGCAAGGGGCACATCTCACAGATAATCGTGGATTTCACTCAGACCCCTGCAAAAAAGTGCATATCACAACAAAGCGAGTCACACAATTTTTTGACTTTTAACATATAAAAGTTATGTTTACACTATATTCTAGTTTATTTAAATGCACAATAGCAATGTATGAAAAACAAAGTACATGCCTTAATTAAAAAATACTTGGTTGCTAAAAAATCTAACAGACACCCGAGCCTTCAGCAACTCATAATCCTTTGGTGGTGGCCAGTCTTGCCTTGACGTTGATTGCTGCCTATTCATCAGGGTGGTGAAAGTAAGGGTCAGGGTTAGAAAATTGCTTAAAATATACAACAGCAATGAAATGTGCCCCGCTGATGAACTTCTCCTTTTGTGAACAATTTCTTGTAGCATGCAACGCTGTTAAAATAGCATTTTACCCACGGTAGAACTTTCAAAATTGGAGATAATCCTCTTGAACCCACTGCTGCTTTATGAGATCACATAGGATTTGACTTTACACACCTGGGCTATTTCCCTCAATGTCGTCTAGGTTCACTTATGTGGTCCCAAGTGTCAGCATTGGGACTACAAGCTGAATAGCATTCACCGTGCATACATATCACATCATCTCCATCCATTCATCCATTGACGGACACTTGGACATCTTCAATATCTTGGCCACTGTGAATAGCATGGCCATAAACCTTAGACTGAAGATACGTCTTTTTAACATATTGATTTAATGTTTCATGGACATATACCCCGAGGTGGCATCAGTGAATCTCGTGGCAGGTCTACATTTTGCTTTTTGAGGAGCCTCCATACTGTTTTGCATAATAGTTATATTAATTTATATCCCACCAGCACAACGCTCTTTTTATATGTTTTTTCAACTATTTCACTAAAGTTTTTTAAATTTATGAACATTTTATTCGGTTTTTATTAATATTTCCTAAATAATGTCTCTAGTGTCATACTTGCTGCAGATATTTTTAAGCTTTAATTCTACTTTGTTACAATGAGTAAGCAGCATTGCTTTGCCCTCTGTGTGTAGAAAAGCCGCGGAAGGCGCCGCGGTCTGTGTTTCTTGCCTCAGTTCCTCTGTTTCTTATTCACGTGAAGTTTGATTTTGTCTGAACCTCCATATTTTTATCAGTCAGTTGAGTATTTTCAAGATATCCAATAAATACCCTGGAAATACAGGACATGGAAAATCTGAATTGCTTCCCCTTTGTCCATTATTTTCAAAGAAATGTCAACTTCCTTCGTAGAATTTGTAAGTTTGGGCATGCTCACCTTCTATATTTTTTCTTTTTTTAAACAGCTTACCAAAGATACAATTCACATGCCATAAAATTCCTTCCTTAGAAGTGCACAATCGAAAGATTTTTGGTACTCAGAGATGTACAACTGTCTTCTCAGTCAAATCTTTGGTCATCTGAAAAAGAAACAATGGAGCCTCCATTTATTGCCCCCGCAACTCCCTATTTCCTCAATTTCTAAGCAAAATATTTTCTTTAACTCATAATTATTTAGGAATGTTTTTTAATATTTGGGAGTTTCCCAGATATCTTTCTATTTATTCTAACTTAGCTCCACTGTGACCAGAAAACACACTCTGTACAATTATACACTTTATTTATTTATTTATTTATTTATTTTTATTAAACCATAGCTGTGCACATTAGTATGATCGTGGTGCACCATACACCTGGTTCATAGATCAAAAGCCCAAGTGCCCATCGATCCACGAATGGATTAATAAATTGTGGTATATGTACACCATGGAATATTATGCAGCCTTAGAGAAAGATGGAGACGTTACCTCTTTCATGTTTACATGGATGGAGCTGGAACATATTCTTCTTAGTAAAGTGTCTCAAGAATGGAAGCAAAAGAATCCAATGTACTCACCCTTATTATGAAACTAATGTAGGACCTTCACATGAAACTATAACCCAGTTACAATTATGCACTTTAAATGTTTGAGTTTTTTATGGCCTGGAATATATTTGACCTGGGAAGGCATTGCATGTGTCCTGAAGAGGAATGTGTGTCGCTGCTGCTTGGTGGATTGTTCTACACCGGGTCTGTCAGGGCCGGTTCCTTTAGTGTTTTCCAAGTGCTCTGTTCCTTGTCGATATTCTGCCTCGTTGTTCTACCCGTTATTGAAAGCAGCATCTTCACGTAGCCGTTGTCAGTGTTCAATTGTGTACGTACCCGCGTTCCCAGGAGCTTCATCTCCCTGTACTTTGGTGCTCTGGGTTTGATGCACGTGTAAAGTACACTCTATAATTGGCGTGTGTTGCTGATGGGTTGAATCTTCGATAATTATAAAATTCTCCTTTTATCTCCAGTAGCATTTTTATAGTCTATCTTGTCTAATTGTAGTGTGGATACTCCAGCTTTCTTATGATTGAAGTTTACATGATATGTTGTCTATTCTTTCATTTTTTATCTATATGTATCTTTGAATCAAAAAGGTATCTCCTATCGACAGCATATTGTTCACAATCCAGTTGTATCACTTCATTCACTCATCTGTAATGTTCTCATCTATGGGTTGGATTCATGTCTTCCCTTTTACCTTATTTAACTATTCACCTTCCTTCATCTATGTTCCTATAAGTATATTTTCCCATTGTTCTTATAAATGTATTTTCCTAATATAATATATTATGACATTATGGCATACACACATGTATATCTGTTATGTAAGACACATTATGCTTTATGCCTCCACCTTATTTTAAGTGTCTTATTAGTCACTCTGAAAAATATCAACTTCAATAATTAACATTGTAAAATATGTGATTGATAATTCTCCTTGTTATTACCTCCTCAAGTTCTTGAATTCTCCAAACGGACATATTAGATTAAAAACAAATAAAAGCCATTCCAATACGAAACTGAAGTGGAACTTTAATGTATGCTGGAAGTTATTCTTTCTTAATTTATCTGCTACTGTATTTTGAATTATGTGAGGTGATGTGTTCCTTTTCATCTCCTTTTTTTTTAAATATTTTATTTATTTATTTATTTATTTATTTTTATTAAACCATAGCTGTGTACATTAGTATGATCGTGGGGCACCATACACTTGGTTCATAGATCGTTTGACACATTTTCATCACATTAGTTAACATAGCTTTTGTAGCATTTTCTTAGTTCTTTTGCTAAGACCTTTACATTCCACATTTACTAGGATTCACATATACCATTGTAAGATGCACAGCAGGTGTAATCCCATTAATCCCCCTCCTTCCCCCTCCCTCCCCCCTCCCCTCCCTTTTCCCTTTCTCCCTATTTTTAGGTTGTAACTGGGTTATAGCTTTCATGTGAAGGTCCTAGATTAGTTTCATAATAAGGGTGAGTACATTGGGTACTTTTTTTTCCATTCTTGAGACACTTTACTAAGAAGAATATGTTCCAGCTCCATCCATGTAAACATGAAAGAGGTATTTTTTTTTAATTAAGAGTTCTTTGACCCAATATTTCTTACAGATTATTATTTTTTCAGACTATTAATTGGATTAAGTACATACACCTCAGGAAAAAGTACCTGGTGGCTCCAGCCAGTACATGGGAGCCAGAGATGAAAATCGTCCTTGGGATGTTGGGGAAGAGGAAAGTGGAATAGACAATAGAAGGAGCTGATCTGGGATTTGGGATCGCCTCTGGTGGAAAGAATGCCACATGTTAGGATTCATTTCTTATGTGTAGGATCCAAGAATCCTAAAATTTTTTAAATAAAATTCTAGAAAACATCTGACACTCTAGTGTGGCTATTAAAATTTGCCACCCCAAGGTCTACCAGGGTGTCCAGACTGGCTGAAAGTGAAGTGGGTCCCTGTTTTACGTACTGAACGAAGGCGGTGTCCTGAAACTGTTCCCAATACCTTCATGTTACCTTGTCCCTTTCTGAGACTCTTCGACAGTTGTTAACTATTTGCTTCAGGCCTATAGTCATCTGATAAAATTCTTTATTGTTTTGCTTCCTCACATTTTATCACATGTAACTGTCAGAAGACAGGGAGAAATGTATTTCCCAAAACTCTCAGAACAGTGTCGTCTTGCAGTTGTGCATTCAGGGGAAGCAATGTTTGGATAAGCTAGGTGGGTGGGAGTGAGAACCCCAAATCTCAAGAATAGTCCACGCACTAAACCTTCTTAAGAGGGTGGGGCCCTTCAGGTATCAGCTGCTGCGCATTGAGAAACAGCAGCATTTTCCCCAGCAGAGGAGGGTGCAGCAGAAAAACCATGTACTCTGTAAAGGCGAAGGGGAGTGGAGGATCTGACAAGGACAGTCACGGACTGGGCACAATGTGACTGATTCAGGGAGAATGTGACTGGCCTATAGGTGTGTTCTTCAGGTCCCCTCCAAGAAAGACTCTGTATCTGACTTTAGAGCACATGGAGGGTGGAAGCTTCCTGGGATGGGCTCCTTCAGGGCCTTCCTCAGATGCTGAAAGTCCCTGCACTGAAAACAACGCACCCTTACCTGGGGCCTGCAGCTGGAGACTAAGGGTGCCCCGTCATGCCAGCCTGACCCAGGGCATCTGAGGGACACGAGTCATTCCAGAGCTCCCTGGGGGTGTGGGGTGGCTGTGAGTTGGCATCCCAGTCCTGCTGCTGCTTCCTCTCCCATCCTTTACAGATGTCAATCTCCAGAAAGCATTTCGCTACCCAACTCCAACTTGGCATCAGTTCTCAGGGAACCCAATTTGTGAAAAAATAAATATGCACCTGCAGAATTTGAGTAGAATATGTAACAAAAGCCCATTACTCTCAAGCCTTCAGTGATAGCAGTTTTGCTTTGAATCCGATGGCTTCTTCTCTGGAGATTGCAATACAGGCTGGTATTCATTCTCCAAAGCAGACCCGCAAACCCAGGTGCAGGCAGGATACGGCAGAGGTGGCCTGACCCCAGCACCCAGGCCACCAGCTCTCACTCGCACAGCTGCTGCACAGGACCCCCTCCTGGGTTTCGTCAAAGAAAAGTCTCACTAAGACATGCAGCTTATAAATGTGGCATCATATTTGTGGCCACTGCAATCTTTTACTAATTTTTATCTTAAAATACTAATTTCTATCACATTAAGAAGGGTTTCTACAAAAACAAGCAAAGCACCAGTTTTCCTCTCAATGACTTGGCCCTTTCAGGCAGAACATCTCTTGGGTGATGGCCGGTGGGCAGTTACCTGGCTTGTGGTCCCCCTTTTACAACAGCCTAGGCACATACCCAGATGGAGAATAAGGTGTTCTGGTTACTCTGCGGCTGTCTGCATTCTGAGACGCTGCACTTACTTCCAACTCTTAATTCCAACAGGTACCTTATGAACTGCTGTGGGAAACGCCCACCCCACTGTGGCCCTGGGGTGGCTGTGGGAGGTGGAAACTCCTTGAGTAAGCCAGATGGATCTCCACATCCCTGGTGAGTGTCTCTGAGTCAAGGCATACTGAGACACAAAGCTCACAGTGTGAGAGCTGGAGAGAAGCAAACGCAACCCCAACTAGAGAATTATAGGGACTTTGCTCTTTGCAGCAACCAAGATTTTTGTTTTCTATTGCTTTATTTTAATTCCCCAGCCATTTACCAAAGGGCCGGGGACACCTGTTTTTATTTGGCATTTTGACAATGAGCTCTTCCTAGAATTTAGATTAACTTCTACTTTTTTTAACTTTCCCAAGTGTAATCTGTTATTTTAACGTATTGATTTGTAAGCCATATTTCATTTTTAAATTGTAGACTATGTAACCAGGAGAGGAATTGCAGCCGGTGTAGGATAGGAAATTTTAGACAGAAAATCTTTTCAGGTATTTGATTTTCCATTCTTTTGTTTGTCTGAAAAAATGTTTGATCCTTGAATTCTACCATATTTTTCTCTGATTTGGTTATAATCCTCCTGTAGAGAGAGGGAGGCTATGTGAAGCCGTCTCTTGGGTATGGTGGTGGGGGTGTATGGAAGGAGGGTGAGAATTAATCACCTACTTTGGACAGAGCAGGTGTTCTCAGGAGGATGGAAATCTTTGGTGAGATTTTGGCCTCACCAAAGATTTTTAAAAACAAACCTGTGATTTGGGGGACTTGATAATTAATTTTCACTGGTTATTGAAAGGGGCAGGTGTCAGTAACCATGCAGGTAGAAATGAAATATAAATGGGCAAAGAGTGAGGGGCTTATTTTCCTGATCTAAATCCACTGCCCAAGTAATCCATCTTCTGAAAAAAAAAAAAAAAACAGATTAAATCTTAAAAGGTCTTAAGGCAGCAGAAAAAAAGGAAAAATAAATTACATTTTAGTGTTTTAGAGAATCTGATGGCAAAAATATTCTTATGTCTAAATAATTATAGATTTACTTTGACATTTTAAAATTAGTATCATTTACTGGAAATCACATTTTTGCATTCTAGTTTGGCATCACATGGTGTAAGTATTTTATCTTCTTCACACGATATAAAATACCTGCAAACTATTCAATGCATTTAGGAAAAAAGATATTTCATTATGTTATATTGCATAGTTAACCTTTGCCTTTTTCATTTATAAATATTAATTTCCTCTTAATCTTCTTCACATTTGCCATGACAGGGCTAGAGGATATAAAATTGGATTTTGGAAATCAGGAACCAGGTCATGCTGTTAGTGAGGGGTGTGGGGGTGCTGGGAAATGGAAAGTGGGAAATGGTATTTCTCCTTAAAATAAATTTCCCCCATCTGAAGCCAGATGCCATGAGAAAATCCTGGTGTGTTTCACCAGGGAAGGATGCTGAGGAGGAGGTGGGGCCTGCACTGTCCGTATACAATATTGTGTTACGTGTCTGAAGACACAAGATGAGTGTATTCCTCACCTCAGCTGTACTTAATATAATGAACTTGAATTTCATGATTATTTGCTAGGGGTGCCATAACAAAACGTCATAGACTAAGTGGCTCAAGCAACAGAAATGTCTTTTCTCACAGTTCCGAATTCCCAAAGTCCAAGGCTGTCATCGTTGCCTCTGAGGCCACTCTCCTGGGCTCCCAACTGGCCGTTTTCTTTCTCCCAGGGTCCTCACATGGTCTGTCCCCTGGGTGCTTCCAACCCTATTCTCTCTTTCTATGAGAACACCTGTCATATTGGGTTGGGGACCCCCTACAGGGCACATCTAAGTTCCCTCAGTTCTTTATAGGCCCTGTCTCCAAATACAGTCACATCTGAAATCTGGGGCTGGAGCACAATTCAGCCCATTACACATCTCGGAATTTTTTCCCCATTTACTTTGTCTCCTTGGACTCCAATAGCATAGGTAGAGCAGATCCAATGTACACACAGCAGCTTGGGGAAGTGTGCTCTCTTGTGGCTGTCACACACAGAGGCCCGAGCAGGACTTCTGCCTTCCTCAGCAAACCCCCCCGAGGCCACAGGGCTGCACTGTGACCCCGACGTCTGGGAACAGAGTTCCAAGACCAGATCTCTGGGACCCCAGGAGAAGGGGCAGGTGACCCCAGATGGTTGGGATTTATGGCAAATGCCACATCTATTCATGATGAATTAATACTGTTGCTTTACATTGAGATATATTCTTTTGGCTCCTTTTCCTTTATTTTGATAAATTAGTTCAGAGAAGTAAAGGAAAAGGGATGTGAGCGGGAGATGGAGAGAGGAAGGTCGCTAGCCTCTGCCTTATTTATTTCTCCTCAGAGGAATAAATTGCGCTCCATGAGACACCGGCTATATTTTATTTTGCCAATAAATATAACAAATGAGCTTTGGTTTTTGCTATTGTTTGGTTCCCCCTATTTTTTAAAAAATTAAATAGAACTAATTTTAATGTGTCATACTTTATCTCCTGCTTTTTTTTTTCTTTTTTGCCTTATCTGGGCTCGCCCTTATTCATCACCTGCACGTATTTTATTTTTCCCACAACCTGCATTCATCTCTGGACCCTAGTAAATTTCATTCTGTGCTTAAAGGAACAAAACTGAATCAGAGAGAGGGAGCCTTCGGAAGCCCCGGTAGCATTGGCCCTCTTCTCCTGTCCTCACTTCCTCCATTCTCCCTTCCCTGGGTGGTGAGTTGGTCCCGTGACTGTGTCTTTTGGGGATTTTTGTGGCTTTGTGTACATATTAAATATGCACAAATGCTCATGAGAGGCGTTAGCCAGTAAACTTTTATGATACAATTAAGAAGGTAAAGATGCGAGCAAGATGGCAGCCGAGTAACAGCTTCCTTGCATCTGGGCACCGTGAGTCTGGGGATATAGGACTCCAGGCATCTCTGGCTGGTGGGATCTGCCTATCATCACCCCTGAGAGGGTACAGGGAGTCAGCGAGAGACTTCTGGACCCCAAGAGGAGGACTAAAACAGTGGAAAACCGGCAAGTGGTTGCGTGTGTTCAATCCGTCTAAACCCACCCGCAACTGTAAGTTCAGTAGCAGCGAGACTGCAAACCAGAAAGGCCTTACCTGTGAACTGTTTTGGTGTCTTTGGACTTGGCACTCAGCTGAACTGCCTTGGGGAGAGCCTGGGAGGGAGTGCAGAGAAATTTGGCCTTTGTCTAGGGCCCCAGTCTGAACCGCTGAGCCAGACGGAGCTAGTGGTGTTTGGCTCTGGGTCACAGGCAGACATTGTGAGCGATCTGCCCCGGCAAGCCCTGCCCTTAGGGTCACAGAGCTGGAATTGGGTGGGAGCTGGTAACGCAGCGACCAAGTAGCCTAAGGGCGGGGTCTGAGCCTCCTTGCAGCCCTAACCCTCGGGGGCAGAGGGAGACCAGTTTTGACACACAGGGTAAGTGGATAGCCACTTCAACAATGATTCCAGTGACAAGCACTTCCCTGAGAAAGCTTCTGCTCAGTAAGTGAACAAGTTCAAAGTGCCTTTTAAGTGGGCTGAAGAGAGATTTAGGGTGTCTACCTGCTGGGGGTTGAGAAACTAGCAGCCTCCAGTCATATCAGAACTGTGATTAACATCTCATACCCCAGAAGACCACGTGTTGCACAGACAATATTCAATAACATATACATACTGCTTTGTTTTTGGTTGTGTTTTTTTTTTTGTTTTTTTTTGGTTTGGTTGTTTTTTTTTTTGTTTATTTTGATGTTGTGGATTGTTGTTTTGTTTTTTAAGTTCAACCTTTTCCATACAGATCCTTTTTCTTTCTCAATTTTTCTAGTTTAATTATAATTTCCCATTGCTGCCTATTTCGATAATCAGAACTTCATTTTTGTTAGTGTTTCTACCGCTATTATTTGGTTTTTCCAGCCAATTTTATCCCGTAAAGTTTTCTGTTTGCTTGTTTTGGTTTGATTTATAGCATTTTTGTCTTTCCTGTCTAATTGCTGGAGGTGGGGTACTGTGTCTGATCAGGTTAGCAAAGAGCTGCTGACCTCAAGGGAACCACCCAACTGGGCACCCCCAGAAGGTGGTTTTTCTTTTTTTAAGGTTGTATCAAAGTACCCTACTATACACCTATATTGCTCTGTCTCCCTCTTTCTGTGCCTCTCTTCTTTTTGTCAATATTTCTTTTACCCACCCCCTCTCCTTTCTCTATTTTTCTTTTTTTTTTTCTTATCACTCGGTCCTCCTTTCTTTCATCCCTTTTTTGCTCTTCAACATTCTCACCCTTCTGTTCCTGTAACCCTTAGTCCACAGGCACAAGAACTTAAAGAGCAAGAGGAAGTGAAAGGAAAATTAGGGCAAGGAAACAGATAAAAGAAATCACCCATGAGGAAGAATCAGCAGAAAACTCCAGACAACATGAAGAACCAGTCCAGAACAACCCCGCCAAGGGACCATGAGGTAGCTACTGCAGAGGATTCCACCTATACAGAAATGTTAGGAATGACAGAAAGGGAATTTAGAATACACATGTTGAAAACAGTGAAAGAAATGATGGAAACAATGAAGGAAACTGCTAATAAAGTGGAAAATACCAAAAGGAAATCCAAAAACAGAATCAAATAAGAGATGAACGATATGAAGAATATAAAAAGGATAGAGCAGAGCTGAAGGAAATGAAACAGTCAATCAGGGAACTTAAAGATGCAATGGAAAGTATCAGCAACAGGTTAGACCATGCAGAAGAAAGAATTTCAGAGGTAGAAGACAAAGTTCTTGAGATAACTCAGATAGTAAAAGAGGCAGAAAAGAAGAGAGAGAAAGCAGAACATTCACTGTCAGAATTATGGGACTTTATGAAGCGTTCCAACATACGAGTTATAGGAATTCCAGAAGGGGAAGAAGAATGCCCCAGAGGAATGGAAGCCATACTAGAGAATATTATAAAAGAAAATTTCCCAAATATCACCAAAGATTCTGACACACTGCTTTCAGAGGGCTATCGGACCCCAGGTCGCCTCAACTCTAACCGAGCTTCTCCAAGACACATTGTGATGAACCTGTCCAAAGTCAAGACAAAAGAAAAGATTCTGCAAGCTGCCAGGAGTAAGTGCCAGTTGACCTACAGGGGCAAATCCATCAGATTGACCGCAGACTTCTCTAATGAAACTTTCCAACCAAGAAGACAATGGTCATCTACCTTTAATATACTTAAGCAGAACAATTTCCGGTCCATAATTCTGTACCCTGCTAAGCTAAGCTTCAAAATTGATGGAGAAATCAAATCATTTATGGATATACAAACATTGAGGAAATTCGCCACAACAAGACCAGCTCTACAGGAAATACTTCAACCCGTTCTGCACACTGCCCACCACAATGATCAGCAGCAAAGTAAGAACTCAGAAATTAAAGGACAGAACCAAACCTCCACACTGATGCAAAGATAAAACTAAGCAATGGACTCTCACAAAATAAGACGAATAGAATACTACCACACTTATCAATTATCTCAATTAATGTTAATGGCTTGAATTCCCCACTGAAGAGACATAGATTGGTTGACTGGATTAAAAAACACAAGCCATCCATTTGCTGTCTGCAAGAAACACACCTGGCTTCAAAAGACAAATTAAAGCTCCGAGTCAAGGGTTGGAAGACAATTTTTCAAGCAAATAGAATTCAGAAGAAAAGAGGAGTTGCAATCTTATTTTCAGATACATGTGGATTTAAAGCAACTAAAGTCAAAAAAGACAATGATGGTCACTTTATATTGGTCAAGGGAAAAATACAACAAGAAGACATTTCAATTCTAAATATCTATGCACCCAATTTAAATGCTCCCAGATTCTTGAAGCAGACCTTACTCAGTCTGAGCAATATGATATCTGATAATACCATCATAACAGGGGACCTTAACACTCCTCTTACAGAGCTGGACAGATCCTCTAAACAGAAATTAAACAAGGATATAAGAGACTTAAATGAGACCCTAGAACAACTATGCTTGATAGACGCATATAGAACACTCCATCCCAAAGATAAAGAATATACATTCTTCTCATCACCCCATGGAACATTCTCCAAAATTGATCATATCCTGGGACACAAAACAAATATCAAAAGAATTGAAATTTTACCTTGTATCTTCTCAGACCATAAGGCACTAAAGGTGGAACTCAACTCTAACAAAAATGCTCGACCCCACCCAAACGCTTGGAAACTAAACAATCTTCTGTTGAATAACAGATGGGTGAAGGAAGAAATAAAACATGAAATCATTAACTTCCTTGAGCATAACAACAATGAAGACACAAGCTACCAAAACCTGTGGGATACTGCAAAAGCAGTTTTGAGAGGAAAATTCATCACTTTACATGCCTACATTCGAAAAACAGAAAGAGAGCACATCAACAATCTCACAAGAGATCTTATGGAATTGGAAAAAGAAGAACAATCTAAGCCTAAACTCAGTAGAAGAAAAGAAATATCCAAAATCAAATCAGAGATCAATGAAATTGAAAACAAAAGAATCATTCAGAAAATTAATGAAACAAGGAGCCGGTTTTTTGAAAAAATAAATAAAATAGATAAACCATTGGCCAGACTAACGAGGAATAGAAAAGTAAAATCTCTAGTAACCTCAATCAGAAATGATAAAGGGGAAATAACAACTGATCCCACAGAGATACAAGAGATCACCTCTGAATACTACCAGAAACTCTGTGCCCAGAAATTTGACAATGGGAAAGAAACGGATCAATATTTGGAATCACACCCTCTCCATAGACTCAGCCAGGAAGAAATAGAGCTCCTGAACAGACCAATTTCAAGCACTGAGATCAAAGAAACAATAAAAAATCTTCCAACCAAAAAATGCCCTGGTCCAGATGGCTTCACTCCAGAATTCTATCAAACCTTCAAGGAAGAGCTTATTCCTGTACTGCAGAAATTATTCCAAAAAATTGAGGAAGAAGGAATCTTCCCCAACACATTCTATGAAGCAAACATCACTCTGATACTAAAACCAGGAAAAGACCCAAACAAAAAGGAGAATTTCAGACCAATCTCACTCATGAACATAGACGCAAAAATTCTCAACAAAATCCTAGCCAATAGATTACAGCTTATCATCAAAAAAGTCATTCATCATGATCAAGTAGGCTTCATCCCAGGGATGCAAGGCTGGTTTAACATACGCAAGTCTATAAACGTTATCCACCATATTAACAGAGGCAAAAATAAAGATCACATGATCCTCTCAATAGATGCAGAAAAAGCATTTGATAAAATCCAGCATCCTTTTCTAATTAGAACACTGAAGAGTATAGGCATAGGTGGCACATTTCTAAAACTGATTGAAGCTATCTATGACAAACCCACAGCCAATATTTTACTGAATGGAGTAAAACTGAAAGCTTTTCCTCTTAGAACTGGAACCAGACAAGGTTGTCCTCTGTCACCTTTACTATTCAACATAGTGCTGGAAGTTCTAGCCAATACAATTAGGCAAGACAAGGAAATAAAGGGAATCCAAATGGGAGCAGAGGAGGTCAAACTCTCCCTCTTTGCTGACGACATGATCTTATACTTAGAGAACCCCAAAGACTCAACCACAAGACTCCTAGAAGTCATCAAAAAATACAGTAATGTTTCAGGATATAAAATCAATGTCCACAAGTCAGTAGTCTTTGTATACACCGATAACAGTCAAGATGAGAAGCTAATTAAGGACACAACTCCCTTCACCATAGTTTCAAAGAAAATGAAATACCTAGGAATATACCTAACGAAGGAGGTGAAGGACCTCTATAAAGAAAACTATGAAATCCTCAGAAAGGAAATAGCAGAGGATATTAACAAATGGAAGAACATACCATGCTCATGGATGGGAAGAATCAACATTGTTAAAATGTCTATACTTCCCAAAGCAATCTACCTATTCAATGCCATTCCTATCAAAATACCAACATCGTATTTTCAAGATTTGGAGAAAATGATTCTGCGTTTTGTATGGAACCGGAAAAAACCCCGTATAGCTAAGGCAGTTCTTAGTAATAAAAATAAAGCTGGGGGCATCAGCATAGCGGATTTTAGTCTGTACTACAAAGCCATAGTGCTCAAGACAGCATGGTACTGGCACAAAAACAGAGACATAGACACTTGGAATCGAATTGAAAACCAGGAAATGAAACTAACATCTTACAACTGCGTAATCTTCGATAAACCAAACAAGAACATACCTTGGGGGAAAGACTCCCTGTTCAATAAATGGTGTTGGGAGAACTGGATGTCTACATGGAAAAGACTGAAACTGGACAAACACCTTTCCCCACTCACAAAAATTGATTCAAGATGGATAAAGGACTTAAATTTAAGGCATGAAACAATAAAAATCCTCCAAGAAAGCATAGGAAAAAGACTGGAAGATACTGGCCTGGGGAAAGACTTCCTGAAGAAGAGTGCCATGGCAATTGCAACAACAACAAAAATAAACAAATGGGACTTCATTAAACAGAAAAGCTTCTGTACAGCTAAGGAGACAATAACCAAAGCAAAGAGACAACCTACACAATGGGAAAGGATATTTGCATATTTTCAATCAGACAAAAGCTTGATAACCAGGATCTATAGAGAACTCAAATTAATCCACATGAAAAAAGCCAACAATCCCATATATCAATGGGCAAGAGACATGAATGGAACTTTCTCTAAAGACGACAGACAAATGGCTAACAAACACATGAAAAAATGTTCATCATCTCTATATGTTAGAGAAATGCAAATCAAAACAACCCTGAGATATCATCTAACCCCAGTGAGAATGGCCCACATCACAAAATCTCAAAAGTGCAGATGCTGGCGTGGATGTGGAGAGAAGGGAACACGTTTACACTGCTGGTGGGACTGCAAACTAGTACAACCTTTCTGGAAGGAAGTATGGAGAAACCTCAAAGCACTCAAGCTAGACCTCCCATTTGATCTGGCAATCCCATTACTGGGCATCTACCCAGAAGGAAAGAAATCCTTTTATCATAAGGACACTTGTACTAGACTGTTTATTGCAGCTCAGTTTACAATCGCCAAAATGTGGAAACAGCCTAAATGCCCACCAACCCAGGAATGGATTAACAAGCTGTGGTATATGTATACCATGGAATACTATTCAGCCATTAAAAAAAATGGAGACTTTACATCCTTCGTATTAGCCTGGATGGACGTGGAAGACATTATTCTTAGTAAAGCATCACAAGAATGGAGAAGCATGAATCCTATGTACTCAATTTTGATATGAGGACAATTAATGACAATTATGGTTATGGGGGGGGAAACAGAAAGAGGGATGGAGGGAGGTGGGTGGGGCCTTGGTGTGTGTCACACTTTATGGGGGCAAGACATGATTGCAAGAGGGACTTTACCTAATAACTGCAATCAGTGTAACCTGGCTTATTGTACCCTCAATGAATCCCCAACAATAAAAAAAAAAAAAAAAAAGAAGGTAAAGATGCCTGGAAAAGGGTTGAATTATGAGTAGACCACTGCTTTCTGGAGCCATGAGCTGCTTCCCCACTTGTCACTGGGACATGACAGGAGACCAGAGCTTGCAGCAGAGGTGAAGCTGGGGGGCCCTAGATGCGTTGCACCAGTACAGGAGCCTGAATATGAAGCTTTTGTCCTCCCCTGCAAAGATACATGTGTAGAGATTCTACGCATGTGTGTCTGCGTGTTTGAAACATGTTCTTGTTGCAAACTTGTTTGGGAGTTTATTCAGTTTTGATGAACCAGAAGTTTTAAACTTGTAAATTTAAATACGTTGTAGTAAAAAATATGAATTCATTTAATTAAAAATTGAAATGATCAAAATCTTCATATAAATTGATATGTTCAAAAATGCAAGTATAGATTTTTTATATTTATGGATATGTAACAGTTGTATATATTTAAGGGGTAAATATGGTGTTTTGATACAAATATACAATGTGCAATAATCAAATCAGCATAATTGCCCCCTCTATTACCTCAAACATTTACCATTTTTTTGAAGTGGGAACATTCCAAATCTACTCTTCTAGTTACTTTGAAATACACAGTAAGTTACTGTTGAATATAGTCACCCTGTGTACTGTGGGACACTACAGATTGTTCTATTTTAACCTTTAACCAACCCTTCCTCACCCGCCCCCCCCCCCTCCGCTCCCCTTCCCAGCTCCTGGTAACCACCACGCTGCTCTGTACCTCTGTGAGATCAATTGGTTTACCTCCGACATACGAGTGAGGACACTGATGTTTGTCTTTCTGAGTGACTTCACTGAACACAATGCCCCCCCCATTCCATTCACGTAGTTGAACAGATAGGATTTCCTGTTTTATGATTGAACAATATTCCATTGTGTGAACTCACCACACTGTCTGTATCCACTCGTCCTAAGTGGTGAACACGGCTCCATATGGTGGCTATTGTGAATGGTGCTGCAGAAGACACGGGAGGGCAGGTGTCTCTCTCATGCACAGACTCTCTGTTGGATACTTGCTCAGCAGTGGGCCACTGGGTCACATGCCAGTTCTATGGGCAGTTGTTTTTTTTTTTTTTAATTAAATCATAGCTGTGTACATTAATGTGATCATGGGGCACCATACACTAGTTTCATAGACCGTTTGACACATTTTCATCACACTGGTTAAAATAGCCTTCCTGGCATTTTCTTAGTTATTGTGCTAAGACATTTACATTCCACATTTACTAAGTTTCACATGTACCCTTTCACATGTACCCTTGTACACTGCAGGTGTAATCCCACCAATCCCCCTCCCTCTGCCCACCTCCTCCCTCCCTCCCCTCCCTTTCCCACTTCCCCCTATTCTTAGGTTCTAACTGGGTTATAGCTTTCATGTGAAAGACATAAATTAGTTTCATAGTAGGGCTGATACATTGGGTACTTTTTCTTCCATTCTTGAGACACTTTACTAAGACGAATATGTTCCAGCTCCATCCATGTAAACATGAAAGAGGTAGTCTCCATCTTTCTTTAAGGCTGCATAATATTCCATGGTGTACATATACCACAATTTATTAATCCTTTCGTGGATTGATGGGCACTTGGGCTTTTTCCATGACTTAGCAATTATGAATAGGGCTGCAATAAACATTCTGGTACAAATATCTTTGTTGTGATGTGATTTTTGGTCTTCTGGGTATATGCCTAGTAGAGGAATTATAGGATTGAATGGCAGATCTATTTTTGGCAGTTTGGCAAATGCCAAACAAATGGCAGTTTGTTGATGAATCTCTGAACTGCTTTCCATGGTGGCCGTACTGATTGGCATTAGTCACCAGGGTCTCCCTTTCTTCACATCCTACCCAGTGTCTCTTGCCTTTTGTCTTTTTGATAAAAATTATTTCATTCTATTTTTTAATTTTTAATTAGTATGGGTTTTTATAGGATACATGTAATGTTTAGACACAGGCATACGATGTATATTAGTCAAATCAGGGTAATTACATCCATCACTTTGGGCTTTTATCATTTCTCTGTGTTAGGAACATTCCAGTTTTACTCTTTTTATTATTTTAAAGTTTATTTTAAATTTTTGTTGATTATAGTCAATATTTGTGTTATCTAAATATTCATGCTATCTAAAACTATTTTTGCACTCCGTGAGCTATCTCCATTGTATTCCCCACTCCCTGCCACCCTTCCCAGCATCATTCTACTCTATTCAATGACATCAGCTGTTTCAATACTTCCCTCCCCCCATGAGTGGGAGCAGGCAGGGTTTGTTTTTCTGTGTTGGTTTATTTCACTTAAGATGATGTTCTCCAGTTCCATCAATGTGGTTTCAAAGGGCAGGATTTTATTGTTATGGCAATATAATAGCCATTGTATATGTGTATTAATGTACACAGCTATGATTTAATAAAAAAATAAAATAAATAAATAAATAAAAATAAGAAAATATTAAGGGGGTACAAAAGTTTTCGTTACATGGATACACTCTACATTGCTGAAGTAAAGGCTTCCAGTGTGCTTACAACCAGGACGTGGTACATGACACTCTGAAGGGTAAGGATTGTGGCTCCGTAAATAGCAGGAGATCACACACATACACACACACGGAGGAGTACTCAGCCAAAAACAGGAATGAAATGATGTCATTTCCAGCAACCTGGATGGAACTGGAGACCATTATCCTAAGTGAAGCATCTCAGGAATGGAAAAACAAACACCATATGTACTCTCTAATAATTGAGAGCTAATTGATGGGCACAAAGAGATGCAGAGATCATTGCAGACAAAGAAAGGGGAAAGGAAGGAGAACAGGAGGGATCAAAACTTATCTTTCGAGTACAGTGAACACTATTTGGAAGACGGGCGCACTAAAAGCCCCAACTTAGTTCTTATAAAAGTATCCATGTACAAAATCATTTGCGTCCCATTGATATTATGTAATTAAAAAAGACACCAATTAGATTTTATAATTACAAGAGTTTAAACATCCTTTTCACAAACCCACATGTAGCCGACCTGTCTCAGCCACTTCAAAGAATGTGTATTCTTTTTTCAGCCATATATTGGACCTAATCACAATGTTTTTTTTTCTTTTTTTCATTTTTTTTTTTATTGTTGGGGATTCATTGAGGGTACAATAAGCCAGGTTACACTGATTGCAATTGTTAGGTAAAGTCCCTCTCGCAATCATGTCTTGCCCCCATAAAGTGTGACACACACCAAGGCCCCACCCACCTCCCTCCTTCCCTCTTTCTGCTTCCCCCCCCATAACCTTAATTCTCATTAATTGTCCTCATATCAAAATTGAGTACATAGGATTCATGCTTCTCCATTCTTGTGATGCTTTACTAAGAATAATGTCTTCCACTTCCATCCAGGTTAATACGAAGGATGTAAAGTCTCCATTTTTTTTAATGGCTGAATAGTATTCCATGGTATACATATACCACAGCTTGTTAATCCATTCCTGGGTTGGTGGGCATTTAGGCTGTTTCCACATTTTGGCGATTGTAAATTGAGCTGCAATAAACAGTCTAGTACAAGTGTCCTTATGATAAAAGGATTTTTTTCCTTCTGGGTAGATGCCCAGTAATGGGATTGCAGGATCAAATGGGAGGTCTAGCTTGAGTGCTTTGAGGTTTCTCCATACTTCCTTCCAGAAAGGTTTTACTAGTTTGCAGTCCCACCAGCAGTGTAAAAGTGTTCCCTTCTCTCCACATCCACGCCAGCATCTGCACTTTTGAGATTCTGTGATGTGGGCCATTCTCACTGGGGTTAGATGATATCTCAGGGTTGTTTTGATTTGCATTTCTCTAACATATAGAGATGATGAACATTTTTTCATGTGTTTGTTAGCCATTCATCTGTCATCTTTAGAGAAAGTTCCATTCATGTCTCTTGCCCATTGATATATGGGATTGTTGGCTTTTTTCATGTGGATTAATTTGAGTTCTCTATAGATCCTGGTTATCAAGCTTTTGTCTGATTGAAAATATGCAAATATCCTTTCCCATTGTGTAGGTTGTCTCTTTGCTTTGGTTATTGTCTCCTTAGCTGTACAGAAGCTTTTCAGTTTAATGAAGTCCCATTTGTTTATTTTTGTTGTTGTTGCAATTGCCATGGCAGTCTTCTTCAGGAAGTCTTTCCCCAGGCCAATATATTCCAGTGTTTTTCCTATGCTTTCTTGGAGGATTTTTATTGTTTCACGCCTTAAATTTAAGTCCTTTATCCATCTTGAATCAATTTTTGTGAGTGGGGAAAGGTGTGGGTCCAGTTTCAGTCTTTTCCATGTAGACATCCAGTTCTCCCAACACCATTTATTGAATAGGGAGTCTTTCCCCAAGGTATGTTCTTGTTTGGTTTATCAAAGATTAGGTGGTTGTAAAATGTTCGTTTCATTTGGTTTTCAATTCGATTCCAAGTGTCTATGTCTCTGTTTTTGTGCCAGTACCATGCTGTCTTGAGCACTATGGCTTTGTAGTACAGACTAAAATCCGGTATGCTGATGCCCCCAGCTTTATTTTTGTTACAGAGAACTGCCTTAGCTATACGGGTTTTTTTCCGGTTCCATACAAAACGCAGAATCATTTTTTCCAAATCTTGAAAGTACGATGTTGGTATTTTGATAGGAATGGCATTGAATAGGTAGATTGCTTTGGGAAGTATAGACATTTTAACAATGTTGATTCTTCCCATCCATGAGCATGGTATGTTCTTCCATTTGTTAGTATCCTCTGCTATTTCCTTTCTGAGGATTTCATAGTTTTCTTTATAGAGGTCCTTCGCCTCCTTCGTTAGGTATATTCCTAGGTATTTCATTTTCTTTGAAACTATGGTGAAGGGAGTTGTGTCCTTAATTAGCTTCTCATCTTGACTGTTATCGGTGTATACAAAGGCTACTGACTTGTGGACATTGATTTTATATCCTGAAACATTACTGTATTTTTTGATGACTTCTAGGAGTCTTGTGGTTGAGTCTTTGGGGTTCTCTAAGTATAAGATCATGTCGTCAGCAAAGAGGGAGAGTTTGACCTCCTCTGCTGCCATTTGGATTCCCTTTATTTCCTTGTCTTGCCGAATTGTATTGGCTAGAACTTCCAGCACTATGTTGAATAGTAAAGGTGACAGAGGACAACCTTGTCTGGTTCCAGTTCTAAGAGGAAAAGCTTTCAGTTTTACTCCATTCAGTAAAATATTGGCTGTGGGTTTGTCATAGATAGCTTCAATCAGTTTTAGAAATGTGCCACCTATGCCTATACTCTTCAGTGTTCTAATTAGAAAAGGATGCTGGATTTTATCAAATGCTTTTTCTGCATCTATTGAGAGGATCATGTGATCTTTATTTTTGCCTCTGTTAATATGGTGGATAACGTTTATAGACTTGCGTATGTTAAACCAGCCTTGCATCCCTGGGATGAAGCCTACTTGATCATGATGAATGACTTTTTTGATGATAAGCTGTAATCTATTGGCTAGGATTTTGTTGAGAATTTTTGTGTCTATATTCATGAGGAGATTGTCTGAAATTCTCCTTTTTGTTTGGGTCTTTTCCTGGTTTTGGTATTAGGTTGATGTTTGCTTCATAGAATGTGTGGGGAAGAGTCCTTCTTCCTCAATTTTTTGGAATAATTTCTGCAGTACAGGAATAAGCTCTTCCTTGAAGGTTTGACAGAATTCTAGAGTGAAGCCATCTGGACCAGGGCATTTTTTGGTTGGAAGCTTTTTTATTGTTTCTTTGATCTCAGTGCTTGAAATTGGTCTGTTCAGGAGCTCTATTTCTTCCTGGCTGAGTCTAGGGAGAGGGTGTGATTCCAAATATTGATCCATTTCCTTCACATTGTCAAATTTCTGAGCATAGAGTTTCTGGTAGTATTCAGAGATGATCTCTTGTATCTCTGTGGGATCAGTTGTTATTTCCCCTTTATCATTTCTGATAGAGGTTACTAGAGATTTTACTTTTCTATTCCTCATTAGTCTGGCCAATGGTTTATCTATTTTATTTATTTTTTCAAAAAACCAACTCCTTGTTTCATTAATTTTCTGAATGATTCTTTTGTTTTCGATTTCATTGATCTCTGATTTGATTTTGGATATTTCTTTTATTCTACTGAGTTTAGGCTTAGATTGTTCTTCTTTTTCCAATTCCATAAGATCTCTTGTGAGATTGTTGATGCGCTGTCTTTCTGTTTTTCGAATGTAGGCATCTAAAGCGATGAATTTTCCTCTCAAAACTGCTTTTGCAGTATCCCACAGGTTTTGGTAGCTTGTGTCTTCATTGTTGTTATGCTCAAGGAAGTTAATGATTTCCTGTTTTATTTCTTCCTTCACCCATCTGTTATTCAACAGAAGATTGTTTAATTTCCATGCCTTTGGGTGGGGTCGAGCATTTTTGTTAGAGTTGAGTTCCACCTTTAGTGCCTTATGATCTGAGATGATACAAGGTAAAATTTCAATTCTTTTGATTCTGTTGATATTTGTTTTGTGTCCCAGGATATGATCAATTTTGGAGAATGTTCCATGGGGTGATGAGAAGAATGTATATTCTTTTTTTTTTTTTTTTTACAAACAATACGAAGGCTTTATTTAACACTTGCAGATCATCCTTGTTAAGCCAAGTGGTCGCAACTGTAACGTCCAGGACACAGCAGCCAAGTTCAGCGTAGCCTCCGAGCTTCTCTCTCCGACTCTAACAGGGTGAGCACGTCACCCTCGCGTACGGGGCCTTTTACATTGCGAATGATGGAGCGGCTTGTGTCGTCCATAAATTCCACGCGCACCTGCGTGCACTGTCCCTGAGAGCCGGTCCTGCCCAGCACCTTGGTAACCCAGGCCAGCTTTATTGGCTGCACGCGGCTGGTGTCCATGATGGCTGCAAAGCGGAAAGGCGGTTGTTGGGCCGGCTGAGCAGAATGTATATTCTTTATCTTTGGGGTGGAGTGTTCTATATGCATCTATCAAGCACAGTTGTTCTAGGGTCTCATTTAAATCTCTTATATCTTTGTTTAATTTCTGCTTAAAGGATCTGTCCAGCTCTGTAAGAGAAGTGTTAAAGTCCCCTGTTATTATGGTATTATCAGATATCATATTGCTCAGACTGAGTAAGGTCTCTTTCTTTTTTTTTTTTTTTTTTTTTTCCCATTTTTTTTTTTTATTGTTGGGGATTCATTGAGGGTACAATAAGCCAGTTACACTGATTACAATTGTTAGGTAAAGTCCCTCTTGCAATCATGTCTTGCCCCCATAAAGTGTGACACACACTAAGGCCCCACCCCCCTCCCTCCATCCCTCTTTCTGCTTCCCCCCCATGACCTTAATTGTCATTAATTGTCCTCATATCAAGATTGAGTACATAGGATTCATGCTTCTCCATTCTTGTGATGCTTTACTAAGAATAATGTCTTCCACTTCCATCCAGGTTAATACGAAGGATGTAAAGTCTCCATTTTTTTTAATGGCTGAATAGTATTCCATGGTATACATATACCACAGCTTGTTAATCCATTCCTGGGTTGGTGGGCATTTAGGCTGTTTCCACATTTTGGCGATTGTAAATTGAGCTGCAATAAACAGTCTAGTACAAGTGTCCTTATGATAAAAGGATTTCTTTCCTTCTGGGTAGATGCCCAGTAATGGGATTGCAGGATCGAATGGGAGGTCTAGGTTGAGTGCTTTGAGGTTTCTCCATACTTCCTTCCAGAAAGGTTGTACTAGTTTGCAGTCCCACCAGCAATGTAAAAGTGTTCCCTTCTCTCCACATCCACGCCAGCATCTGCAGTTTTGAGATTTTGTGATATGGGCCATTCTCACTGGGGTTAGATGATATCTCAGGGATGTTTTGATTTGCATTTCTCTAATATATAGAGATGATGAACATTTTTTCATGTGTTTGTTAGCCATTCGTCTGTCGTCTTTAGAGAAAGTTCTATTCATGTCTCTTCCCCATTGATATAAGGGATTGTTGGCTTTTTTCATGTGGATTAATTTGAGTTCTCTATAGATCCTGGTTATCAAGCTTTTGTCTGATTGAAAATATGCAAATATCCTTTCCCATTGTGTGGGTTGTCTCTTTGCTTTGGTTATTGTCTCCTTAGCTGTACAGAAGCTTTTCAGTTTAATGAAGTCCCATTTGTTTATTTTTGTTGTTGTTGCAATTGCCATGGCAGTCCTCTTCATGAAGTCTTCCCCCAGGCCAATATCTTCCAGTGTTTTGCCTATGCTTTCTTTGAGGATTTTTATTGTTTCGTGCCTTAAATTTAAGTCCTTTATCCATCTTGAATCAATTTTTGTGAGTGGGGAAAGGTGTGGGTCCAGTTTCAGTCTTTTACATGTAGACATCCAGTTCTCCCAACACCATTTATTGAATAGGGAGTCTTTCCCCCAAGGTAAGTTCTTCTTTGGTTTATCAAAGATTAGGTGGTTGTAAGATGTTAGTTTCATTTCTTGGTGTTCAATTCGATTCCAAGTGTCTATGTCTCTGTTTTTGTGCCAGTACCATGCTGTCTTGACCACTATGGCTTTGTAGTACAGACTAAAATCTGGTATGCTGATGCCCCCAGCTTTATTTTTGTTACTAAGAACTGCCTTAGCTATACGGGGTTTTTTCTGGTTCCATACAAAACGCAGAATCATTTTTTCCAAATCTTGAAAGTACGATGTAGGTACTTTGATAGGAATGGCATTGCATAGGTAGATTGCTTTGGGAAGTATAGACATTTTAACAATGTTGATTCTTCCCATCCATGAGCATGGTATGTTCTTCCATTTGTTAATATCCTCTGCTATTTCCTTTCTGAGGAGTTCATAGTTTTCTTTATAGAGGTCCTTCACCTCCTTCGTTAGGTATATTCCTAGGTATTTCATTTTCTTTGAAACTATGGTGAAGGGAGTTGTGTCCTTAATTAGCTTCTCATCTTGACTGTTATTGGTGTACAAAAAGGCTACTGACTTGTGGACATTGATTTTATATCCTGAAACATTACTGTATTTTTTGATGACTTCTAGGAGTCTTGTGGTTGAGTCTTTGGAGTTCTCTAAGTATAAGATCATGTCGTCAGCAAAGAGGGAGAGTTTGACCTCCTCTGCTCCCATTTGGATTCCCTTTATTTCCTTGTCTTGCCTCATTGTATTGGCTAGAACTTCCAGCACTATGTTGAATAGTAAAGGTGACAGAGGACAACCTTGTCTGGTTCCAGTTCTAAGAGGAAAAGCTTTCAGTTTAACTCCATTCAGTAAAATATTGGCTGTGGGTTTGTCATAGATAGCTTCAATCAGTTTTAGAAATGTGCCACCTATGCCTATACTCTTCAGTGTTCTAATTAGAAAAGGATGCTGGATTTTATCAAATGCTTTTTCTGCATCTATTGAGAGGATCATGTGATCTTTATTTTTGCCTCTGTTGATATGGTGGATAACGTTTATGGACTTGCGTATGTTAAACCAGCCTTGCATCCCTGGGATGAAGCCTACTTGATCATGATAAATGACTTTTTTGATGATAAGCTGTAATCTAGTGGCTAGGATTTTGTTGAGAATTTTTCCATCTATATTCATGAGTGAGATTGGTCTGAAATTCTCCTTTTTGTTCGGGTCTTTTCCTGGTTTTGGTATCAGGGTGATGTTTGCTTCATAGAATGTGTTGGGGAAGATTCCTTCTTCCTCAATTTTTTGGAATAATTTCTGCAGTACAGGAATAATCTCTTCCTTGAAGGTTTGATAGAATTCTGCAGTGAAGCCATCTGGACCAGGGCATTTTTTAGTTGGAAGCTTTTTTATTGTTTCTTTGATCTCAGTGCTTGAAATTGGTCTGTTCAGGAGCTCTATTTCTTCCTGGCTAAGTCTAGGGAGAGGGTGTGATTCCAAATATTGATCCATTTCCTTCACATTGTCAAATTTCTGGGCATAGAGTTTCTGGTAGTATTCAGAGATGATCTCTTGTATCTCTGTGGGATCAGTTGTTATTTCCCCTTTATCGTTTCTGATTGAGGTTACTAGAGATTTTACTTTTCTATTTCTAGTAAGTCTGGCCAATGGTTTATCTATTTTATTTATTTTTTCAAAAAACCAACTCCTTGTTTCATTAATTTTCTGAATGATTCTTTTGTTTTCAATTTCATTGATCTCTGATTTGATTTTGGATATTTCTTTTCTTCTACTGAGTTTAGGCTTAGATTGTTCTTCTTTTTCCAATTCCATAAGATCTCTTGTGAGACTGTTGATGTGCTCTCTTTCTGTTTTTCGAATGTAGGCATCTAAAGCGATGAATTTTCCTCTCAAAACTGCTTTTGCAGTATCCCACAGGTTTTGGTAGCTTGTGTCTTCATTGTTGTTATGCTCGAGGAAGTTAATGATTTCCTGTTTTATTTCTTCCTTCACCCATCTGTTATTCAACAGAAGATTGTTTAATTTCCATGCCTTTGGGTGGGGTCGAGCATTTTTGTTAGAGTTGAGTTCCACCTTTAGTGCCTTATGGTCTGAAAAGATACAAGGTAAAATTTCAATTCTTTTGATTCTGTTGATATTTGTTTTGTGTCCCAGGATATGATCAATTTTGGAGAATGTTCCATGGGGTGATGAGAAGAATGTATATTCTTTATCTTTGGGATGGAGTGTTCTATATGCGTCTATCAAGCATAGTTGTTCTAGGGTCTCATTTAAATCTCTTATATCTTTGTTTAATTTCTGTTTAGAGGATCTGTCCAACTCTGTAAGAGGTGTGTTAAAGTCCCCTGTTATGATGGTATTATCAGATATCATATTGCTCAGACTGAGTAAGGTCTGCTTCAAGAATCTGGGAGCATTTAAATTGGGTGCATAAATATTTAGAATTGAAATGTCTTCTTGTATTTTTCCCTTGACCAATATAAAGTGACCATCTTTGTCTTTTTTGACTTTAGTTGCTTTAAATCCACATGTATCTGAAAATAAGATTGCAACTCCTCTTTTCTTCTGAATTCCATTTGCCTGAAAAATTGTCTTCCATCCCTTGACTCGGAGCTTTAATTTGTCTTTTGAAGCCAGGTGTGTTTCTTGCAGACAGCAAATGGATGGCTTGTGTTTTTTAATCCAGTCAGCCAATCTATGTCTCTTCAGTGGGGAATTCAAGCCATTAACATTTATTGAGATAATTGATAAGTGTGGTAGTATTCTATTCGTCTTATTTGGTGAGAGTCCATTGCTTAGTTTTATCTTTTGCATCAGTGTGGAGGTTAGGCTCTGTCCTTTGATTTCTGAGTTCTTACTTTGCTGCTGATCCATTGTGGTGGTCAGTGTGCAGAACAGGTTGAAGTATTTCCCGTAGAGCTGGTCTTGTTGTGGCGAATTTCCTCAATGTTTGTATATCCATAAATGATTTGATTTCTCCATCAATTTTGAAGCTTAGCTTAGCAGGGTACAGAATTCTGGGCTGAAAATTGTTCTGTTTAAGTAGATTAAAGGTAGATGACCATTGTCTTCTTGCTTGGAAAGTTTCATTAGAGAAGTCTGCGGTCACTCTGATGGATTTGCCCCTGTAGGTCAACTGGCGCTTACTCCTGGCAGCTTGCAGAATCTTTTCTTTTGTCTTGACTTTGGACAGGTTCATCACAATGTGTCTTGGAGAAGCTCGGTTAGAGTTGAGGCGACCTGGGGTCCGATATCCCTCTGAAAGCAGTGTGTCAGAATCTTTGGTGATGTTTGGGAAATTTTCTTTTATAATATTCTCTAGTATGGCTTCCATTCCTCTGGGGCATTCTTCTTCCCCTTCTGGAATTCCTATAACTCGTATGTTGGAACGCTTCATAAAGTCCCATAATTCTGACAGTGAACGTTCTGCTTTCTCTCTCTTCTTTTCTGCCTCTTTTACTATCTGAGTTATCTCAAGAACTTTGTCTTCTACCTCTGAAATTCTTTCTTCTGCATGGTCTAACCTGTTGCTGATACTTTCCATTGCATCTTTAAGTTCCCTGATTGACTGTTTCATTTCCTTCAGCTCTGCTATATCCTTTTTATATTCTTCATATCGTTCATCTCTGATTTGATTCTGTTTTTGGATTTCCTTTTGGTTATTTTCCACTTTATTAGCAGTTTCCTTCATTGTTTCCATCATTTCTTTCATTGTTTTCAACATGTGTATTCTAAATTCCCTTTCTGTCATTCCTAACATTTCTGTATAGGTGGAATCCTCTGCAGTAGCTACCTCATGGTCCCTTGGCGGGGTTGTTCTGGACTGGTTCTTCATGTTGCCTGGAGTTTTCTGCTGATTCTTCCTCATGAGTGATTTCTTTTATCTGTTTCCTTGCCCTAATTTTCCTTTCACTTCTTCTTGCTCTTTAAGATCTTGTGCCTGTGGACTTAGGGTTACAGGACCAGAAGGGTGAGAAGATTGAAGAGCAAAAAAGGGATGAAAGAAAGAGGACCGAGTGATAAGAAAAAAAAAAGAAAGATAGAGAAAGGCGAGGGGGTGGGGATAAGGAATATTGACAAAAAGAAGAGAGGCACAGAAAGAGGGAGACAGGGCAATATAGGTGTACAGTAGGGTACTTTGACACAACCTTAAAAAACCCCACCTTCTGGGGGTGCCCCAGTTGGGTGGTTCCCTTGAGGTCAGCAGCTCTTTGCTAACCTGATCAGATACAGGACCCCACCTCCACCAAGTAGAGAGGAAAGACAAAAATGCTATAAATCAAACCAAAACAAGCAAACAGAAAACTTTACGGGGATACAATGGGGTGAAAAACCAAATGATAGCGGTAGAAACACTAGCAAAAATGAAGTTGTAGTTATTAAAAAAGGCAGCAATGGGAAATTATAATTAAACTAGAAAAATTGAGAAAGAAAAAGGGATCTGTATGGAAAAGATTGAAATTAAAAAACAAAAGAACATCAACAACGTCAAAATAAACAAACAAACAAAAAAAAAAAAAGAAAAAAATACACAACCAAAAACAAAGCAGTTTGTATATGTTATTGAATATTGTCTGGGCAACACGTGGTCTTATGGGGTATGAGATGTTAGTCACAGTTCTGATACGACTGGAGGCAGCTGATTTCTCAAACCCCAGCAGGTAGACACCCTAAATCTCTCTTCAGCCCACTAAAAGGCACTTTGAACTTGTAAACTTGCTGAGCAGAAGCTTTCCCAGCTTTCTTGCTGGAATCACTGCTGAAGTGGCTATCCACTTACCCAGGGTGCCAAAACCGGTCTCACTCTGCCCCTGAGGGTTAGGGCTGCAAGGCGGCTCAGACCCCACCCTTAGGCTACTTGGTTGCTGGGTTACCAGCTCCCACCCGTTTCTAGCTCTGCGACCCTGAGGGCAGAGCTTGCCGGGGCAGATCACTGACAATGGATCCGTGTGACCCACCGCCAAACACTATTAGCTCCGTCTGGCTCAGCGGCTCAGACTGGGGCCCTAGACAACGGCCAAAGTTCTCCGCACTCCCGCTCAGGCCTTCCCCAAGGCAGTTCAACTCAGTGCCAAGTCCAAGGACATCAAAACAGTTCACAGGTAAGGCCTTTCTGGTTTGCAGTCTCGCTGCTACTGAACTTACAGTTGTGGGCGGGTTTAGACGGATTGAACACACGCGACCACTTGCCGGTTTTCCACTGTTTTAGTCCTCCTCTTGGGGTCCAGAAGTCTCTCGCTGACTCCCTGTAGCCTCATAGGAGTGATGATAGGCAGTTCCCACCAGCCAGAGATGCCTGGAGTCCTATATCCCCCGACTCACGGTGCCCAGATGCAAGGAAGCTGTTACTCGGCTGCCATCTTGCTCCGCCTCCTTCGAGTAAGGTCTCTTTCAAGAATCTGGGAGCATTTAAATTGAGTACATGAATATTTAGAATTGAAATGTCTTCTTGTTGTATTTTTCCCTTGACCAACATAAAGTGACCATCTTTGTATTTTTTGACTTTAGTTGCTTTAAATCCGCATGTATCTGAAAATAAGATTGCAACTCCTCTTTTCTTCTGAATTCCATTTACCTGAAAAATTGTCTTCCACCCCTTGACTCGGAGCTTTAATTTGTCTTTTGAAGCCAGGTGTGTTTCTTGCAGACAGCAAATGGATGGCTTGTGTTTTTTAATCCAGTCAGCCAATCTATGTCTCTTCAGTGGAGAATTCAAGCCATTAACATTTATTGAGATAATTGATAAGTGTGGTAGTACTCTATTCGTCTTATTTTGTGAGCATCCATTGCTTAGTTTCATCTTTTGCATTAGTGTGGAGGTTAGGTTCTGTCCTTTAATTTCTGAGTTCTTACTTTGCTGCTGATCCATTGTGGTGGTCAGTGTACAGAATGGGTTGAAGTATTTCCTGTAGAGCTAGTCTTGTTGTGGCGAATTTCCTCAATGTTTGTATATCCGTAAATGATTTGATTTCTCCATCAATTTTTAAGCTTAGCTTAGCAGGGTACAGAATTATGGACCGGAAATTGTTCTGTTTAAGTATATTAAAGGTAGATGACCATTGTCTTCTTGCTTGGAAAGTTTCATTAGAGAAGTCTGCGGTCACTCTGATGGATTTGCCCCTGTAGGTCAACTGGCACTTACTCCTGGCAGCTTGCAGAATCTTTTCTTTTGTCTTGACTTTGGACAGGTTCATCACAATGTGTCTTGGAGAAGCTCAGTTAGAGTTGAGGCGACCTGGGGTCCGATAGCCCTCTGAAAGCAGTGTGTCAGAATCTTTGGTGATATTTGGGAAATTTTCTTTTATAATATTCTCTAGTATGGCTTCCATTCCTCTGGGGCATTCTTCTTCCCCTTCTGGAATTCCTATAACTCGTATGTTGGAATGCTTCATAAAGTCCCATAATTCTGACAGTAAACGTTCTGCTTTCTCTCTCTTCTTTTCTGCCTCTTTTATTATCTGAGTTATCTCAAAAACCTTGTCTTCTACCTCTGAAATTCTTTCTTCTGCATAGTCTAACCTGTTGCTGATACTTTCCATTGCATCTTTAAGTTCCCTAATTGACTGTTTCAGTTCCTTCAGCTCTGCTATATCCTTTTTATATTCTTCATATCGTTCATCTCTTATTTGATTCTGTTTTTTGGATTTCCTTTTGGTTATTTTCTACTTTATTAGCAGTTTCCTTTATTGTTTCCATCTTTTCTTTCATTGTTTTCAACATGTGTATTCTAAATTCCCTTTCTGTCATTCCTAACATTTCTGTATAGGTGGAATCCTCTGCAGTAGCTACCTCATGGTCTCTTGGCGGGGTTGTTCTGGACTGGTTCTTCATGTTGCCTGGATTTTTCTGCTGATTCTTCCTCATGGGTGATTTCTTTTATCTGTTTCCTTGCCCTAATTTTCCTTTCACTTCCTCTTGCTCTTTAAGTTCTTGTGCCTGTGGACTAAGGGTTACAGGAACAGAAGGCTGAGATGGTTGAAGAGCAAAATAGGGATGAAAGAAAGGAGGACCGAGTGATAAGAAAGAAAAAAAAAAGTAGAGAAAGGAGAGGGGGTGGGTAAAAGGAATATTGACAAAAGAAGAGAGTCATAGAAAGAGGGGGACAGAGCAATATAGGTGTACAGTAGGGTACTTTGACACAACCTTAAAAAAAAACCCACCTTCTGGAGGTGCCCAGTTGGGTGGTTCCCTTGAGGTCAGCAGCAATTTGCTAACCTGATCAGACACAGTACCCCACCTCCACCAAGTAGACAGGAAAGACAAAAATGCTATAAATCAAACCAAAACAAGCAAACAGAAAACTTTACGGGATAAAGTTGGGTGAAAAACCAAATAATAGTGGTAGAAACACTAGCAAAATTGAAGTTCTAGTTATTGAAAAAGGCAGCAATGGGAAATTATAGTTAAACTACAAAAATTGAGAAAGAAAAAGGGTCTGTATGGAAAAGGTTGAAATTAAAAGACAAAACAACATCAACAACATCAAAATAAACAAAAAAAAACAACCAAACCAAAAAAAAAACAACCAAAAACAAAGCAGTATGTATATGTTATTGAATATTGTCTGGGCAACACATGGTCTTCTGGGTATGAGATGTTAATCACAGTTCTGATACGACTGGAGGCTGCTGATTTCTCAAACCCTAGCAGGTAGACACCCTAAATCTCTCTTCAGCCCACTTAAAAGGCACTTTGAACTTGTAAACTTGCTGAGCAGAAGCTTTTCCAGGAAAGTGCTTGTCGCTGGAATCACTGCTGAAGTGGCTATCCACTTACCCAGTGTGACAAAACCAGTCTCACTCTGCCCCTGAGGGTTAGGGCTGCAAGGCGGCTCCGACCCCACCCTTAGGCTACTCAGTCCCTGGGTTACCAGCTCCCACCCGATTCTAGCTCTGCGACCCTGAGGATGGAGCTTGCTGGGGTAGATCGCTCACAATGCCTCCCTGTGACCCACAGCCAAACACTATTAGTTCCGTCTGGCTCAGCGGCTCAGACTGGGGCCCTAGACAGCGGCCAAAGTTGTCCGCACTCCTGCTCAGGCTCTGCCCAAGGCAGTTCAACTGAGTGCCACATCCAAAGACACCAAAACAGTTCATAGGTAAGGCCTTTCTGGTTTGCAGTCTCGCTGCTACTGAACTTACAGTTGCGGGCGGGTTTAAACGGATTGAACACACGCGACCACCTGCCATTTTTCCACTGTTTTAGTCCTCCTCTTGGGGTCCAGAAGTCTCTCGCTGACTCCCTGTATCCTCACAGGGGTGATGATAGGCAGATACCACCAGCCAGAGATGCCTGGAATCCTATCTCCCCCGACTCCCGGTGCCCATATGCAAGTAAGCTGTTATTCAGCCGCCATCTTGCTCTGCCTCCCTTAATCACAATGCTTAAAGGCCAATATCTGTGTGAACAGTTCCTAAATAGAAACTTCACAATGAAGGGGCATATAATTAGCTGCAAGGGAAATAACACCTTTGGATAACTTTGGGATATGTTCTTTGCAAAATTGTTCTCTACTGTGAATATTTCTATTCACTTTGCCTGGTTTTCAGTCTATGAAGCATATTTTTCTCAGGAAACTTTCTCCTGCATAATTCCTTATAAAGCAGATGCAGAATCAAAATGTGCTAAATAATTTTACAGGTATTTATGCTACAGGAGATATTTCTGCAGATGGTTACCCTGATTTGTGCCTTGTTTCATAAGATTTAGGGTAATAAAAGTAAGCATTCTGTAGTTGAGCACCTGCCATGTAGAACTTGGCAACTAGTATCTTACGCTGATAAAAGAAAACTCATTTGTGAGCTTACCTCTGGCTGAGTCTGGTAAATTTATTTCAAGGACTCTTTTGATAATATTGTAGCAATAATGCTTTTTCAGCCTGAGTTGGGGAATATTTAGGAACATACTTTGAATATTGAATATGAAGAGTCTTTTGTTTTTTAGATAAAGAATCAGTAGAGCTTTTGTTATTAAATGGAAAATTATCATAGTTGAAATATTCATTGAACTTGAACTTGAGCTCCTGCTTAGGACCTGCAGTGCCAGATGGCCACTCCTTGGTTTTCTATACTTTGAGGACATCCACAGCAGAGACTTACGGCCATCATGAGGTTTGTAATCACTTGCCGCTGTGGTCATCTGGCCACTAGGAAAGGACTCATAAGTCACCTCCCCTAGAAGAAGGGCTGTGTCCAGAGGATCAGTGTGGTCAGATGGCACATGTTATGGGTTGAACTGCATCCTCCCGCCCCCACCAAATTCACATATTGAATTCCTACCCCTGGACCTCAGAATGTGACGTTATTTGTGAATAGAGTTGTTGAAGACATAATTATTTAAGAGGAGGTCATTCTTGTGGAGTTTGACCCAATATGATCTGTGCTCCTATAAAAAGGGGAAGTTCTACCCAGAGGCAGAGACATACACAGGAGAATGGCACATGAATGTGAAGGCAGAGAGGGGGGTGATGCTCCTACAAGCCAAAGAACGCCAAAGATGGCCCAGAAACCACCAGAATCCAGGAGGGAAGCCTGGGGCAGATTCTCCCTCACAGCCCTTGGAAGAAACCAGCCATGCCACCATCTTGATCTTGGACTTTTCATATCCCTGTGGAACTTTCACATCACTGTGGAACTAGAAAGACACATTTTCACATTATTAATCTCCCCCAACTGTATACAAAACAGAAAACTCTAGTATCTTTTAGAAAGCTAAATACAAACTATGTTTGAATTAGTTTGAACCAGGCTGGGTGATCCCTGAGGACACTGGAATATTTTCTAGGAGAAGGCCATGAATGAAACCACCTCCATCAGGTGATCTATGATCACAGGAGACTCACAGTTCATTATGGAGGGCACTGATTCTCATTGCATCTTCGGTCCTGCCAGAGAGGTTGTTTTTTGTTGTTGTTGATTCATTGAGGGTACAATAAACCAGATTACACTGATTGCATTTGTTAGGCAAAGTCCCTCTTGCAATTGTGTCTTTCCCCCAAAAGGTGTGACTCACACCAAGGCCCCACCCCTCTTCCTCCTTCCCTCTCTCTGCTCTTCCTTTCCCCACCTCCCTCCTTCTTTCTCTCTCTGCTCTCCCTTTCCCCCACCGTGTCCTTAATTGTCATTAATTGTCCTCATATTAAAATTGAGTACATAGGATTCATGCTTCTCCATTCTTGTGATGCTTTAATAAGAATAATGTGTTCATCCAGATTAATACAAAGGATGTAAAGTCTCTTTTTTCTTTTTAATAGCTGAATAGTATTCCATGGTGTACATATACCACAGCTTGTTAATCCATTCCTGGGTTGGTTGGCATTTAGGCTGTCTCCACATTTTGGCAATTGTAAATTGAGGTGCAATAAACAGTCTAGTGCAAGTGTTCATCCATGAACTACAGGCGCCTGCCACAAAGCCCAGCTATTTTTTGTTGCAGTTTGGCCTGGGCTAAGTTTGAATCAGCCACCTTCGGTATATGGGGCCAGTGCCCTACCCACTGAGCCACAGGCACCGCCCCAAGGTTTTTTACGAGAGGTAAATTTCTGTCCTTCCAAAGAATAGAAGATAACACACGTCCTGACACATTTTCTGTCCTAGCATCACTATTTCCCATTTCTTTCGTACCAACATTTCCCCCTCGGTACCTGTGCACAGAGCTGCCCAGTGGTCTTAGTGAAGCTTATTCTTACTGAAGTCATTGAGATTTCTCACACCAATAGGGATCTGCTCAGGGCTGGGGAAGTCCACTTAAAAGGCTATGTGACTTAGCTCTAGGTCTTGACTGATAAAGGGGCAGATGGGTGTCCAGAGAGTTCCCAGGAACAGGGAGCAGGAGACCACCCAGGAGCAGCAAAGAGGTGCACCAGGAAAAGGGCAGATTTATCTCTGTGCGAAACACCAGTGGCAGGGAAAATTGCTTGATGACCAGACCCTTGGATAGCAGTCTGGAATGCAAGTTGAAGAAGATTAAAAAAAAAAAAAAATCTAAGCATACAGGACACATCTCTGATTACTAGATAGAGAATACCGTGGGTCCTGGGGCCTTCCCCCTGGATGCACTGAAATGAAGCTCGGAGGCAGAGTGGCAGGCAGGATAGGGGTGGGGTGGTGGCAGCAGTTTGCAGGTGCAGGAGGCTTCATAGGGAAAGAGCAGGTGTGGGGCTTTCTGGCGTACTTAGAAAAATGGATCAGGAAGGGGTGCTGTTTTTGTCTTTTATAAAAATAATCCCAAGAGACTTCATTGTTATAACGTGTGAGGCTGAGTCAGTGAGTGTGGACTCCAGGCAGCCAAAATCTCCCCGCTGAGGGAGATTCGATCCTCAGACCAGGTAGGCCTCAGCCTCCAGGTGACAGGAGCTTGGCAGAGCCCACTAGATCCCTAAGCTTCACCGTTTGTCTTCACTTTCAGAGATTTAGCCATCCCTCCACCCTCCTGAATCGGTTCATTTATTTCACATTGTGTCTCTGTGTAATTTACCTCTTCCTAGAGCTAAGGCTAAAATTGCTAAATTAGCCCAATTTGTTCCCAGGTCAGGTCACTCGTTAGAATCACCTGGAAAAGAGAGGGAGTGGGGAGAAGAATAGAATAGGTGGGAGGGGAAAATAAAGGGGGGAAGAAGGAAGAGATTGGAGAGACAGGGGAGAGAGAGAAGGGAGGGAGAGAGAGAGGTGGAAAACTCTACTAATGCACACTTATCTAGACTAGAAGGCTAAGTGCACACACACGCACACACCTACACATGTGCACACACATTTATACACCACACATATATATAGCTATGTACATACACACGTACGCCACACACATAGATACACACACACACACCACACATACACACACGCCTCACACGCAAATTCTCTGTAAGAATATAGTGAGTGAATGCAGTGAGTGAAAACCAGATTCTCACCTTAGATCCAAATGTGAAATTAGTAAACTTCTAAGTTGACTTTTTAGTTTTGAACGACTCTATATCTACCTAATAACTTATTTCAGATGAGTTTTACTTACTGAGAATTACAAGGAAGAAAAATTTAAAAACTGTAATTTTGATCAAAAACAATACCTCATCTTTTCTACATAAAGCATACATTTTTGGTACAGAAAATAATGGCATTAACTCAATATTTTTACCTACATTGACCTTACTAATAAATGACTTATATTATGCTATATCCTCCATCATGAGATGGTAGCTATGTCTTATTACATATAAATTCTGCTTTTGCTTTTTATGCATTTTATAAAAATAGTACACAGCATTCTCCTTCCTCTGAAATTCAGGCATTTTCATAGAGCTTTCCCTGGTAGGGACAAAAGAATGAGGACTTCAGAGAAGCGCTCTCAGACTCTATCCTGACGGGGAACTGAAGAGGCCTGTTATACTGTATGTGCCAATGGTCGAACTTCCAAAGATGACTGCAACTCTGCAAATACTGGCCTTAGAGATGTGACTGGCTGTCATTCAGAAGGCTGAGAACATCAGAAGCAATCACACAGGAAAGGGAAGTCATCTTTCCTCACACTTCACCTGGTGTGAGAATCATCTCAGGCCAGACAATTGGCAGTAACCATGGACCATCGCTGCTATGGAGAAGAGTCTTAGAGGCTCCTCCAAAAATTAGCAACCTGCGGTGCATCTTACAAGGGTACATGTGAAACTTAGTAAATGTAGAATATAATTGTCTTAACACAATAACTAAGAAAATGCCAGGAAGGCTATGTTAACCAGTGTGATGAAAATGTGTCAAACTGTTCATAAAACCAGTGTATAGTGCCCCATGATCGCATTAATGTACACAGCTATGATTTAATATTAATAAAAAAAATTAGCAACAGAACTGCATACCTTGAAAATCCAGCAATTCCACTTCTGGGTACATATTTGAAGGAAGTGAAATCAGTGTCTCTACAAGGTATCGATCATCACTTCCCTGCTCACTGCAGCCTTGTAATGACATCCAGGACACAGAAACTACCCACAGGTCCAGAGACAGGTGAGTGGATACAGAAAATGTACTCTATACACACAAGGGAATATTATTCAGCCTTAGAAAAGTCATACCATTTGTAACAACATGGATAAACCTGGAGGACACTACATTAAGTAAAAGAAACCAGTCACCTAAGGAGAAACGCCAGATTCACAGAAACAGAGAATCAGTGCTGAGGGAGCAGGAAATAGGAAGTTGTCATTTAATTCATATAAAGTTTCAGTCATGCAACATGAATAAGTTCTAGACATCTGCTATACAATATAGCATCTGTAGTTAACACTGTATCTGCACATAAAAAATGTTAAAAAGTTAGCTCTCATATTAAATGTTCTTACCATAAAAATAAAGAAGGCACAAGAAAATTTGGGGAGGTGGTAGACGTGAATATTAATTGTGGTGATGGTTTCACAGGCACATGTGAATGTCCAAACTCATCAGATCATTTACATAAATACGTGCAGTGTTTTGGCACATCAGCTTTACCCCAACAAAACTGTTTTAAAAATATATTTTTCTTTAAAAATTCACATCATATATTTCTTCTCAAAAAAAAAAAAACACCATAATTGAACACATTTAGTGTTCAAAACCAGCTGCATGGGGTTTGGCGACAACATTGCAAATAAGAACTATACTTTTTAACTCTGAGGAAAGAGAAAATCATTCTACAGCTCATTCCAGGCCAGGCCTTCTTTTTCCCCCGTGGGAATCTAGGGTGGAAGCAGTATTAACCCACTAGCTGTCCTTTGAGAGGTGGATGGGCATGGTCCCCAGAGCTTGCTATTGCAGTGCACGGCACAGGTGCTGGGAGGGACTGGAGAGGGTCCCTGCCACTGAGCTTGTCAAAATCCTTAGAAACTGACCCATCCTTAAATCAGAAATAGTCACAAATGATATTTCCAATTCTCTCAAAAGCACAAAAACCTTACCCTGTCTCCTAAGAATTCCTACAACTTGTATATTGTCTTCAGGGAAAGGAAACAAGATTTTACGAGAAGCCCCAACAGGATTTGAGAGTGAGCATAACCCAACTGCTGTGGTTTAAGGGAGAAGGACCCCTCCAAATGTTCCCCTCTTTATGGTATTTATTTAGTAGTTAATAATCGAGTTAGTTATTTAGTTATTTATGCTCCACAGTGGCCAGCCTTTACCCTTGAGAAGGCCCAGCTGAGAAGCGAGAATCAGTGCCCAAGAACACAGCCCCGCAGTCCCTGTGACCATCACCCTCCACCTTCTCTGCTGCAAGGATGTGTTCCCACCGTCACAAACTGCTACATCTCCGGCTTTAGAAGGAAGTCTGAAGGACTAGACGCAGACTCCAGTCGCAGGAGCTGTCCCAGGTCCTGGGCTGGTTCTG
This sequence comes from Nycticebus coucang, assembly GCF_027406575.1. Lineage (NCBI taxonomy): Eukaryota > Metazoa > Chordata > Mammalia > Primates > Lorisidae > Nycticebus > Nycticebus coucang. Next base: position 189,855,441 of record NC_069780.1, read on the forward strand.
TGTGGGCAGTGCCCCCGCCGTGGGCTCTGGCCGCCTTGTTGCCTGCTGCCTCTCCTTCTCGGCCTCCAGTCAGAAGGGAAGCAAGAGGGGATTTCAACTTACTCGCATGGATGGCAAGCAGTAAAGTAATTACTTTAAGAAAGACTTAATTTCCCCGTAAATTCCTTTGCTGGATATTGATACCTTTGTCGGTGGAAAGAGTCCCTGCTTCACAGCCCCGATGGGAACAGAGACTGAAGGAAGAAAAGTCCCCATGTGCATTGTCTGCTTGTCATCAGGTTCCCATACCCCTCTTCCGTGGCTTGGACATCTGCTCCTGGTGGCAGAGAGATGTCCTTTTTCTTATGTATTCATCTATTCTGGCTTCCATAACAAAACACCATGGACTGAGTGGCTTCATTGACAAAAGTTTATTTCTCACTTTCTGGAGTCTGGACGTGTGAGACCCAGATCTCACCGCGGTGGGCTGTGGCCTGAGGTGCGGGTCTCACCGCGGTGGGCTCTGATCTCAGGTGCGGGTCTCACCGCGGTGGGCTCTGATCTCAGGTGTGAGTCTAACTGCAGTGGGGTCCGGTCTGAGGTGCGGGTCTCACCGAGGTGGGCTCTGATCTCAGGTGCGGGTCTCACCGCGGTGGGCTCTGATCTCAGGTGCGAGTCTAACTGCAGTGGGGTCCGGTCTGAGGTGCGGGTCTCACCGAGGTAGGCTCTGATCTCAGGTGCGGGTCTCACCGCGGTGGGCTCTGATCTCAGGTGCGGGTCTCACCGCGGTGGGCTCTGATCTCAGGTGCGGGTCTCACCGCGGTGGGCTCTGATCTCAGGTGCGAGTCTAACTGCAGTGGGGTCCGGTCTGAGGTGCGAGTCTCACCGCGGTGGGCTCTGATCTCAGGTGCGAGTCTAACTGCAGTGGGGTCCGGTCTGAGGTGCGGGTCTCACCGAGGTGGGCTCTGATCTCAGGTGCGAGTCTCACCGTGGTGGGCTCTGATCTCAGGTGCGAGTCTAACTGCAGTGGGGTCCGGTATGAGGTGCGGGTCTCACCGAGGTGGGCTCTGATCTCAGGTGCGAATCTAACTGCCCTGGGCTCCCGTCTGAGGTGCGGGTCTCACAGTGGTGGGCTCCGGTGTGAGATGCGGGTCTCACCGCGGCGGGCTCCGGTCTGAGGTGCGGGTCTCACCGCGGTGGGCTCTGATCTCAGGTGCGAGTCTAACTGCAGTGAGGTCCGGTCTGAGGTGCGGGTCTCACCGTGGTGGGCTCTGATCTCAGGTGCGAGTCTAACTGCAGTGGGGTCCGGTCTGAGGTGCGGGTCTCACCGCGGTGGGCTCTGATCTCAGGTGCGAGTCTAACTGCAGTGGGCTCGCGTCTGAGGTGCGGGTCTCACCGCGGTGGGCTCCGGTCTGAGGTGCGAGTCTAACTGCAGTGGGGTCCGGTCTGAGGTGCGGGTCTCACCGCGGTGGGCTCGGGTCTGAGGTGCGGGGGCTCCGGTCTGAGGTGCGGGTCTCACCGCTGTGGGCTCTGGTCTGAGGTGCGGGTCTCACCGCGGTGGGCTCCGGTCTGAGGTGCGGGTCTCACCGCAGTGGGCTCTGATCTCAGGTGCGAGTCTAACTGCAGTGAGGTCCGGTCTGAGGTGCGGGTCTCACCGCGGTGGGCTCTGGGGGCCGGCAGTCCGCTGCCTCCTCTCTGTGTCCTCCTGTGCCGAGGAGGAAGGACGCCCCCTGGTGTCTCTCCCTGTGAGGGCGCTGATCTCATCAGAGGTTTCCACTCTCGTTTAAAATGACCTCATTTAAACCTGATTACCAAAACCCTGCTGTGGACTGAAAGTTAGTCGCCCCCCAAATTCACGTGTGGAAATGCTGTCCTGCAACATGTGTCATGTGGGTGTGGCATCTGGAGGTCGTGGGGTCGGAGGGCTGTGACGTCATGACTGTGACCAGAGCCCTCAGAAGAAAAGACCTGACAGAACCTGCCCCCTCTCTGTTCTCTTCAACATGAGAAGACAACAGAACGTTCCCTATATATTCTGAATAGCTGTCAGACATGTGACTTTCAAATATTCCTTCTGATTTGTGCTTTGTCTTTTCTGGGCAGTGTAGTAAGACCCTATCTATAAAAAAAAAAAAAAAATTAAAGTGGCCATGCCCAGGGGGACATCCCTGCAATCCCAGCTACTCAGAGGCAGAGGCGGGATGATCAGCTGAGCCCAAGAGTTTGAGGTTGCAAAGAGCTGTGATGCTGCTACAGAAGCCTAGCCCAGGCAACAGAGCAAGAGCCTCCTTAAAAAAAAAAGATTATCTATTCCCTGATTTATATACTTTCATTTTTGGTGTGCAAATATTTTATTGAGATTGATATGGAATTTTATAGGATTCATATTATATTTCTCTGTTCATCTGCTATTGGACTGGTTATATATTTTTTCAATGGTTAAACCAAACTTGAATTCCTGCAACAAACTTAACTTGATCATGAGATTTTATTATTTTTCTTTATAGCTTGCTGATTTTCGTTTGCTAGCATTTTCTTTAAAATTTTTTATATTCATATACATGCAAAAGATAGGCCTATGGTTTTATTTCCAACACTATTTTTATTGTTTTTGTATCAATATTTTAAACGTCCTTTCTTGAATTTTCTGCATGATATGACAGAATAGTTGATTTGCTGGTATTGGCCCTAAACTAGCAGTTCTCAACCTGTGGATCGTGACCCACAGGAACTGTATTAAAGGGCCGCAGCAATAGGAAGCTTGAGAACCACTGCTCTAGAAGCTTTCTTTTGTTTTGAGAGGAAACATGTCAGGACTCATGATGCAAGGGAGCGCACCGACGGCTGAGGCCAGTCTTGGAGAGCTGCTGTCCCATTAAGCTAACCACTGTCCTGTGGTTACAAATAGTTTCCCAGAAGTGCATATCTAAGAATGATTAGGCATTAAGGAAACATTTCGGCTCCCACCCCGTGTGTATTTCCTAACATGATGAGCTTGAGCACCCGTGGTCAGCTGCTCCCTTTTCTCCTCCCCGCCACAGCGGTTCTTCTCCGTACAAGAAGAAGACCAGCATCTCACTGCTTCCTTCTTCCTCAGCTACATGGTTCTGAGGTGTGCAAACCTCTAGGCACCAAACACAAGTATGGTATAGGCTTTCCACTTCAGAAGAAGAATCTTGTGAAAGCAAAGAGAGAAACTACAGTGAGAAATACTAATGTCTCTGACTTTATTTGGGCAGGCAAACGTGTCACGCGTGGTCAGTCTCTCTCTCTCTCCATTGTTCGCATCTAGCGATCCGTATACATCTATGGAGTGTATCTTCCTCATACACATCCAGGTATGTATGTATCATCAATCTACCATCTGTCTATCTATCTCTATAGATCTATTTATTTATCAATTGAAAACAGAATTCAGAAATGATAAAACTGCTATGAGCGTATCTACTACCACATGTATTTGAAATACAAGAAGATAGAAAATCTATCTAGATAGAAGATAGAAAAAATAGAAGAATGCAAATCTGATCAGGTAAGCTTGAGAAAAAGGATTTGCCTTGTCAATGAGTCTGTGCAGTGAACATTTTCTATAAACAATGAGGTTAAAAACCGATAGGTAAAAATAGATTTAATTCTCACATTCAGTATACAATAAAGTACGATTGAAAATATTTAAAATTACTATAACACATTTTAGATGTTTGGATAAAAGTGTTCAAGAGGGCAATAGTTTTTTTGAAATTAATTTAGAGGCTATGCAAACATTTGAAAGACTCCAGTTTAGACTATAATTCTATTTCTTTGTCAATGATGGAGGACATATAATAAATTATAGATATTTTCTGTTCATTAAATCCAGACATTTGTGCACTTAATTTTGTTCCTCTAGTTATAGGCCTTGAAAACCCCAAATGGTGAAATTTTAATGCCATCTATGAATCAGAGTTTTATTCATTTAGAGAAGGTAATTGTATTAGCAAAGTTTCTCCAGAGAAACAGACCAATGGGAAATATATGTGTGTGAATATATAGGTGTATGTATATATATGCATGTATGTATGTATAAAATTATATATAGACACACACAAAATTAAATATACTCATATATACACATATACACACATACATGTAAATATATAGAGAGAGATTTGTTGGAAGGAATTGGCTGTCATTATTATGGAAGTCGGCAAGTCCTAAATCTGCAGAGCTGGTGTCTCAGTTCAAGTACAAAGGCTAGCAGGCTATTGTAGAAACAAGAACTGTTGTCTTAGTTCTAAGACTGTCGGATGACAAAATTTTGTCTTCAGCCTTCCGCCAACTGAGTGAGGCCTACTCACATTATGTAGGGTAATCTGCTTTACTCAGGCTACCAATTTAAATGTGAATCTCATCCATAAAACACCCTCACCGAAATATCTAGAATAATATTTGGACAAATATCTAGGCACCCTGGGGCCCGGTCAAGTTAACACATAAAATTAATCATCACATTAATTGTATCATACATTGACATTTTTAGCACTAAGTATTGGGAAAAGCATTAGGTAAAAGGAGACTTGATTACCTTATGTAATCACTGAAGGTCTCTGAGCTTTGGTTCCTTTTATAAAATTGCTTTGACTTTTCTCATTTTCTCTCTTTCTCTTTCAGGATAAGGAGTATTTGTTACTTTGTTTGGAAACAGTTTTTCCCTTGGTGACTAGAGAAGGATAGTGCTGAACCTCTCAGTGCAGAGGCAGGAGGTTTTCTGTGGGGTGGAATTTGGATAGCAGGTGATTCCAAAGCCTCGCATCTTTAAAAAGTACTACAAATATAGATGCCTTTCAAATATTGCAATTTTTTTTTACATAGTTTCTTCAAGAAACTTGATTTCTTTTTAAGTAGGTCAGTGGGCAAGAAACAAAACAGTCAAAAGATTACCAAAGGGCTGGTTCATATAAAAAAACACAGCAATGGGTACTCCTCTAACCACTGGGGCAGATATCACCTTCTGTATGACATGTATTTGCATTATTTTTTTCACTCTTCTATAATAAATATAAAGGGGGTAAATTTTCCTATATGGTACTTGTGTTTCTGTTCATGGTTTGTATTTTCTGTGTTTTTAACTTGACAGAATCTTTGTCCCTGTACCTTTATTCATTTTCTGTGGCTTTAATGAGCTCTCCGTTAATGGGGTCTCACAGTAAACAGACATGCATGGCTTTGAACAGTGAGGGGTAAAGGTGAAAAATAATTAGTATCTATTTTAGGTTTCATGGTCTATCAGTGTCAATAGGAAGAGAGGGGAGCAGAAACAGAGTAATGAGGAAAGGACTCTGCCCAGCAGGGTGCAGATTTAATTAATTTACCCCAAGCTAATATGAAAAGAGTAGAAATGAACTCAAGAATAAAAGAACATGCTCCCAACTATGTGTATGTATTTTAAGCACTAAGCTTATTTTGTCAAAATTTTATTTTAACCCCTTAAAACATTAACCTACTTCATTTTAATGTAAATACTGTGTAAACTCAAAGCTAATATTGAAATTTGGGAAATTACAATAAAAGAGAGGATAAGACTTATAAGCAGGCATTGTTGAAGGAATAATAGCATAATTTCTCCCTGCTTGATTTTCCCAGAAAACCTAATTGTGACGTTTAGTCACGTTTATTTTTTAATTAATCATTTTTGTGACTTCTTAAAGTGATAATATTTCCAGTTAGGGCTGTGAACTAGGATTCAGATTTAAATCTCTATGTATTTTAAAGAGTCCTGAGAAATGAGGAGAAATACAAATGGTACTTTATTAATTCAAAATAGAACATAGAGCTAATTTAAATATTATGAGTATCACATGGAGATTTGTAATTCTATTTGCACATTTTTGTGAGAAACAACTTTCTGAATAGTTGCACCAAAGACAGTATCAAAGTAAAAAGATGAAAGTACTTTGTCATGATGACTTAAGGAAAGAAGTCCTAGGATATCCAAAATTCCTTAAAGACTCTTTTCATCTAGATTTCTGATCCTAAACCCTTAGCCCCACCCTCTTTGTGTGGAGACTTATTTAATGAGGCCATGTTGGCATGACAAGGATACTGAGTAACATAGCAGTGCCCGGGAACCTGGCCCACAACCCACTGGACACCTGGACACCTGTGCAGCCTGTGGAGGCCTGGCCCACAACCCATGGCCAGTTGCATCATGGGAAGTGATTAAGTTGTGAACATTACTGAACCAAATGCGGAGAGACTTGAGGAAGCCCCTCAGCCTTTCTAATTCCCCAATCTGTGTTAGGGAGATTATTGCTGCCCCTTTCTGAAATTTTTAATATAAAATACTTTACAGATTTCTGCAAACTGTGACTATTTTAATTATCCCTTAGCCAGTAATCACTGGGCTCCCTGCTCAGGACCATGCTGCTGAGTCTTAGGGGTGTTGCTGCTGTCTTGGGAGGGGCAGCGTGAGCCCAAGCCTGCACCAGAATGCTGGGGTTTCCCTTCCCTTCCCCAATACAGCCTTCCATGGGCTCAATGTATGCAAGGAATTCCACCTAAGTTTGTGCTTAAAAAGGAAATCTGACTAGAAAATCTTTTCTCTGTTGACACAAATCTCCACAGAATTTTGATAATTAGCTACATGATTGTAAGTATGGTAATATTTGAGAAACAAAACCCAAACATCACATCATGTGTTGATTTTTCCACAAAATGCTTTCATATTTTTTTGGAGGCCCAGTCTCCTGGTCACCCCTCACTGTCTTTCCCAGATGGCAATCTGCTGATAAGCTGGTGGGGACTCACAGCAAATCAGGGGCTCCACTGCTCATGTTGATCTGGGGCAATGCCAGTGTAGATAAGAGAATCAGGCTGGCTCAGCTTCTAGGTAAAGTTTACCTAGTGTTAAAATATATATATATATATATGAGTCAGGCTGGGTGTCGTGGCTCAGGCCTATAATCCTAGCAGTCTGGGAGGCTGAGGCAGGTAAATTGCCTGAGCTCACAGGCTCGAGACCAGCCTGAGCCAAAGTGAGACTTCATCTCTAAAACTAGCTGGGTGTTGTGGCAGATGCCTATAGTCCCAGCTACTTGGGAGGCTGAGGCAAGAGAATCACTTGAGCCAAAGAGTTTGAGGTTGCTATGAGCTGCAATGCCATGGCACTCTACCGAGGGTGACAAAGTGAGACTCTGTCTCAAAAAAATACATATATAGGGCGGCGCCTGTGGCTCAAAGGAGTAGAGCGCCTGCTCCATATACGGAGGTGGTGGGTTCAAACCCAGCCCCAGCCAAAACTGCAAAATATATATGTGTGTGTGTGTGTGTGAGAGAGAGAGAGAGAGAGAAAGAGATAGAGAGAGAGAGAGAGACAGAGAAGATCCTGATCAAATAGATTTGAAGTCAATTTTTTAAAATATTTAATATGCACGAAAAGTTACCTAGACTTGGAGACCCTGTAATATTTTCTCTCTCTCCTCCCCACCATTGCAAATATTAAATACCATTTGTGATTTCATACACGTTTTTAAGCCAACAAATGTCATCAAAATGGCATCTCAATATGTTGCTTTGTAAGGAATCGAACACACAGATGGCCACTGACTCCCGCGTTGCAGGACACAAGACAGCCATTTGACTTTTCTGAAGAGCGGGGGATTTTTGATTTCTGTTTTACGATGACTATGGGAAAAATGCACACCCTCTCCCAGGTATCTCAATTAACAAGATGCTACTTCCATCCACTCCTTACCAGGCTCGCTCTCGTCCTGCAGAGTCCTGGCCACGTCTTGATCCCGAGGACCTCCCACCTGCTCTTACATAGGAACAGTCAGGGTCCCTGGAAGGTGGCCCATCTGTGAGCCTCGGCCACTGCAGAGCATTGTACAATTGGCGTTGACTGAGCAAGTCCTGGGACACCCTGCATTTCTGCCTCGCTTTCTAGTTCACAGTGCATATGCAGAACGTAGCCACCTTGGTCTTCCCCTCAGGAGGGAGATTTGGGGGGTTGTGATGCTGCCCCTTTTGCTATATTCCAAGCTATGTGGGGACCTCGTGTGCTACATTCCTGAGAACTCACCCAGTTGGGGCTCCCCTTCTCCTCAGCACTTCTCTGAGAGATGTAATTCACAGAGTGATGGCACCGATTGACAGATTCCCTGGTCGCTCCCCACCTGAAGTCACTCAGTCTAGCACTTCCAGGCCACCTCTCGGTGCTCTGGGCAGTGACTCAGCCTGGGCACAGTGCCACTTGTGCAGAATGAGCCACGAGTGCTGTGGGGTTTCAGCCCCTGCCAAGCTGACCAGGAGCCAGTAAGGAACATTTACTTGGTGAATCACTGTCTGATAAATTAACCATTGTAGAGTCAACATAAATGTTTGGCATTAATTGCTGGGTACTTTGCAGACATTCGAGTTCCTGAAAGCAAAGCCCTGCTTGTCTTTTTAACTGGGCTTCTCCTACAGAATGTGAGGAGACAAAGCTTCTGGCCCATATTCTGACTTTCCTCACAGATGAGCGCCCATGGAAAGTACCCACCCACTCTTTCATTTTTCCTCTCCCTGCTGTGACCTTGTGGTTCCCAATTCCACAGAGGTGCATGAATACTTAACACAGAAGTTGCTTAAAACCATCGCCTCCCAGCCTCTGCTTATAATAGGTTTTTAATATTTTATATTTTTTCACATATTAGCAGGTAAGATTACAGCATTTTAAATCAAAGACCCAGGTTTAAAGCTTAACTTTTAGACACTACTTCTTTGACAATCAACAAATCACTTGGGCTTTCTAATATTTAGTTTCTTCAACTATAAAGTGGTGATGGTACATACCTGTAAGGCTATTTTGTGGCTTAAAAGGAAAAATGAAATCAAGAATTTCAGCCTCATGACATACATAATTGATACTCACACAGTAACTACCATTAATATTAGTTAAATATTCCTGTGTTTATTAATTATTCATTAATTAAATATATCTTCCTAAGGGAAGAAAGAACTTGGACAAAATAGTTGGCCATTATTGTTAATTTTGATGACAACATCAAATTTCACTCTTTCTACCTATTTATCAATAAATTAAACATTATTCTGATGTTATACAGTCTAATAATTTTCTCCTGTCAGTGGCCCAATCACAGCAGCTGGGAACAAGCCTCTCAGCTCTGGCCACCACACAACACATTCACTGCGACTTGTTACCATCATTGGATTCAGGTACATGATGGCAGAGTTTCAAATTTTTAAAAAACTATCACAATGTTAAGGAGACATTTTGGACTCTTTTCTCAAATAACTCCCTATCTCTATGCAAATACAGACTTATTCTGTGTGTTCATGTTATACACACACACACATGCTTTAGGTGGTTGTGGGGTTTGTGTGTTTGTTTTTTGTTTTGTTTGTTTTGTTTTGCTTCCCACCAATTTCCATCCTCTTGGGGCACTACCCCCCACGGAGGTATCTGGTGGGCATGGTCAGCCTCTCTCTAGGATGGAGGGACTTTGTCTGACTGAGTCACAGCTAGAGGGAGAGCTGAGTCCATGGCAAGTGAGGTTTTGCTACCTCAAAAACTTACGGATATGTTGGGCTTCCCAAAAGGGGATAATGTAAACAGGAAGCACCTGGTGCAGCCCGTCTATCATGCCTGGGAAGGATGGTTCTTCTTAAGCAGATAAATTTCCAAAACGCTCAAAGATTAAATGAAGGTTTCAGAGCAAGGTACTGACATTATTGGCGTGACGCCTGGAGAAAGTCTCTCAATGGCGTGAACTGCGGAAGGGTAAAGTTTGCTGAAGGAGTGTTGGTAATAGTGTATGTGATAGAGAATGATACTCTAACAAGAGAAGTGGAGGAAAGGGAGCAGGGCCATGGAGGGAAAGAGACATCAAAGACTCATCTGCCAGGGCAAAGATGGGCCAAAACCTGACTTTGAGGTTCAAGTGAGAACTGATACCCAAGGAGAGGCTGCCTCGTTTACACAAGGAAGCTCAGAAAGAACGTCTGGCTTAGGAAGAGAAGATGATACATTCTGATATATTTATTTATTTGAGTTTAGCTATTTAATATATTTCAATATATTTATATATGTACATATATATATGTAAGCCATATTTTTCACTCAAAAATATTTAAATTATGGTTTGGTCAATGATACTTAACAAATTTAGTAGGTATTTTTCTAAAATAACACTTTTCAATTCTTCAACAATAGTTTATTAATTGCCACTTGAAATGTGATCCTGTCACTTATGTTTTCATGACAGAGAAGGCTCGGAGATGGTGGGCTCCCATTTGTGGAATCACCCTGATGACGAGTGTAATTACCCTGGTGGGTGGTGCCTTGGTACTGTAGCTCTAAATAAGCAAGATTTCTCTTAAAAAATTTTTTTTTCTCTACGGTAAAAATGTTTGTGAGTAGAAGATGACAAGATTGATTCAATCTTTTCTGAATATAGATGTTTGCTTCCCCATACTGATAAGAATCTCAAGAGTCCCAATGGGGTAAAGAAAATTCTATTCTGCCATTGTGCATTCATGAAAATCGTGTCCTCTCAAAATCAACTATAAAGGTTACAAGAAAATTTCCAGAGAAAAATATAAACGCAATGGGAAGTCCAAATCCAGAAATAGATCTTCCTTCTCACAGAGCTTGGCAACGTGGCTCAAGACCAATTCCGTTACCACCACGCACCCTGCATAACAGGTAAGCTGCTGCCTTGTTTCTCACTTCATTACTGAGTTTCTTTGGTCTAGTCATAATTTTTCTTCACTGTGAGTTTATCCAGTTGTGTTTATTCAAGTGAAAATTCTGACTCGATTTAATGTAGGTATTACTCCATACAGGTAAGCTCCAGAGGGGACTTTGTAAGCAATTCACATGAAACATCTGACAGAACCTGAGCTGAGAAAATCAGACACAGGATGCACAGATTAAAATAGAAAAACAATGTACACATCTTAGTTTGGCAAACGCATCTGCTAGGAGTTCATTCATTAATTACACAGACTTAAAATCTATTTTAGTGACATAGATCCACATAAATTCTTTGGGTTTGCAATTGCTAAGCTAACAAAAGGATGTTGGTGTGAGTACTGGTTGCATTTTCGAGATGGCACATTTCAGCACAAGCCAGATGCTGTTGATTTCACCCATAAAATGTAATTCCAATATGTTCATTCTTGCAGGGAAATTCACACAGCAGATGCAAAGAACTTAATTATAACTCAAAGGAACAAGCAAACTATGGCTCCTCTTGTGCATACATTTTTCTGGAAACTCGGACTTGCCCAACCTCTGATATTTGTGAGGGCATTTTTTGTGCAGGATAATTAGATGTAACAATGTGATGAGACTATCCAACGGTAGCAAATCCCTAGGGGAGGTCACAACAATCTCATTACACAAAATTCATATTATTTTTATCTCTACTTAAATATTGCATTATTAAGCATGAAATGTTGGATTTCCTTAAGTAATAAGTTTGACAGCCAATATCTCTGACATTTCACACTGACACTTCTTATTTTATTTTTATAAAGGTACATCCTCAGTCTTTCAAATGCACATTTTTGCTTCTGATAATCTTTCATACTTTTTAGAGCAATTTTTGTGAAACCATGTCAATAATGTATGTTATTTTCAAATATGAGTTTCTTCATGGAACTAGTGCAGCACAGACAGCTTGAAATATCAACCAAGTGCTTGGAAAGGATGTAGCTAATGAATGCACAGTATATCGATAGTTTGAGAAATTCCATTCTGGTGATTTTAATTTTGAAAATGAGCCATGTGGGCCACCTGAGACCATGGTGGACAATGATGAGCTGAAAGCTGTAGTGGAACCAAATCCATCTCAACCTCTTAGTGAATTAGAAGCGAGGTTTGGACCATTTGAAACAAAACAGCAAGGTAAGGAAGCTGGATAGATGGGTCCACAGGAATTAAATAAGTGTCAGCAGAGACATGGTCTCGAAACTTGCCTGTCTTTGCTCTCACAGCTTCAAGGCAATCCATTTCTACGCTGTATTGTTACCTTGATGATAAATGAATTCTTTTTGACAATTGCAAACATTCAGCACAATGGTTGGATGAAAAATAACTGCTGAAACATAGTCCAGACCTGAATATTCATTGAAAAAACCTAAAGGTGTCTGTTTGGTGGCTCAGGGCTGGTATTATCCACCACAGCTTCATGAAACGTCATCAAATAATTACAGCAACATCTACTGCAACCAACTGGATAACATGTCAGGATGCGTATGATGAAGCAGACAAGATTGATAGAGACGGGCCGATCCTTTTGCAAGACAACACTCAACCACATGTTGCAGAAACAACATTCCTGATACTACAGAGGCAGGACTTGGAAACTGTCTATCATCCATCATCTCCACCAGACCTTGCCCCAACTGATTTCCCCTTCTCCAGGCTTTGGACCACTTTTTTGGCAGGAAAAATATTGAATTCTCAACAACTATGGAAAATGCCTTTCATGATTTTGTTGCCATTTGCTCTCCAGTGCTGGCACGCACATGCTACTGTTAAGATGGAAAATGTAGCTGCTTCTTGTTTAATGTATAATAACTTACCTTTTGATTCAAAGTCATAAATTTCATATTTAAGAATCTGAAGTAAGTTTCATATAAAACTTAGAAATATTTTTACTCTGTTTCCATATGTGTCAGGGCAAAAGGAAAAGAAAGCACTATTTTTTTTCTCAATTAAGCTTCCACGTTTAAATATTAATCATTGCGAGTGACATTGACAGGCAGTGGTTACAATGGCTGTTGCAAGTGGAACCGTGATGACTGGTTTGCTCTGAAGATCCTTTCGTTACATCTCTCAGCACTTAGAGCAAAGATCAGTAAACTTAGGCCCATGTTCATAGCCTGTCCAAATTCTATAATTATACATCTTGTGAGATAAGAATTAGATTTATTTTTGGTCTTCTGGGTATATGCCCAGAAGGGGGATTACAGGATTGAATGGCAGATCTATTTTTAGATTTCTAAGTGTTCTCCATATGTGAATCCTCATAAATGTGGAATATAGAGGTCTTAGCAAAATAACTAAGAAAATGCCAGGAAAGCTATGTTAACTAATGTGATGAAAATGTGTCAAACGATCTATGAACCAAGTGTATGGTGCCCCACGATCATACTAATGTACACAGCTATGGTTTAATAAAAAAAATAAATAAATAAATAAAAAGAATTATATTTAAATTTTAAAAGCATTCTTTAAAAAAAGAATATGCAACAGAGAACTGCATGGCTTGAAAATCTGAAAATATTTACTGCCTTACCCTTTGACAGTAAGTGTTTGCTCACTCCCAAGTGGGAGGATTTGATTTTCTGCTGTATTACCTGATCTGACTTCCTTTCCTTTTCACAGAGTGTGTAAATGACTTTTGGTAACGGTTCCAAAGCACAACCAACAACTCTGACGTTTGTCAATTAAAGAAAATAATATTGATTGAAATGTTCATTTTAAAAACAAATTTGCATATTCATACAGTTAGTAAATTAGAATATCTCAGTCGGGATAAACACCAAGTTTTCATGCGTCAATAGCATAGAATTATATTTTTCTCTCCCACACCAATGGGGAGAAAAGGAACACATGTTCGGGTCACTGGTCCCCTCCATTTGTGATTCAGGGACTTGGGCTTCTGTCTTTGTAGTGGGCTGTGTCCTCAACTTCCATCTGGAAGGCTGGGTAGGGGAAAGTAGAGAAGCCAACTGTATTTTGCTTTCTGGGGACAGAAACATAGGAACCCCATCATCTCCAACCTAGCCTTAAAAAGAAGATTTCACATTAGAATGAAGATTCTGGGGCAAAAACAGTGAAAGGAGACCTTCTGACAAGGCGAGGGACACGCCCGCCCCCATGGGAAGAACGTGGGTGTTGTGGTGGGCAGCCAGAGTGTGGCTTAGCAAACACAATTCATGGGGTGCTCAATCTGTGCAAGGAACTATGCCAGATTGTGAAAGCAAGACAAATGGTGATAAAATATATCTATGAATGTATGTTGCATAAATATATATAAGCACACACAAAGATACAGAAATAGATGATTGACAGAGGGATATAGATGGGTAGGTAGATTTAATTCTCACTGTGCCACTTAATTTCTGTGGACACTTGCATGAGCTATAACACTCTACACCTCCATTTCTAGAAAAATTAAGTTATTTAAATACTTGTAGGATTTCTTTGAGAAACTAAATAATAATCCATGTATATATCTGTGCGTATGAGTGTATATATGTAAATATATATACAAAAATGTAGTATATATATACACACACACACACAGAGAGAGCAAAGTAGGCAGAAAGACAGATGGGACACGAAGATAAGGATAGAAAGAGGCCAAGATGGAGGACAGAGAAGACAGGAACAGGGAGGAAGGCCCACAAGTGAGCTGCCATAGGACACATAGATTTGCCCTCCTCTCCTCTTAGCTCCTGAGATACAGTACAGTGCAGTGATACCTCCTGCTCCTTTTTGTCATGTAATTCCCAGATTTCCTATAGAAAATTCTTAACCTACTATGAAACTAATTTATAGCTTTCATACGAAGCTATAAATTATAACCTAAGAATATGGGGAAAGGGAGGGGAGGGAGGAGGAAGGGGGGCGGAGGGAGAGGGGAGGTGGGCGGAGGGAGGGTGATTGGTGGGATTACACCTGCGGTGCATCTTACAAGGGTACATGTGAAACTTACTAAATGTAGAATATAAATGTCTTAACACAATAACTAAGAAAATGCCAGGAAGGCTATGTTAACCAGTGTGATGAAAATATGTCAAATTGTATATAAAACCAGTGTATGGTGCCCCATGATCGCATTAATGTACACAGCTATGATTTAATAATAAAAAAAAATGACATTGCATTTTCACCAGACGTGGCCATCTGCCTTCCTGAATGCCCCTGAACAACGTCTGAGCTTTCCTGTGGCTTCCACTGCTTGTGATCACCTTGCAGGGGAGCGTCTGGTACCACACTCGATGTGCCACGCCAGTGGGCGACCCAGGAGCAGATTCCACGTCAGCTCCTCCAGCCCTCCCTGGATGGACTGGGAGTCAGATCAGTTACTCCCTTCTGCAGCCACAGCTCTGTAAAGACAGAGCCCTGGATGTGAGGCCATTAGCAGTCCTACCTCAGCCGAGACCACGGAAGCTCAGTGCCTCTGATGTGACTGTTTGTGCTGCTTCCACAGCTTAACAATGCTCTGTATCTCTTCCAGGAAGCCATCCCTATCATGCCACTGAGATGTGTGGCCATATTTCAGTTAAGTGAGTTCATTTGCTAGCTTGTAAAGAAACACAATTGGTAAAACAAGTTGCGCATGTCATATATTTTTGCAGGTCAACTTTGAAGTGATAACTGTGCTGACTGATCGGCTCTGAATAAAATGAGGAAAACAGCTCACACTGAACTGCTCAGATGTGGAGGTGAGGAACATATGTTTCTAATTTTGAGCTGATAGAAAAACCAAAATAAACAAATTTAGCAAATCTTAGTTCTTGACAACCACTCACAGGATAATTCAGCTAAGAAATGAGCATATGGTTCAGGGAATAAGGAAATTGTCTGGCTCAGTGTAAAAATGATGCTTCGAGGTTCAGAGTTTCAGGACTGCAGGGAGCTGGCTCCTTCTGCCATCAGCGTCAAGGCTTGAACTTTCCTTGCAGATTTTCCTGCTAGTAGACGGACGCTGCTTAGCCCTATGAGGATAGAATGGGCTCCCTCATTGTGTCACAACACACTTCAGGTTGATGGGTTTCACAAGGAAAGCTCTAGGTGTCTGCAGAGCTGCTCCATCTGTAGATCATCAGGAAGTTTGCTTTGCTTCAGTAGGGGGAGCGTGATGGCATGTTGATTATTTATAGCATTTCCATGAGAAATGAAATAATAACCCATGTATATATCTGTGTGCATGAGGGTACATATGTATATATGTATGTGTGTGTATATATCTACCTATGGTATATATAGGTATATACATGTATATGTATACAGAGAGAGAGAGAGCTGCGCCCTGTAAGGAAGAGGAGGCGGCTGCCCATGACACGTGGCATCTTTTTCACCATACCGGAGTCAGCTCTAACTGCTATAGCAAAGTGTGACACATAAGGTGGCTTAAACAAACGTTTGTTGCACACAGTTCTGGAGACTGGGAGGTTCCGGGGAGCCCTCCACCAGTCTGCAGGTGCCTGTCTTCTCTGTACTCTCACACAGCAGAGAGACGGGGCAGCTCTCCGTCCTCCTCTTATAGGTCACCAACCCCACTCAGGAGGGCTCTACCATCGTGACCTCGTAAGTACTTC